>NC_081853.1:33971700-34285382 GCF_963259705.1 Myotis daubentonii | reverse complement strand
CAGATGGCACCATTCTGCCATCTGAACCACCAGGCCCCCCCAACCTGTGGGAGAAAAGCCTCAAAGGAAAGATGGGGAAGAGGGACTTTCTGCTCTACCCACAGCTGTCTTACAAATGTTGTACAGATCCAGAGAAAGCTCTGAAGGGTAAAGTAATTCCTGTCTACTGTCAAGATACTGCTTTGGCCAGACAAAAAGTTCTGCATCCCAAATGACAGCTGGAGTGAAGGATGGAGCCAGAGAATGCTGGTAAACCAACAGCAAAGTGGAGAATCCTGACTCTCACCTCTTAAACCATTCCTTGTGGAGTACATCGGGTCCACCCAAGCCTGGAGATGCCTGAGCAATCCCAGCAAATCTGACTGGCAGGGACTACTGCAGTGACTGCCTACGCTGATTTCTATATACAGGGGCCAGGTTACCAGGCGAACCCTGAAAACCCTTCTCCTGCTGGTGAAGAAGAGGGAGGCGCGGGGAAGGGATGGGGAAGCTGGAAGGAAGGAAAGTCTGGTTATGAGGCCCTACCTTTTGCCTGCTCCCCACCATCTCCAATCCGGCCACATCCCTTCTTTTTCCTTGTCCCATCTAATGGATCAGGGAGCAGATTTTTGGATCGAGAAGAGGGGCACGTGGTCAGGTTTATATGAAGATGCAGAGGACGCTGGGATGTAGTAGAAGAGCATGAGCTTTGGAGTCTGGCTGGCCTGGGTTTGAATTTGGGCCCCAACTTTACTAGTTATTTGATCCTGAGGCTCTCTGAGTAAAACAGCAATTATAATACTGATCCTACAGGGCTGATGAGAGAAAGTATAAGATTACTCCAGCTAGAAATTGGAGAGGAATCTTAAATTCTCCCTTTTCCCTTCTACCCTTCCCAATCTGATACCTGAGCAATCACCATTTCCTGCTGAATGTATTGCCTTTGGTCTCCAAATGACTCCTTTTCTCTCTTGCCCTCAATGCCCCTGCACTTCAGGGCCTCATCATCTCTTGTCTGGATGCCACAGTAGCACCTTAACTGTTTTTTGTTGTTGTTGTTGTTCAAGTCCACGGAACCAGATTAACTATTAGAAATACAAATATAACCAAAGCTTTCTTCTCTCATAACCCAGGATGTACACCCTATGGATTCTCTTTTCCCTACTTTAAAAATCTCTCTCTGATTATGCACTAATATCAGGCTTCCCCATGACACTGTGAATGGTCTGAGGATGGAGACATTCATCTTTGCACCTCCAGAACCTAGCGTGGTGCTTCACAGAGAGCATATTTAACGTAGTTAAGAATGCCGTTGCTTAAGAGACATTCAGCAAATAGTTATCCCTTTTAAGGAGTAAATGGTTTAAATATTTAAAATTGAGTTCGTTTGGAAAATTCAGGTTTCTCTTCATGATCATAGTTTTTTTAAAATGTGGATTATTCAGGTTGTCTTGGCATACAGTAGGTGATGTAAGATATGTTTAATGAGTGAACAAATCAATCAATCCTATGGAAAAAGGGCAGGCACTGTTATTTCCACTTGACTGTTGAAGAAAGTGAGGCTGAGAGAGGTAGGTACTCAGCTCTGGGGCAGGCCCAAGAAGGTCCAATCACCTGTAAGTAGGTGGCAAAGCCAGAAGCAAGTGCTGGTTGACTGCCTGCCATTCCAGTTATATAAAAGCCCTCTTTCACTAGAAAGTGGCAGACACCAGGCAAACATGGAAACCAGAAATTTTCCTCCTGACCCGGCCGGTATGGCTCAGTGGTTGAGCATGTACCCATGTAGCAAGTGGTCACCAGTTTGATTTCCAGTCAGGGCACATGCCTGGGTTTCGGGCTGGATCCCCAGATGGGGCATGTAGGAGGCAGTTGATTGATGTTTCTCTTTCATCGATGTTTCTCTCTCCCTCCCTCTCCCTTCCTTTCTCTAAATTAAATAAGAACTGGATCAATAAAATATATATTAAAAAACAATACTGCCAAGACCTCAGTAGAGCAGGGAGGGAGCCAAGGTAAATACTCCCATAATAGGAAGTCAGCCCTTAGCTGGCCTTTCTACCAGATTTTCTTAATGTCATTCACACTCTTCTTTTAAAAAAGACTTTTTCTAGTGTACTCTGTTCCTGGGTTTGATTAGAGATGGATTTGCATGGTCTGCAATCTGGGACAACAGCTGCTAGGATAGCTGTGTCCAGGGGAAAAACTGATTCATGAAAAGCAGTAGTTTTTTTTTTTTTAATTTTTTTATTTATTTTTTATTTTATTTTATTTTATTTTAAAATATATTTTATTGATTTTTCACAGAGAGGAAGGGAGAGAGATAGAAAGTTAGAAACATCGATGAGAGAGAAACATCGATCAGCTGCCTCCTGCACATCTACCGCTGGGGATGTGCCCGCAACCCAGGTACATGCCCTTGACCGGAATTGAACCTGGGACCTTTCAGTCCGCAGGCCGACGCTCTATCCACTGAGCCAAACCGGTTTCGGCGAAAAGCAGTAGTTTTTGATAAGTTGTTCCACTTCAGCTCATCACAATAGCATGAAAGGGAGGTCATATAGAATTTCCTCCCAGAACTCCACGCTCCATTAATATAGAATCATTCAATAGTTTGAACTCTTCAGTCCCATATCTTCAGGGCCCTAAGATGGTCCTCACACAGACTCCTTCTCATGCATAAGCAATAGCGACACACAGGATCCACTGTTGCCACTTAAGAGATACAGACCATACAATGCATGAATTAAATTCTTTTTTAAAAGAAGAGTGTGAATGACATTAAGAAAACATAATAGGAAGGCCAGTTAAGAGCTGACTTTCTATTAAGGGGGATTTACCTTGGCTCCCTCCCTGCTATACTGTGGTCTTGGGCAGTACTGTTTTTTTTTTGTTTTGTTTTTTTTGTTTTTGTTTTTGTTTTTGCTGCTGTTGTTGTTAATATATTTTTATTGATTTCAGAGAGGAAGGAAGAGGGAGAGAGAGAAACATCAATGAGAGAGACACATTGATTGGTTGCTTCCTGAATGCACTCTGACCAGGGCCAGGGATTGAGCCTGCAACCTAGGTACGTGCCCTTGGCCAGAATTGAACCTGGGACCCTTCAGTCCACAGGCCGATGCTCTATCACTGAGCCAAACCAGCTAGGGTAGTACTGCTTTTCTTTACAGGCAAAACTTCGTGGGCAGAGGGGAGAAGGTGGGTTCTATAGCTTTTTTTCCCCTCTCCTTATGCCTTTAGGCCTGGGATGGTAAAAGCTTCCTACTATTAGTTCCTGAGCACCTTCCCATCTCTTGTTTCACATCTGTAGTAGTCCCTCATTAAATGCTCTGCCAGAATCCTGATTGAAACGGAGTAGAAAACATTGTCTTAACTTTTCCTCTTAAGAGAGGAGGTTGTTAGCTCCGTCCTAGAAAAATGGCGGATGAAGACATACTGCCAGAGTAGTATTTGAAGATGGTTGTGGACTAGATCCCTTAAGCAAAAGAGGTTTTGTGGTCATTCTCTAAGCCAAATTTTTCTCGAAGGAAGGGCAGCCTGGTGGTCTCGGCTTTAGTTTTCAAGATGTATCAGAATATGTTGCATACAGTCAATAGTGGGTGAATGGGTGAACAAATAAAGGAGTTTGGAATTAACTTTATGTTGTAGCATATGACAGGGTCACCTGGAGGCAAGAGAAGCTAGAAGAACTGGCTTTATTCTCAGCACCAGGTTGAAGTTCAAATCGCTTGCCTTTCATTTCTGACTGTGGGACCTATGGCAAGTTGCTGAATTTGTATCCTCACTCCAAAAATAGGAACAAATGTACCAATTCCATAAAGATTTGAGGATCAAATGAGATCTTGTAGGTAAAATGCTGAGTAGAGCACTTGGAAAGTGTTCAGATTTATTTTTACTACAAAATAAGTTATGCAAAACCAAGGGGGTGCAAAAGACCATCCACTGTTGCATGGGTTTTCTGTCTTTCCTTTTTTCTTTTTTGCTCAATCCGTGCATCCCCCAATCCCCTCACCTCACCAGAGCTGTCTGCCTGCTCTCTATCCATGAGTCTGTCTCTATTTTGCTTGGTAGTTCTGTTTGTTCATTAAATTCCACATGTAAGTGAAATGGTATGGTATTTGTCTTTCCCTGATTGGCTTATTTCACTGAGCATAATGTTCTCCAGGTCCATCCATGCTATCGCAAAGGGTAAATTTTACTTGTATTTTACGGCAGAGTAGTATTCCGTGATGTAAATGTAGTACAGTTTTTTAACCACTCATCTGGTGTGTGAGCTTCAGACTGCGGTGTCACAAATCAGCACAACATAGTGGCTTAGAGAACACATACTCGTTTTCTCTCCGTTTCTGTGGATCAGGAGCCCAGGCACCGCTTAGCTCTGCTCAGCATCCCACGGGGCTGCAATGTGGGTGCTGGCGAGGTGCGCTGTCATCTGGAGACTTGACTAGGAAAAGATCTGCTTTCAAGCTCTCTTTTCAAGCAAAACATGAGCCTTTAGGATGCATGGCAGCTTGTTTCTTAAAAGCCAGCAACAGAAAGATAGGGTCTCTGATGCTGGAAGTCTCTGACTGAGAGAAGGTGTAGCTCCTCTTTTAAAGGGCTTGCCTGACTAGGTCAGAGCCACCACGCTCATCTCCCCTTAGAGTATTTCAGTGTTGACTATTAGGGATCTTAATTGCATCTTCGCCTTTGCCTTATACTGTAATGTGATCACAAGAAGGATATCTGGTCACCTTTGCCATCCTATTGTTTAGAAGGTCACAGGTTCTGCTCATATTCAAGGGGGGGAAAATACACAAAGAATGGATACTAAAGGGTAGGAATCATCACATCCTGGCGTGTGCATGATTAGAGGGGATGCACTAACATGTATATTCATTTTAATCACATCTTTAAAAAAAAGTCCACTGTTGTATAGAACAAAGTATATATACACCATATTAGGGCAATAGTAAAGATGTGTAATTAATAAAATATACACATGTTGAAGGTGCTTTTTATAGGAGTGGGTAATCAAAATATTGTAAACCATTCCAGACAATAGCTCTTTTTCCTACTTTCTCTTCCAACCTTCACTAGTTATCGGTGATATCCTGTGCAAATTACTTAATGTATGTCTCAGTTTCTTCACCTGTAAAATCGGAATAATAATTCATGCCCTGTCTACCTCTTAGATGAAGCTCTGAAGAGAAAATGTTGGAAAACATTCGGAAATAGACACAGTACATACAAAATAGGCAGAAAAACAAAAGAGAGTTTTTAATCATCTCTGATTTCAGATTAAGAAAAGCAAGAAAGACTTGTTTAAAGTGTTGTCTCATTTTTGCCTATTCAAGATCTCTCCCACATATATGCAAGATGCTCCCAAGAGATTTAAAATACTCTAGGGCTCTCTGGGATTTTACAACAAGCTCACTAAAATCCTTGAGTTCCTCTTTCCTGGCTTCTCCCTGCAAGGGCAACTCCACCTGAAATGTGATGAGTGATATTAAGTTGCAAGAATGTCCTCAACATTTCTCCTCTTCCATCATCCTTCAATCACGGAGAAAAATGGATAAACAAATCTTCCATTCTGTTTCCCTCTTGCTTTGGGGACAGCAATTGAACCTGATCCTCCATAGAGCCAAGCATCAGAACAGATGATCTAAGGAAGAGAGGGTGGCCTGATAGAAGGAACCTCCAGGAGGTATCAGATGGACTGTTGAGTCACCCAGACCTGGCCTTCAGGCTCTGTCCTTGAGTTTGTGAGTTTTGAGGAGCCTGTTCAACCTTCTGAGCTTCAGTTTCCTTCTTTGTCACCTTTGCAACTTTGTTGTGTGGGTTAGAGTAGACGGAATGTGAGGAGGTACCCTGCTAGTTCCTGGCATACAATAGGTGCACAACAATGGCTTAATGCTCTTTTGCCTTCTGTAGGTCCAGATTCAAGTCTTGATTTGGCTTCTGATGAGCCATGTGATCCCATCCACGTCATTTCTCCTCTCTGGGTCTCTATAATATGATTCTAATCTAAGGAGTCCCAGGCTTCAAAATCCCAGCACTGCTGGACAAGGTCTCAAGGAGTCCAGAAAAACACATGTACGCTTCCCTCAGGTTCTCTTCACCACTTTAGTGTGGGGTTACTGTCATATTCCTAGATAACTTATATTTTTTTAATATAAATTTTTATTGATTCCAGAAAAGAAGGGAGAGAGAGAAAGAAACACCAAGGATGAGAATTATTGATTGGCTGCCTCCTGCATGCCCCCTACTGGGAATTTAGCCCACAACCAGGGCATGTGTCCTGACCAGGAATTAAATCATGACCTCCTGGTTCATAGGTAGATGCTCAACCACTGAACTACTCTGGCCAGGCCTAGATCACTTATTTTTTTAAAAATAGCTGATGAAAACAATGGCCACGTGTTTTGCAAAGAAGCTAGGTGCTGCTTCTTTGTATACTTAACACCATGTAGTGTGGGTTGTAATTATAGAATGAACAATGCAGAAATGTGGAATATGATAAACTCACTTTAGAAAATGAATGAAAGCATAGAAAGACACCTGCCTTCTCTGTTTGAACTCATGTCACTAAGCAATTGCTGTATTGCCAAGCTATTTTAAGCCAAAGTAGATACTGGAATTCAAGAGGAGATAAGACAAACTGATCTGAAGTCTATTTCCTAACTTTGTATAATGTCACTACACAAAAATAGGATATGCTTGCCTATCACCAGGAAAACCCACAGGGATTTTAAAAAAAATAGTTACTTCAATTCTGAATTTTTAGATAGGAACTAAAAAGTTCTAAGCAAATATAGAACATTGGCATGAATATTAAAAATTGTGTGTCTATTTTAAGCTAGTGTTTTCTTTTTTCCTTGTTACAAAAGTAACATATTTTCAAGGTAGATTAAAAAAAATTCTGAACATTAGATGTTTGCTATTTAGCTACTGAGAAATGTGTACTGTTCACATGGTTTTGGTGTGTTTCTTCCTAGTCACATACATATGTGCACCTGCTTGCATGTTCAAACTTGCACATTCACACACACCATCTATTTATTGACAACATTTATATTTATGCCCCAGTCTTAGTTTTATCTTCTGAGAGCCAAACTCACATAGGCAACAGCCAGGTTGTCCAACTTCCTGATTTGCCCAAGACTGATGGCTTCCTGGGATGTTGGACTTTCAGTGCTAAAAACTAAGACAGTCCTGGGTCAACTGCTCACTGGGTGACCCATCCACACCTTAAATTTAGCAAGTACAAAACTGAACTCATCGTTTCCATCCCCAAACTCTTACCCCTTCAATGGTCTAATCTTAAGGAATGGTGCCATTTTTCCACCCATGTGACCGTGGCCAAGGCAGGAATTAAGGACTAATTCTTGAGACATTCCTCTTCCCCTCTCTCTATCCAATAGCCAATGTGGTACCAAGTTCTGGTCTTCCCTCTCTGGCTAGTAATTCTTACCTGGATTACTGCTATGACTTCTATCAGATCTCCTGCTTCTAGCCATTCCCCACCCCCATTCTATAAAAATTCTAGAAAATAGGCTGAGGACTGATCCCAAGAATTCAAATATGACCATGTCACTTTATTGCAAAGAACTCCTTAGTGTCTCTCAGGATAAAAATCTAAACTCCTTAAGGTTCTGCTTACCTACTAGTTTATAGCCAACTCTATATCCTGCCATGGGACCTCTTCCCCAACACATTAAAATTCTGCAGCCTTGGGCCCATTAATCACAAACTCCAGCTCCTTTTCACAAACCTTCAAGGTCTTGGCTTAGATGATAAGTTCTCCCAGGAAGCCTCCTCTGAAGCCTGTAAATATTTTATGTTCTTCATAATCAGTTTATGTAACTTCACACATCAGCAGAATTCTGAAGACCAGTTGGCTGGGAAAGTCTTTAGAAATTTACTGGGAGACCTTGTGTTGTCTCCTCAGTGCCCACAAGGAAAATCTAACAATGGACTAAATCTTCTCAGTCTATTTAGTTAAGCAGCGTCTCTCCACCCTGGGTGCACATCAGAATCACTTTGGGAGCTTTTCAAAATTTCTAATGCTTTGGGCTCATTTGGCCAGAAACTACTTAATTGGTCCGAGGTGGGGTGTAGCATTCAATATTTTTTAAAGCTCTCCAATAGGTATCCGAGGTTGAGAACACTTCATACTTTCATTATGCAACTGCAAGGCCACCTGTTATTTTCTGCCCATCCTGTGATTAACATGAACTCCCTCAGTTATTGTCAATCACACACAACCCAAACCTCTCCAGGGAGAACATTCCTTCCTACGCGGCCGGGGCCAGCTTTAGCCACAATGAAGTGACAACGTGATCTTTGTGTTTCTGAACTTCACTTTCATTTCTCCATTGGACCAAACTCAGGAGGGGATGCAATGAATTTTCATCCTTAAACCCCAAGAGGGAGGGGGAGATTAAAGATACATTTGACAAGAGTAGTTCTCAACCAGGGGTGGTTTGGTCCCCAGAGGACATCTGGCAATGTCTGGAGACATTTTTGGTTGTCACAACTAGGGGTGTTACTGGCGTCTGGTTGGTGCAGGCCAGGGATGCTGCTACATGTCCTGTAATGCACAGCCCCCCACAGCAATGGGTTATCTGGCCCAAAGGTCAGTAGCGGTGAAATTGAGAAACCCTGATCAAGAGAAGAGATTATCCCTAGCTTCCTTCTAGCTGTAAAATACTTGTATCAGTGACTGGCTGCGGAAGAGCCTGTGAGTACCATGGAACTTAGAGTGAATTGGGCAGATAAGGAAGTTAGACTTGGAAAGAAGGAAACAGTAAGTGCAGATATAGAGACGTTTTAAGGTGTAGATGGGTAAATCGAGGGAGGCATGTTGTTGAGATGATCTCTTGACTATTTCTTCAATATCAGTGATTCTCTATATGTGAAGGCAGCATTGGCATGCCCTGGGGAACTTGTGAGAAATGCAAATTCTTGGACCAGACCTACTGAATCAGACACTCGGGGGTTGGGACCTAGAAATTTGTGTTTTTAACAAGCCCTCCAGGAGATCCGATGCCTGCCCAAGTTCAAAAACATTGTTCTAGATTATATGCTGACCTGTCAGAAGGTCTGTTGTGATTTGGTACAGCGTATGCTTTCAAGAGTCGGTTTCATTTTGAGGAGTAGCAGGGGTAAGTGGGTTGTCAGAGAGCTTACGAAGAGGGCAAGCTGGTCTGCGGGAGAGATGAACTGGAGGTAATGCTTCCTGACAAGTCCATTTAGTGACTTTACTCTTTCCTGGGATAGCTGTCATAAGCTGTTTTATATGACAGTGCACCAGGCACGCTGGGTGGTCAATAACAATAGCATTTGGGTAGACGCGTGAAATTGCCAGGGAAAAGGAAAGGAGAAAAAAGGGACAAGTAAATTGTAGAAAAGGTTCTGAGGCCAAGATATTGCTTCTCCTTTTTGTGATTTTTCATTCAAGTTCCTCATTCCTGAAGAAGTCTCTTTCCCTGGTGGCTTCCTCCTCATGCCGACTCTTCCCTTCCTTTTCTTTCCCTCCAGGGCTGGTGGAGGGAAAGACGGGTTACAATTTGAGGGGGAAAACTATTAGGGGAGGGTGTCATGATAAATGGGCCACAGTGAGGGTATTCTCCAAGACAGACAATAAGGAAAAAAATTCCCATAATGAAATCAGACTTGCGCTGAATGAAAGAAAGTGTTCCAGGCCAAAAGTGATATGATAGCAATAATAAATTAATCGGTAACATCAATATATATGAGTGGATAAGAGAGATATTTTTCTTGGAGCCTTTAAAAGGACAGGCCAAATAGCAAAACCTCCAGGATGTCTTCCATAGGATCGAGCTAATGTCAATATGGGCATGCATCCATCCACTCATCCATCCAGGATGCAGATATTTATTAAGCATCTACTATACTATACTATGTGCCAAGCACTACGTTAGGGTCTGAGGATGCAGAGTTAAATAAACCAGTTCCATTTCCTTCGACCTTGGGACTTGCATTTCAGTACAGGAGTCAAATACACATGTAAAAAGACAAACACTGTGATTACGGATGACGGTAAATGCCACAAGGGAGATTATAGGAGGGTGCTGAGATGCAAAGTCCTGGAGGAATGCATGTAAGAACAATGAGATCTGGGAAGGCATCTCTGAGCGACCGAGTTTTGAGCTGACACTTCAAGGTTAAGAATGTGCCAGCATGCAGAGGTGGAAAGGGGACAAAGGGAGACAAATAGAAATTTTGGGCATATGTCAGGCTCTAGAAACATGAACTCAGGAGGCTATTTGAACCGATTAAGAAAAATTATCCATCATATGGCAAGAAGTCCAAAAATGTGACTCCAAGGGCTCTCAGTGGCATACTGAAGCTGTGTTTAATGGCCCCACCAAAGATGATTTATTTTCCAATAAGAATATACCATTGGTTGATTTTGGTTATTTAGTATTTATGAATTGAGAGCTCAGACTCTGTGAAGTTATACATGTTAAACTTGTACATGATGCAGTGATTTCTGTCTGTTAAGCAAAGATAACCCTGAAGTTTATAATCTATTGCTGAAAAGGACGTTAAGTTAACCAATTTAGAAATCTTAGTCCTGTTGAAAGAAAAAGATAATATTTAACCTGAAATACTCTTGGAGAACAGTTTCATCATCTTATGGATTTCTTCATTAATGAGTGAGTTGAAAAAAAATCTTTGATATGTGTTCATTTGATAGTTGAATGAGAGTTTATGCTTTTTAACTTCTTGAAAGTTAGACTTGATAACAAGACTCGCCATGGCTCAGCTTAGAGGTCTGGCGTCTAGAGATCAGCATTAATGAGTTCACAAAGCCCTCGAAGTGTATGCATTTTTCAAAAACAAATGTCCTATTAATCAGACTTTCCAAAGGGTCTTTGTGTCAAACTGCTGACAAGAGTACAATCGAGACTCCTCAGATGCCCTTGATTCTTCCATGCCCGCCAAGTAACATTCTGACTGCGAATTCTGCTCCATAACTGTTCAGATATCAGGAAAGGTGAACCTTATATGGAGCACGGGGATTATAGTTTTTGTTAATTTATTAAAATTTTTGTAAATTAATACATTGGCAGCCTGACGTATGCATCCGCCTCTCCTAAGAGTCAAGTTTTCCAGGTCCCATCAAGGTGACTGAACAAAGCTGAGTTCCTGTAGAAGCAAAGAAGCTGGAGACCACGGCAGGTGAAAGGAGATCCTCGTCCAGCCTCAGGTGCCTCTGTGCTCAACATGAGGAGGCACCTCTAGCTAGTTTCCCTCTAACTCCAGCAGGGGAGGCGGGGGACATGATCATTCTAGCTTTCTTCTCCTCGTTGGGATGGTTCAAAAGTATTTGCGTTCTTCAGCGATGAGTTAAAAGTCACAGGAAGGAAGGTAATTCATATGCTTTCAGGGAAGAAATACAGTGGGGCCTTGACTTACGAGTGTCCCGACTAACAAGTTTTTTGAGATACTAGCTGTCTCTTGGCCGATTTTTTGCATTGAGTTGATAGAGTAATTTGAGTTAATAAGCTCCTTAATGAGCTCGGTCTCGGAACGAATTAAACTCGTAAGTCAAGGCCCCACTGTAATTCGTTTCTAATGAGTCAGTCAACCTGCTCGTCCCTGACATTAGTTTCATGTGCTCCCCACAGAAAAAACCCTCGCCTTCCCCAACCCTTTAGGGAAGTCTAAATACTTGGCAGACAGCTGGGATTTCATGAGCACCATCTCCGTGAGGAGAGGCTAACGCCTCCTCCAGCTCCTGAGAAGGAGGGCCTGTGAGATTGTTCTGCCAAGCACCTAAGAAAGGGTCATTCTCTTGATGTGAAGGGCTCTCTTTTTATAAAAAGCCGTCCTTCTTCCGAAGAGATAGCTTTCTTGATGTTTTATCTGGTAATTCTACTGAAAACACGTTCTGGAAAGAAATGCCCAGGATGGCTGCAGATGGCATTACTTAAAAAAACAACATTCCTGTTGATGTTTAAAATGTGGGAGAGGAGTTGAATGCCCTACAGAATCTCACTCAATGCAAAGGCCTCTGGAGATGTCAGCCCAGGTTGTGAAAACCTTCCACTTGACAAGGCTGGGTTTGAAAGCAGTATTTCCAAAGTGCAAAAGCAAACACTGAGACCTTGCGGTAACTTTTCAGCTTCAGTGTTAAGAAAGCGGTGCAATGATGTGAGATGAAGTCTCCTTGTGAACTTAAGCTGCTTACTGATTACTAATGGAACCTGGCACTCTTCCTTATGTTGACTGGCCATTTGTGTTTTCTATGTTGCGCAATACCTTGTCATGCATGTTACCCATTTTGTTAATTGATTTCTGTGTATGTGTACTCATGTACTTATACATATTTATTGGCTTCACTGACACTTTGGATCCTGGGCATGCTGCCCCTGCAAGGAAAAGGAAGGAAAGAGAAAAGAAGGAAAAAGAGAAGAGGAAGGAAAGAGAAAAATGGCCATATGATGTTTGATCAGTAGGTCATGGCCAACAGATGGCCACTAGACTTTTGATTGGAATTACATTAAATCTATAGACCATTTTAGGAAGAATTGGGATCTCTATGAAGGGATGCGGAACCTTTTTCCTGCCAAGGATCATGATGATATTTATAACATAATCGAGGGCCATATAAAATTATCAACTTAAAAATTAGCCTGCTGGTCCAGCCAGCACGGCTCAGTGGTTGAGTGTCACCCTATGAACCAGGAGGTCACGATTCGATTCCTGGTCAGAGCACATGCCTGGGTTGTGGGCTCGATCCCCAGTGTGGGGAGTGTAGGAGGCAACCGGTTTGTCTGACCAGGCTTGAGAGGGAGTGAAGAAAAACATAAAATAGTCTCTGAACATTCCTAAACCAGAAGTCCTCACTTACACGCTTTCAGATTTGAAGACACAGTCCTGGTGAAGCCTAAAAAACCCCAAGCCAAATTGTGTAATCGAAAAGTACCCCCCGTTTCTAATTGTCTACTTGCATTACAGAAGTACACACGGGAAATCCCTGCATGTTGTTTTTTTAATCGCAATGCCAAGTGCTGTTTTCAGCTAACACTTCTAGACAGAGAGAGAGCTCCACATTTTTAACTCTTCTGCCTGCTGGATGCAACTAACAATGAGGCCCTAAGCTATGGATGAGCCACAAGGTTGAAGCCACAAGGTTCTTGAATCACTGAATGATTAAAAAGTTTTCCCTTTGATTGTTATATGAGCAAGAAAAAAGCTTATATTGCATGAGGCTCTTTTTTACTGCAGAATTGTTTAACCGAAGATAATTAGAGTTGAATGACATAATTAAGCAGTGTCTGGCATAGTACCTGGTAGCTGAATGCTCAGTAAATGTTAACTGTCTTTTAATAGTTAAGAGCAAGGTCTATAGAGGATGAGACCTGGGTTTAAACAAAGGCTGTGCTACTGAGCTGTGTAATCTTAAGCAATTTGCTTAAACACAGAGAATTCCTCATTTGTAAAAAAAAAAAAAAAAAAAAAAAAGATAATATTAATGTAAAGGAAAAATTATTAAAAATAAGATAATATGCAGGTTTTCTCTCATCCAGAAACCTCCTTTTTTGCTGATTTAACACTGTTAAGCTCATTATTGCTTTTCCATGCTTCAGTATTGATCACAGCTCTCAGTAGAGAAAGCCTGCTGGGCTCACAGGTGCCATTTACTTAAGTGGAGTCAAGAATTCCTGTGCCATGGCTGATCCGCTATAGAGGCACCATGATGAGTCTGCGAGCCTCTGGTAACTAACTGGCTGAACTATCAACAGGCACAAAATCAGCAGCCCTTGGGTCCAGAGGGCCATAAGGAGAGCATTTGAATTGTAACAGATCTCATGAAAACTTAACAGGACTGTGAGCCCTTCAAGTTTCCCACTCCCACCAACCCTTTCCATTGTAAGGAGGTAGAGATGAAAGTGAACTTGCTTTCATCTTATTTTTTGATTTTTCAATTACAGTTGACACTCAATATTATTTTATATTAGTTTCAGGTGTACAGCATGGTGGCCAGATATTTATATAATTTGTGAAGTGACCCTCCCCCCCATAAGTCTAGTACCCAACTGGCACCATATATAGTTATTACAATATTATTGACTATATTCCCTATGCTGTACTTTATAACCCGTGACTAGTACTTCTTAATCCCTTCACCTTTTTTTATGCAGACCCCCAATTCCCCTCCCTTCTGGCAACTATCAGTTTTGAACTTGCTTTCAACTGCCTGAGCCTAGGGTTGGTTCTTTATTACAGGTGTTTTCAATAATCCTGAGCATACTTTAACAATGAACCCCTCAATTCCAATGTCCAGTGTTTTGCAACAAGAATTAGGAGTGCTAATGTAGCCAATGGGGTATGTAATGATGGGTTTGAGGGAATTATGGGGCTAAATTGTGGCCACTGTCAAGGACTGAGATCTGGGGGTTGGAACTGGGGTGGGATTTCTTCCTTTCCAAGCAGTTTGAGCCAGAAAATCAGAATGAAAGAGAAAGAAAACAAGAATGGCAACTAACTCCAAAGGACCAGAGGCAAAGTAAGAGACACTCAGGGGTCTAGGAGTTAGTAATCACATGCGGTTGGGAATAAAGGGGGAAGATTCAGCACAAACTCCAAGAACACACTCCAGGAGTCAAACCCATTTGGCAAGAATGTGTCAGTGAGTTCAGAGCAAAGACAATGAATTTGTAGAGAACATATGATTTCAATTTAAGATGTCCTGGTCACACGTGAGAAGTGAGGACACAGATAGCTGATGTAAGCCAAGTACAAATGCTAAGGGTTTCCTAAAGGAGGAAGAGCAGAATGTATACATACATATGCACTTAGCGTTGCAGTAAGATGGCAGAAAGAATACTGAACTCCTTAAGAGAGGCACCGGCTGACTTGACAGAGAATCATTAGAAAGACAGTGTTTCTCAATGTGTGCTTGGCAAACGGCCTGCACCAGCATTGCTTAGGAAAAATTGTTGAAATGAAGATTCTAGGACCACTGGGGTCTGGGATTCTAATTCCATAGAACAGTTTTCTGATTGGCCAGGAATCCCGCTTTGGGGGTGTCATAAATGAGCTCATGAACGTGGCAATTTCAAATCAATGAGACATGGTTGCAAAAGAGGGAGGGTATACAGAATGAGGAAGACAAATCATGGGTGAAAATGTCATTTGTTGGTTGCTTTAGACCTGTACCTCTTACTCCTTCATGGCCTCCTGAGTCTTACCACCTTGGCTTTAACTTTGGGAACCCGATTCTCCTTCTCTCCTGCTACTTCCTTCTGCCTGGTCTTGCTTGTGCCCATTCCACCACAACCTGGGCCGCTCTCCTGAAAAAGGCCTGGGGTAGGTTGACACAGAAACAACTAGTCCCCATCACCCTAGATCCCTCTTCAAGGCAACTACTCTCTATCATTCATACTCAGTGGATGCCCGATAAACTCTACGGGGAGAGTATTAGAGGAGAACTCAAACCACACAGGTAACTTGGAAACATTCCACCATAGAGTTTATCAGGCATCCTGTCTCCTTCTCTAATTAGGAAATGGCCTCATGGTGCTTATATGGTGTTTGTCTAGATCAGTGATTCTCAACCTTCCTAATGCCATGACCCTTTAATACAGTTCCTCATGTTGTGGTTACCCCCAATTTCATTGTTACAAATTGAACATAATTAAAGCATAGTGATGAATCACAAAACCAATATGTAATTATATATGTGTTTTCTGATGGTCTCAGGTGACCCCTGTGAAAGTGTTGTTCGACCCCCAAAGGGGTCGTGACCCACAGGTTGAGAACCATTGGTCTAGATTATTCTGGCATGGCATTTTCTCATAGTACTATGCTGATGGTGCCTTCTTCTTCTCTTCCTCAAGGCCCCAATCTGGAAGAACTTATTCTGAATACTAGTAGTGCCTCCTAAAGAATATGTAATGGGCATTAATAATTCGTTGATCAAATCAAATCAAAGGAAACAATTAATACCATATTTCACAGAATCTATGAGGCACGTATTTATTTTCTTGTCGACCACACATCGATAAGAAAGCAATGTGCTATAAGTTTAATTGAGAGTATTTTTCCCCCTTAGTGGTATGTTAAGTAATTGACAGTTTCTTAGACTTTATAAAATATGTTACATATAAACAAGTCTTGTTTCTGTTAAATATTAGGATGATGACAAATAAGCATTCTGGTTGGGTAAGAGTAAAGAGATGTGTTTTATCAGGATGATTTATTTTCTAATAAATATAACAAAATAGAGGTAGCACAATTCAATAAAAAGCATTAATTTTGGCATTTGACTGCATAGGGTTTTGACCCTCAGTTTCTTCACCTGTAGAATGAAGACAATGGAACCTATCTCACAGTATGGTTAGTAATAAATAAAATTATGATTTTGACAAAGATTCCAATATGTCATGGAAAAAGCATGAATAATTTCATTAAATAGTTAAGATTAAATATAAACTTAGGAAGCAGTGCAAGGTCTTTCACCCAGTTGCAGTGCTATCTTTGGGTAATCCAAACAAATAAGAATCCTCTCTGAATGCTACCACAGGTATTTGAGGCTCAGTAGATGTGGCTTAGAAAGCTCTAAGTCTCTGATACCTTCAGATCTACTATAAAAAATTAATCTCTGCCAGAATTAATGGGAAGTACTATAGCATTTTCCACTATAGTGATGAATAAGACAAGAATGCCTTCTATCTCCACTACTATTTGACATGGTATTGGTCCACACAATTAAAGAGAAATAACTAGAGCCATAAGTTAAGTAAGTAGGGGGAAAGTACCTACTTCCAGATAATATAATTACATATTTGGAAAACTCCAAAAAAATTAACAGAAAATTACTATAAACAATAATAGAACTTTATAAAACAAGAATTTAAGAAAACAATTCAATAGCGTTTATGTATACAAATAATAACAGTTACTTAGAATGTATAATGGGAGACCCAATTTACAATAGCAAATTAAAGGAAAAGAGAGAGAGGAAGAGAGAGAGAGAAAGGGAAAAAATTAACTAGGCATAAACATTCCAAACCTATAAGAGAAAAACCTTAATCCCTCCTGCAAAACGCAAAGGACACATGAATAAATGGCAAGGCATTCTATGTTCTGGGATGGAAAGACTCAATATTAAAAAAATATTTCCTTTGAAATCCCAACAGAAATACCAGCAAGCTTCCTTTTCTTTTTCTGATACTAATTGCTTATAAAGTTAAATGGAAAGAACAAACAAGCTAAATATCCAGGAAAACGCTTAAAAGACAAGGAATACAGAAGTGGGAGGCGCTAGCCCTACCATATATTGAAATGCACTACAAAATGATTACCTATAAGGGAAGAGGGTAAAAAGAAGGAAAGACAGGAGTGAGAGCTGAACTTTCCTGGCTACACCTTGTTTTGTAGCTCTGACTTTAGAATCATGCAAAATTTTATATAATTATAAAACAAAATTAAAATTGTAAAAACAAATCCTAAAAACTGAAAGCAAAACGAAACAAATGAACCTGGTAGTTTTACGAGGTAGAGGTTTAACACTGGAGAAGAATTCTTTCGAGATTTTAAATATGACTCACCATCTATTGAGAGATATAACTTATAAAGCAAAAGAATTTAAAGCTTATGACTTTAAAAAAATCATACCAGAAAGCAAGGAGACTATTAAACACTATTAAACTTACATCAAAAGAACCCAAGAGCCAACTTGAAGGGGGTCTCTTTGGTTAAATATTGGATAATTAAAGTTTGCAAAGGAACAATAATAACTGGAATACTCAAATATATTAAAAATCCATGAATTCTTAATAATATTGAGGGACCTCACTATGCAGAATGCTGGGGGAAGTAGCTTGTTATTCTGAAAACTGGTGAGAAAGGAAAACAGGACAAATAAACCATGTTTCTGCCTTTTGTGTACAAATCACACCTCGGCAAACCAAATAGTTATTTAAAGAAAAGTCTTTCTTTACCGAAGAACTCTAAATAATAAATAACAAAGAAATGGCAGAATTGGAAAAAACCATTTGGAAGCCATAACAAAATGATGAATATAGGCAATGTTCCTCCATGACTGTTAACACCGTAACAAAGCACCATTACTTATAAAGCATTGTTGCTAGACAAGGGATCCTGAAGCTGATCAGGTTCTAACTAGCTGTTAAAGGGTATATACAATGTGAGAAATGCTACAGAACAAACCAACCTTGTCTCTTCAATAAGTAAATTGCAAGAAAAAGAAAAAAGAGGAAGAGGCAACTAACAGATTATGAGACGTCAGAGATATTTCAGTTGAATGCAATGTTTGAACCATGTTTAGATCCCAATTCAGAAAAACTAAACGTTTTAATAAATTAGACAATCAGTCACATGTGAATAGTGGCAAAATATTTGATTACTAGGAAGCTTAGTTCATATTCTTGGATATGATAATGGGTTTGTGGTTATGTGAGCAGAAAGATTCCTTACCCTGTAGAGATATATACTGAAGTATTTTTGGATGAAATGGTATGATGCTGGGGGGGTAAGGCACATCATGACTTTTGTTGTTCCCAGATACTTCTGCCTTCATAAGCCCCCAATCACCATAATATATTTTGGGGTCCTAAAAATGTCATTGTTTTCTGACGTGAGAAAAAAAGTAAAACATTTTCTTCAATTTTACAAGTTCATTTCTTTCTTCTGATTTTAAGAGCAATTAAAACATTTTTGTAGAGTCCTAAAAGTATCACGGGTCCTGGCATTATATGCTTGTTGTGCCTAAGGGACGAGTCTGTCCTCATTTGCTTCAGAATGACCCAGTGGTGGGGAGAGAGAGAAGGAAGAAGATTTATGAGGGCAAAATAGGGAAGAAAATGGAACGTTCCAAAGACGAACATTGGCAATGGTTACTTTCCATGGGACTAGGTGCCCTGAAAGACCATGAATGTCTAGTTTGCCTAATGAACCTATATTCCTATACAGACATCCCAAACTTTTAGAGCCTGTAGCCATTAGCCATCACCATTCTCCAGCATCCCTGGCTTTGCTTTCAGGCTATCACGGCAACCTTCTGACTGCTGTCTGCCCTATGGTTTGCTCACATGGAGAAAATGCCTGCTAAAGCTGAAGCGCATGGTATATCTGCTTGATGGGCATTCATCTCATTGAACGTGAATCAATTAGCCTTATAGGTTCTGGTCTCCCTTGGATTTACGTAGTCATCTGGAATTGGTAGAATCAACTCTGGGACACTGACAATATGTCCCAGCTTCTGGATTTCCAAGGCAGAGAGAGGGACAGACCATTGAACTCAGGCAATGCCTCCTGGAGTTTGCTTCTGGCATTAGCCTATTGTCTTCCTTTGGTCATCCTGACCCTCCACAGTGCATCTTTTCTTCCAACTTCTATATTCCCATGATATTCAAAATGCATTTGTGATAGATTGAAAAAAAAAAAAAGGCCACAATACTAGGTAGCTCCTCCCACCAAAAGGTGGAGTCTGTTTCCTATTTCATCTCCTGAATCTGGGATGGCCATGTGACTTGCTGTGGCCAATAGAATGTGGAGGGAGTGACCATGTATGAGTTCTAAGACTAAGCCTCAAGAGACCTCACAGCTTCTGTTCTTGGTATTTTGGAACCCTGGGTTGCTCTGTGTACAAGGCCAAGCTAGCCTGCTGGATGATGAGAGACAAATGGCCCAACCACCCCAATCATTCCAGATGACAGCCAGGTACACCCCAGAAGCAGAGCCACCCTGCTCATGTGCAACAGGCTACAAATATGTGAGGGAGTCCAAGCAAGCCCAACAGAAGAACCTCCTAGATGAACTCAACTTGCCAAAGCACAGACTTTCAAGCTAAATAAATGGTTGTTATTTTAAGCTACTAAATTGTGTAGTAGTTCGTTATGCAACAGTAAGGAATCAATACAGCAGTATTTGTGTTCTTAATAACTCCCCATTAATAATCCTGAAGTTATTGCCACAGTTTGTCTCTGAGAAGCTGTAAGATTTGCCTCTTGACATAACAAAATTGGGATTTATCTTGGGCTATGTCATGAGCTTCAATGACTCTCGCAGAAGAAATTGCCCCTACTTTTCCAATAAAGATGCTAAGGGATTTGGTTAAATGGCACAGAAATTTTGGATTTTCCAACATTCACTTAAGGGGAAAGATTAGGGTTAAATACACAAAAATTGCATTATCAGACATAGATTTCTGACCTTTAGCCGGCGGTCTGGATCTCCACTGCATAGGGAATTTACTGATACTTTGAATGATTTCCAGGCTGGGCTTAAGTTATTCATCACAACCTGAGAAGAAAAAAGAGAGGAGTGGTGGGTGGGAGAGAAAATGTTTGACATTTTCACGTTTTACCATAAAAAATGCTAGAGATGCTTTTTGGCACTTTGAAAAGGACAATTGTTTGGACCAAGTGCCTTAATGAAAACCTATAGTAGATCTTTTAAGGGTGTCCATTAAGTGGGTCAGTATAGGCAGAATTCCTGTGATCACTGGCCTGGCTGTCATTTTAAGAATAAGGACAGTAATACTGTCTAGTATGTGGATGCTGAGGATGACTCATTCTATATCAAAAGGGATTGGGATTAATGAGATGGGGCTACCTCTGGCCTCTGATAAAACATCCCCTCTTCTGTAGGACTGTTGGTCCTATGACATAAGTTCTCTTTTATTGAGATCAGCATAGGCAAAGACTATTGGTGTGTGTGTGTGTGTGTGTGTGTGTGTGTGTGTGTGTGTGTGTGTGTGTGACAGGACAATTCTACTGCTAAAGAATTAAATGGTTTTTGGTAATCTTTGAGTTTGAGTTAGATCAGTTTACAAATCAGAAGTTTCTAGAAGAAAAAATCCCAGGAGCATATTTATACTAACTATCCTAGGAAGACAGACACAGGGCCAATCTTCAGTGTCATGACCTAAGTCTATTAAATAGTGAAACACATTTAAAAGCAGCTTACTAATCATGAACTTGGCTAAATCCTGCCCAAAATTCCACATGTGTCAAGTCTTACCCTGTCATCACTATGATTCAAATAATTCAATTTGTTTTAGAATGTATGAGTGTCTGCTCTATGCCTAAGACTATTCCTGAATCAGCAGGGGCTGTATCACCTGGGAACTTGTTAAAAATGCAAACTTACAGTCCTGGCTAGTTTTGCTCAGTGGTTAGAGTGTTTTGCCTGTGGACTGAAGGGTTGCAGGTTTGATTCCTGGTCAAGGGTACGTACCTCAGTTGCAGGTTCCCCAGCCATGGTAGAAACATGTGGGGGAGGCAACCAATAGACATGTCTCTTTCACATTAATGTTTCCCCCTCTCTCCCTCCCTCCTCCTTTCCTTCCACTCTCTCTAGAAACCACTGGAAAAAAATATCCTTAGGTGAATTTCTAGGTTCCACCCAGACCTATGGACAGAAACTCTAGAGGACAGCCCCCCCCCCCTCCCCCAGGTGATTCTGATGCATGAGAGTACTGCTCTAGGGGATATAAAATGAACTTAAATTGTCATATTGATTTTTCTTCCTATGAAGTTATTAGTTAGCAGAAGTCTTAGCACTGTAAAAAATTAATTCTCTATCCAAATAACATAATTATTTTCTAAGTGATTCTCTCTTCTACTGGAATCCTTAATATAACTATGAATTATTCATTATATCCTGGGCTCATTATTAAATTTCTCTTAATGCATTAAAGTAGAAAAATACTGTTCCTGTGTGACTTTGTCTTAAGCTCCAATACCCTGGGGATGATCAAAGTGATAGTGATGAGAAAAGTTAGATAAAATCATCTGGGTTAGGTCAAAATTCTCACCTTTATGTAAAAACTAGAGGCCTGGTGCATGAAAAATCGTGCACTTGGGTGTGGGAGGGTGTCCCTCAGCCCAGCCTGCCCCCTCTCACAGTCTGGGAGCCCTCAGAGGATGTCCTACTGACGGCTTAGGCCCGCTCCCCATAGGAAGCGGGCCTGAGCTGCAGTCTGGCCTCCCTCTGTGGGAGGCGACTGGCTGATCAGGAGAAGGCACCACCCCCATCACTTCGTCACTGCTGCTGCCTCTGGCCTCCCTCTGCGGGAAGCGACCAGGCCGATCAGGGGAAGGCACCACCCCCATCATGCCTCTGCTGCTGCCACTGCCAGCCCCCAGGCAGCCACCACTTGCCTGAGCCTTGGGCCGGCTCTGGGCAGTGGCAGCCACCATCTGAGGCTTGCCTGAGCCTCAGGCAGTGGCTACAGCTTTGTCAGGAAGACATCTGCTCTAATTAGCGTATTACCCTTTTATTAGTATAGATACTAAGGAGTAAAGATGTCTTATTACAACTGTTTTGAAAAACTCAATAGCAAATCAAAATTTCAACTAGAAATTTCCTCTGAAATGCAAAATGTGCATGTGTGCATGCCCACAAGAAAAAAAAATCAATGTTACGTTGCTTGACTCACTGGAGAAGTTTATAATCACATTTCTTGTGAGACTCCAGGATCCCCTCAGTAATGGGATACTGGGGGAAGTTCTAGAGATTCTTGGGACTAGGAGGACTTAACAATATCAACAACGAGAAAAAAAAGGCTGTGAGGAGCAAAGGAGAAAGGGATCCTGTGAGAGAAGGCCAACAGTGTACCATCCACCCCTGTGCTCCCTGCACTTTAAAGCCTCCATTCACTGACTACAGCGAAAGCTTGATTGGATACCACTTCTGGTCCTCCCCAAAGTCTATCTACTTCCCCTGAAAAGTCTGTGCCACCAAAGGAATCCTTATGTGTGAAACGATTCTATTCAGTGGGGGTGAAACTATCCCAGTTGCACCTCAATCTATTCCCCAGGGATTAAGTTCCAGAGCATCACTTTGTGCTATAACTTGTAGTGGACACACTATTTATACCCAACTCCATTCATTTAATCATTGTTTTATTAAACCCATTTTATTAAATGCCAATACCCACAGACTAGGCCATTCAACACTATTTAATACTTGTCTACTTTAACTATGACATGTTCTGTTCCCCCAATGTTACTTGCAACTCTGTTACTCCAGGAAAATAAAACTGGATTTCCAGTGTAGGGTAGTGAGAACATGGCACCTCCACTCTCATCGTATGAGTCACGAGGGTTCCTTCTTCCTTTATGCTACCACTGGTGAGCACAACACAGTGTTCCCTTAGCTCCAAGCCAATCATCAAAATTACCCCACTTCCTCCTTATCAATGTGCTTCTCACTCCTACAGAATCTCTCTTGGAACTGGCTTATAAATAAAATTAAAAGTAGAGATTGGGGTTGGTTGCTGAGTGGTACACAGTAGTGGGTAGTGGTGGTGGTGGTGGTGGGGGGGGGTTGGACAGTGAAGCATAACGTTTGGAGACACATGGAGAGAGAGGAGGGGAGGTGAGAGGGACATGCAGATAGACCCAGTGGCTGCTGAGGAAGGCTGCTGTTCACATGAGAGGCTTGCTATCAGTCCAGTGTATCAACTTTCCCTGGGGAGGCAGATTGCCTTTCCAAATTACAGTGAAGCTCAGGATCAAACACACTCAATTCAAACTTCAGCTGTACCCCTGTTAACTGCGAGAACTGGCAAAGTGACCCAACCTCCCAAAAGTTCAGTTTATTCAACTGCAAAATGAGGGTAATAAGCATGTCAAAGGATTGTTGTGAGAAGTAGCTAAAATAATGTGCATAAACACACTTAGTACAATGTTTGGCGCCTAATGACCTTCATTAAATGTTACCTAGTATTTATATTTGTATTACTAATAAAATAATGAAAAATGTGGATGAGAGAGGGTCTTCTTTTCTAACAATCTGACCTGAGAATAAAGAGTCCTCTTGAGAACAGTGAGGACTCATGTCTGAATGCATAGCTACAGACATTAAGAAATGTAAGGGTTTTCTCAAAACAGGTCAATTTATCATCTTAGGAGATGAGATGGCATAGTTATTACCTCAGTTCGGTGTACAAGCTGCTGAGTTGCATCATCATTCATACGAAAAATTTCCAGAAATGGGTCAGATTTACTGAAGAAATCCTAAAATAGACAGATACATAAAAATAAGTTGTTTTCCCTCCGCTAACACATCTAATTCAGCATATAGCATGGATATAGCATATTCCCCCCCACATAGTCATACTGCAACTTTCCAAATGTACTTAGAAAGCAGTTGTTCTCATGATACTTATTAACAAAATTTTAAATATTAGGAGCTTTATGTATTTCAGTGGCTTTTAGTCATGATATATTTTCTCAATGAATAGATAAGCTCAACTGCTAACATGTAGGCAGCTAGAACATCACTTGATGCTAAAAGCTCGAAGGAGGTCGCCCTTGAGAACCTCTGGGAACTACTTTCCCAGCTGTGACATGAAATAATTATACTATCTTATTCTGGATTGGTGACAAAAGCACTGTGGCAGATTGCGTTTTCCATAGGTGGCCCTCACAATGTCCACTGTCCACAGGTTTTCTACAATATGACTTTGCTACCCCCTCACCAAGGCATGGAGTCTAACTCCCCTCTCCTGGAACTCTGGGATGGCCTCTCGGTTCTCTTGTAACCAATAGAATATAGCAGAAGTGATGAAGGATGACTTCCAAGGCTATGCCGAAAAGGCCACCCAACTTCTGCCTCATTTTTTTGCATGCTCCCTCTGGAAAAAGCCAGGAGATCATGTCGGAAGTATGACCATCCAAAGACCAAGCTCCTCCACGAGTGACTTTTGTCAACATCATTAGGAGCAGAAGAGTTATCCAGATGAACCCTGCCTGAATTTCTGGCTCTCAAAATCATGGCATACAGTAAAAGAGTTGTTAATTTAAGTCACTGGGTTTTGAGGTGGTTTTGTTATACAGCAATAGCTAACCAGAGCAGTAATAGTGTCTTTGTCATCAAGCAAATCAGAGCCTTTATTTCCCGAAGAGGTTGTATGAGATGATCTTCATGGCATCATCTTGTTTCTTAAATTCTACAACTTGCCCTCTTTTCACCTGAGACCATTCACCTTCCAGTTCAAATGGAAGCAATGGCTTCTGCTTGGCTCTGAACAGGGCCTGCTCCTTGCTGGATACTAAGGAGTCCATTATAAAGGGCCTGGGTCTACAGCACCAGGGCCCTGGATAATCTGCACAGTCAGGGGTGGGAATGGCCATCTCGAACCACATTAAATGCTACATAGGGACTCTTTCAGTTTTATGAGCAGTGTTCATTTGAATGAAACGAATCTTCAAACACCTTAGAGTCAATGTGTCCACTAACAAACCTGGAAGTCTCCTTGCGCTGTGACATAAGTTAGAGGACAAATTAGTGGTTCTTAAGAGACTAGTAAGAGGAAAGAAGCCATTATAAGCCATTAACTGAATAGTGTAACACTGCTACACACTGACTCCATGGCTTATCATGGTACCTGGAAAGGCACTACAAAGCAGTTTGGTGAATTATTCTGAAACCGGGGGATATGACAGGGAGAAAGAGCATAATGGTTCCAAGGAAATGAAGGTTAAAAGCTCACACCCAATTGATATCAATGCACACTGTGGCTCCAGCACCAAGTTCATGCTAATGTCAAAAGGTAGTGGTTGTGTGAGTTTCACACCATGTACTCAAGATACTGAAAGAATTAAAATATAATTCATTCACAAGGATAAAGTCTTTCCTGATGTCCCCAGGGCACTCTGGTTATACATCACTTAGCCCATCCTGTCATGGCTACAGTATTATTATATCGTTTGTTGTTTAAATTTATGTTTCACTTAGATGGTGAATTGCAGGTTGTGGGTGGGAGAGTGGTTTAAAGTATGTCTTTTTCCTATCACTTGATGCATAACAAGCATGCAACAAAGGTTCGGTAAATGACTGATGAATAAGTGAATAAGTAAACAAGGGAAAGAGTGAATTAATGAATGCATAAATGGGCTGAGTATTTTTGCAGGTGAAAGTGAATGAGATATGCCAGGATATAAGCTGCTGCTTAAGAGTTTAGGAAATTGCTTAAGATACTGCTTTACCCTCTTCATCCTAATGCCTGTGTGGTGTCACATCCAAACATCCCAACTTCTCTAGTTGTACTCTAGGAAAACGAAGCCCTTTGTGAATACAGTTATGAATGTGATGTGTTTTCTGATTCAGGATATGGTTAAAGGGAAATCATAAATAAATGGTGAGAACACCCCCCCCTTTTTGTTTTTTAAAGAAGTGGAGACTGTAGAACTTTTTTTTTGTATACGTAAGACTAACATGGACTATGATTGGGAGGGAGATGTGAGATATAATAGAAAGATGACAGTGAGGCAGACATGAAACTGAAATCTCAGTTTAACCACTGATTAGCAGGATATGGTGGTCACAAGAACATACTTTGGTCAGTTGCCTCCTACATGCCCCACACGAGGGATTGAGCCCGAAACATGGGCTTATGCCCGACCAGGAATAGAACTGTGATCTCCTGTTTCAAAGGTCGATGCTCAACCACTGAGCCATGCCAGCTGAGCGACGTATATGTTTTTAAACCTCTTACCAAATACCTGGAAACACATTTTGGGATATAAACCTTGTTTTGATGCAATTGTTTCCCAGTTCAACAAAGTCTTAACTGCTTATCCATGTTAAGATGAACTGGCCTGGTTGACCTATTAAATAAGGAATGGGTCAGATAAGTGAAGAGCTTGGTTCAACAGTTACACTCAGTAAAATGCATCCAACTTCAGTTAAGCTTGGCCTTTTGAAAATGATCGGTTGCTAAAATCTGAAGCTGAATAGATCAGATTCCTTTCCCTTATAACACTCTATCTTTCCTCGACTCCAGAATAACCTGCATGTTCAGACTACTGAGCTTGTTGGCCAATTTTGGCTCTTGGCCTCCTCGATGTCCTTGCTGAACCTTCCTTGGACTGCATGGCGTTCCAGGACACTGCCCCGCCCTTCCTTCCCTCTCTCATTTATTCATTGTCAGACTTGCAGCATGGTCTGTGAGCTCTCCCAGACTTCCTCCCTATGTTCCTTACACAGGCATGTCTCCCAATAAAATCCTTGTATATTTAATCCTGTCTTGGGTTATCTGAACCAACACATCTTTGAATCTGTTCCCTCATTTGCAAAACAGTGTTAACAATCTCTGTTGGCTGGAAGTTATAAGAATGAATGAATGTGATAACACATGCAAAGCTCTTAACTCTGGCAAGTATAGGTGTTCAATAAATGCCACTTTTTTTCCCTTTTCCATTTCTTCCTTTCCTTTAACATGCCCCTACCAATGGGGTTAAATCATATTTACAATGCATATCTGAGCTGTGGCATTTGGGAACAAATGACGTCTTAGTGTAATAAAAATTTCCTGGTTTAATTGTAGTCTCTCTCCTATCTCATTAACTACTTCACAATTTGGGGAAAGTCTTACTTTGCAGACCTCTCTGAAATCTCCGATCTGTTTAATAATGGAGGCTGAAAGGGACAAAATAGCTATAGGGGAAAATCTGATTAAACTTTGTGTGCTGGCTTTATTACTTCCTTCAGGAAGGTTAATGCCAAACACTTTACCTTGTCATCCAATTTCCGCGCGTTGAATGCAAGTTCAACATAGTCATCATTGCCGGATAATTCTTCAGCAATCACCTACAGGAAAAAGCATGCATCAGCTGCAGTAACGGTTGGACCAATCAGCCCAGGAATTCATGAACAAATTTAGCTCATATTTGGTTCAAAATCAACAAAGACTGAGGCTAGAAAAGGAGTTTTCTACAATGCCAGTGAACATGGCAGAGCATTTCCAGGTGTTTAAGGCAACTCCTTAGAATAAACAATAGTAGATAACCAGATTTCACATGACAACACAACAGGTGGGGTGTAGGCTGGAAGAAGAGACAATTTGGAGCAGCAGTTAGGAAGAGCATTGGATGGCACATCCACACATAATTTTATATATATAGTCCCCCTTTGGAAAGTTGCAAATAAGGAAGAGCAGTAACATTTCCCCACTGTTTTTAGACCAACAAGGGATAGGGAAATAAACCAGTCTCTATGTCCTTTCTAAACCAATGATTATATGGCCATCAAAAAAATGTTCTAATTTTTTTTTCTTTTTTAATTGACTTCAGAGAGGAAGGGAGAGGGAAAGAGAGATAGAAACATCAATGATGAGTGAGATCACTGGTTGGCTGCCTCCTGTACTCCCCACACTGGGGATTGAGCCCACAACCCAGGCATGTGCCCTAATGGGGAATTGAACCGTGACTTCCAAGTTTATAGGTCAATGTTCAACCACTGAGCCATGCCTGCCAGGCTAATTCCTATTTTTTGTAAAAGACCCCCCCCCCCCCCCCCCGGGCTTTCTGAGATGAGATGAGATGAGATGAGATGAGAGAGAGAGAGAGAGAGAGAGAGAGAGAGAGAGAGAGAGAGAGAGAGAGACCTTAACTAAGAACAGAATTCTTGACAGAGATTTTGGTATAAGTGAAAATATAATATTATCTAAGAGTCTCTTTCATAATAAGTTGCTTTCCAATATTTAATAGTCAGTGATTCTCAAAGCCTGGGAACAGAAATTGGTGGAAAGACAGGAGAAAAACAATAATGACAAAAATCTAAGGACTGTCTAGTTACAAATAGGTTCAACCATTCATAAATAATGTTTAGGACTTCAGCAGGCATTTAGAGGTGTAGGACATGGATACCCTCAACAAATGGCTTATGTCAAGCCACTGAGCTTTAATTCAATTATATCTCCAATCTATTTGAGCTCAACTTTCCCATTATAAGTTGGGTTCACATTGTTAGCCTCTGGAAAATTTTATTTTGCACCTAATATTAAAGCCAAAAACTTTGCCTAAGAAATAGGAAACTTGAGTCCAGATAAGCAGTAAAAACTCAATAACTTTTTTGGTAAACCAGAAACCACCCTATGTAGATTTTCCATTTGGTCCTCTTTTGTACCTTGTCACCTTCATGCCTCTTACACTCCACTTGAGCAGTGGTCTTTGATTGCTTTGTGGCCACAGACACCTTTGGAAAGATGATGGAAGTTATGGTCTTCATCTGCAGAAGCTTAGAAAATTTTGTACATATTTTCAAGAGTTTTCCAAAAGCTAACAGAGCCACTGTTTTGATCCAAAGACCCAAGGTTATGCGAAGTATTTAATTATTTAAAATTAAGGAGATAAAGTTTCTCTGGGATGTGTGTAGGAAGAAAATCTCCAAGATACCTTAGAGAAAAAGGTGGCAAGGTGAGGTCTCCTTCCCATGAGAGAGACCCATGGAAAATCATACACCTGGTCTACCACCCCAGGCTTCTCTCTGGGTTTGTGGGCTTTGGGAATGAGCCTTTGGGTCCCTGGATCTTTGGAGCACCCGGGGGGGGGGGTCTTCAAAGCCATTTGAACCGTTTGTTCATCAGTGAGCATGGCAGTCAAGAGAAGGCTTTTGATATGACTGCATCATTTCAAATATTTAAGCAACAAATTCAGGTTAAGTTATTGTAAGAATGGTCATAACTTTCACCACTAGGAATTTTTCCTTTAAAAAGTGGCTTACATTAACAAAGAATAAATCAGTCACTTTAAAGTTAAAAAGAAATGTTCAAAGGAACTCAGAAGGTTTGCCTCCCGGCAATTTATCTCCCTAGCAATTTAGATTCACATAGCTAACTGGCTAGACTACTTTCTCTGCCTTTCTCAAAGGCTCTAATACAAGATGTCAATGTTTCAAATATAGAAAAACGTAAGATTTTATTTAGAAGTGCTCCCAGCAATTCCCATAGAAATTCTAAACTTACAGGAAGTTTCTACAATCTGCACTATCCAAAATAGTAGCTGCCAGCCACATGTAACTATTGAGCACTTCGTATGTGGCTTGTGGGACTAAGCAATGAATATCTGCTTTTATTTAATTTTAAATAATTGTACGTAAGCTTAAATAATCGCATGTGGCTAGTGACTACCAAATAGGACAGCATAGCTCCAAACTATTATATTAAAGAAGAAAGTTGAATGCTGGGCTCTCTGGTCTTGAAGCAACAAATCAAACCTTGGACTAAATGTGATTAGAGCAAATTTTTAATTCTTAGAGAAATGAGAGGCAGAGATAGGTAGTTTTGATGATGTGAAAACCCCACACAATTCCATGTTCTTACTGAGCTCAATGACTCCATCGCTGTTCCCCACTAGAACCTATATTGCAATTGCAGAAGTGCTTAGTAAAAGTAAATGGCTTTACTTTCAGGTCCTTTTTTTACCCCTTTTCCCTAGGGATGCAAAGGTCAAAATTGTCTTGACAGGTGGAGGGGAAAAAAAGAAAGAGGTGGCTTGGATAGTTGCACGATTGTGGCATCAGCTCCCAATAGCCACGGGGTCTGCTTTGCACAAGCCTGGTTTGCCCCAGCCAGCTCCACCCGGGCACCTGGCAGATGGCTGCATGGGGGGCTTACCGTGATGGAGGACTTCCCTGCCGTGTTCCCGTGCTTCAGCAAGGATTTGGACAGCTTCCTCTGGGAAACAATCTGCACAAGGAAATGGAAGGTGGAGATAGCGGTCATACAGCTGCAGGTCTACGTAATGAAGTTCCCTCTGAAAGTTCTCCATTCAGCTCTGCCTGAAGTGGTGACATCTATGTGCATTGATTTTCTAAGGACTTTCCACAAACCTCTCCTAAAAACAGGTATTCCCCTTTTCCTCTTATGGCATGTTACGTAAGAGAATGTGTGGTGAATGACAGATAACTCAGTCAGTTAGGAGGTAGTTTAATTGTTGCTGAGGGATTTATATCAAAGTTAGATGGAAAACATTGGATCTATGTACATGAAGATAAAATAGATGAAGTTTCAGAACGATCTCAAATCAGTACTAAAACCTCTGTGTACAGTGGGGGGTGGGGGTGCAGTGAGGGAAAGAAAACCAGGATCTAAATATACACATTTTGTATCTATTAGTTCTCGAGTTCTATTTTTAATATATTCATTAGGAAGCTATAAAATAAGTCATCAGGAAACTGATGCTCAGACAAGCCAATATAAGTAATTGGGGTTATCTCCATGATTAAGTGTTAATGTACAACGTGCAATGACAATTAAAATTGTTTATATTAGGAGCTATTTTTAGCAGAACCTGCCCCATCCCCCTCCTCCCCTCTTTCTTCCTGTTTTTGAAAGAGAAGTGTGATAAGGCATTGTGGCCCTGATGGATATGCTACCCATGATTCCCAAAGGAGAAAAGGCTTAAAAGAATCAAGTGAAAGCCAGGCTCGTGCCTAAGAGAGAACAAAGTCACCCCTTGCATTAGGCAGCTTCTGCCTAAGGCAACTCCCAATGACCCTCACCTCCTGATATTCACCCCACTGTGTAATTCCATCTCCTGGAGTGTGGAGAGATCCAATGACTTGTTTCTAATGAACAGAATACCATAAAAGTGATGGGATGTCACTTCTGAGATTAAGTTACCAATTGGATGTGCCGGTCTTCTTGCTCACCATTTCTCGCTCTCTCAGAGCCCCCCAGGGGAAGCAAGCTGCAATGCTACTAGAAGCCCTAGAGAGCAGCCCATGTGGACAAGACTTGATTTCCAGCCAACAGCCAGCGAGAACCTGAGGCCTGTCAACAGCCACAAGAGTGAGCTTGGAAGCATGCCCTCCCCCAAGTTGAGTTTTTGCATAACTCAACAGCAGCCTTGAGAGACCCTGCTCCAGAGGACCCAGCCATGCTGCCCCCTCACCCCTACCTCGATTCCTGACACACAGAAACTGTGAGATGTTTATTTTTTAAAAGTTGTCAAGTTTGAGGGAGACTTTTTAATGCAGTATTAGGTAACAATACACATATTATTTACAGAAAGAGAAGAAAGGCAATCACTCTGAAAAGCAGGAAGACAAACCTATTCTCTAAAATTCTTATATCTTTTTGTCTCCGTGTTAGAGCAATGAAAATTCTACGTGTGCTAGAGTCAAATGCAAAAAGTTCAGAGAACTTCCATAGGGCATGTGGATTTAAAGACTCTCTTGTTTAGTTAGCTCTAACTGGAAGAGGAAAGAGTATTTATATTAAAAAATCACCTCGTGATGATGGTGATGACGATAATGACAAGGACAGCAATGGGAACTCCCATTTAAGTAGTGCATATTATGTGGCGGATGCTTTATTCACTCTACAAATATTGACTTAGCCCTTACTGAATGCTGGGCTTGGTGCTAGGCATGAAGAATAGAATGGAGCTTATGTTCTGGTGAAGGAGATTAGAATTAACCAAATGGTCAAATGAACAAAGAGAACTCGTCCCAAAGGAGTGGCACTGGTGGTGGGGAAATGAATGCACAGATGGTGGGGTGGATGGGAGTAGTCCATGTAAGAATCTCTTGTGGGAGACTAGACAGGCGATGGTAGAGATGGAGAGAAAAGGCTGGATTTATGAGATATTTAAATGTAAAACTTTAGTCAGAATTTAGAAATGGACTGAATATGGAGGAAGAGGGAGGCATCATAAATGCATCACTAGATCAGATGGTCGAGCCCTTCACTAAGATAAGGGATATGAGAAGACTACATTAAGTTTGGGGGCAAAGAACACATGATCAGGTTTGGAACAGAAAATAGGTTGGAGTAGGTTGAAGAGAAAAGGAAGAGGGAAGGAAATGGAGCAAGCACATGAGGACAATTCTTTCACTAAGTCTGGCTATGAAGTGGGGAAGAGAGTCGTTTGCAGGGAATGAGAAATTGAGTAACGTTTTGATTTAGCGGTCACTTTGGTGCTAATTTTACACCCCCACAAATTTGGTATTATTAATTTCTTTTTCTAAATGAGGAAAATAGGACACAGAGAGTTTAAGTAATTTTTTCAAAGACACAGAGCTAAGAGGCAGGGATTTTATCATAGGTCTGAAGTCAGAAACTGATCTCTAGCAACGTTCGGACTGGTAAGCAAACTCATGACAGATTTAGAAAATTCTCACAGTTGGATTTGTACTTCATGTGTTTGCTTTTAAGCCCTGGATACCATGTTAGTGTGCTTACCTATGTAGAAGATTGTAAAGAAATAATCAAGTTAGACCTCAAGAATGAATTATTCTGAAGGCCTTAGTTAAGGGCAGTGTAGCATAATTATTAAGATCATAGGATTTTTAAAAAACATATATTTTATTGATTTTTTACAGAGAGGAAGGGATAGGGATAGAGAGTTAGAAACATCGTTGAGAGAGAAACATCGATCAGCTGCCTCCTGCACACTCCCCACTGGGGATGTGCCGGCAACCAAGGTATATGCCCCTGACTGGAATTGAACCTGGGACCCTTGAGTCCGCAGGCCGACGCTCTATTCACTGAGCCAAACCAGTTAAGGCAAGATCATAGGATTTTTTATTTACAGCTGGCTATCAATAAAATGACATGAAAAATTCAGGAGCTAAAGGAATTGGTATTCCATCCTATAGCCATTTCTGAATCCAAACGCCTCATCCTTTCCACCCTGCTCATCAAGAACTTGCCAGTTGCTCTTGTTCTGTAGACAAATCATTATCCCTTCTCCCTCCCCATTCACAGATCGTGAAAGCTACCATTTCCTAGAAAAATGTAGACATTATTCTTGAACTTGAGATGAACCAAAACACAGAGGAAACAGAAAACAAACAGCATTAGAAGACTCTAGTTTCTCTCCAGTGGTTTTTCAGCAAGGAGGGCTGAAGAAGACCAATAAATATGGGACAAAATGAGGGCCACCAGTAAGCAGTTGCCAGGTCAACATCAGACCAAAGAGAGGCAACATACCTCGTTTCTGAAATAAATCTGGTCTCAGAAATACTTCTGTTCATTGTTATTGTGTTTCATTCACATTGGTTACCTACCTGTATGGCTCCAAGTGACCTCAACAACCCTCTCAGCACTGCAATAACCCACTCACTGGGTTATTAGGTGTGGGCAGACTGTCTTTATAGACTGTCTTCCAAGACAATTCTTCAAGGAAAACCCAGGAAGACTTAACCAGTGAGAACCTGCATGGTCACAGTTCTCCCCTCACTCTTACCTAGAAATGCCAGCATTTCCACTTGTAGGGTGTGAAGAGAATGTTATTGTGCTCTAGCTCCTGCCTTTTACAAATTCTAGGAAGGTAAGCAATTGCACAGGAAATATTCCTTATTAAGAAGTGGCAACTGGCTATACAAATGAATAATCAAGCAGGCAATTAAACTTATTTTACAGCCCCCAGGCCTCCATCTCAGCTCCAAAGAATGAGTGATAATTAGGGTTTGAAACCTTTCCTTATAATCGTGATTGACAATAGTGATGCTGCCATTCTCACAACTGTTGGGAAAAAATAGTAGGGATGCCCAGATGGAGAAGTGATCTATAGAGAAAAGCCCATTTGTTTGCAAATCCCACTTCTATATGCTTTGTTGCAGCTGAAGCAACTGCATCAGGCTCATAAAGGCTTTAGGTCTTGACAGGATGAGAAAGAATGACAAGGACTCCCCCTGGTCCCAGTTGACATTTGAGGCCAACAAATATATAACTAGCTGTACTTGGCAACAAGCTAAAGGGGATGTGCTTGTCAGAAGTCCTCTAACTTGATTATTTTCACCCCTTAGTGGGGTCACAGCTGCAATCCTTAGCATTCAACAAGAGTGACATATAGGGGGAGGAAATAGAAGTTGGAACGCTCTTTTTAGCAAAGTTGGACCAGAGGGACATTAGTCCCATTAAGTCCATGATCTGCATGCTCAGATAGATATGGGGAGGAAGTGGTTCTTCCCCTATGAAGTAGACAAATTCTGAAAGCATAGGTCCTCATTTTATAGAGAAGTCTACTCTTTCATCTAGATGAATGGGAACAAAGCCAGGAGAATAAGATATGTTTTGGCCAATATTTCAACAAGTGTATGTATATTCAACTGAATTTTCTTTCAAAGTCTTTCAAAACAGTCATTTTGGGGATTAAGCAGTTATTTTTCATGAGACTGCTCTTACTGAACATATTTTTCCGATGCTTTTTTGAAATCGCTGTAAGACTCTGTTGCACCAGTAACGTTGATTGAAAACTTTTTCTGTGCCAGACACTGTTCTGGGGCTACAGTGGTGAACAGATCAAAAACACCTTTACTTGACAGTCACATCTCTATTATCCAGAACTGATAATCTCCAAAGCATGTATCAGAGACCTTTCATTCCTTAAAAGTTTACGTATTGTATTAGAAAAGTGTTTCTATAGTAAGTCTGGAAATCACAGGATTAGAAAGGCATCTCAACTGCAGACATCAATAGAGCTCTAGTGGAGAAGAACCCTCTATTGAGCATTCCTTACAATTGTTTGGCCCCAGAACCCCATTGGTCAAAAACAGCATGACCAGTGCTCTGAAAGATACTAGTAGAATGACTAATACCTAATGTCTCATTGTAGCAGACAGATCCCCTCAGGCCTTATGATTGCAGAACTGGCAGGGCATGTCTTTGCCTGAAGGTTTTCTCTGGTATCCATGCCCATTGCCCACAGGCACAGCAGGCTGGAAGTGGGGATTATTAACACCATTTGGAATGGGCCTTAACCAATGATTGATCATCATTGGTACAGAAATCCTCCAGCTTCTTTGCTCCAGGGTTGGGGGGTGACTCTGTGGTGTTTGTTCTACATAGTCGCCTGTGTTTCCCCAGAGTATGGCATCCCTAAGAGACTAATACACTTAGTTCATGAGTCAAAGCCAGGATTCATGTCTTTATTGAAGCAACAATTGCATCCAGTGGCGATTTGTTAGACAATGCACCCTTTGTTTTATTGGCTGGTTTCTCTTTCCTGTCTCACTCCACTCCCCTTCTGGTGTTTCTTTCACCTCCCAAATAATCTACTTACTGTCTAATGCTTGACTGTTTCTGGGGAAAACAACCAAAACATTTTAATTTGTGTCAGATAATATGTAAAGTGCTTCATACACATTTATCCCATTTATTGTAATTTAATGATCAAACTTGCTCTTGCCCCCAAACAATTGAGATGAGAGGAGTAAAGATTTGAGAAATTAAGGAGTTTACCTGAGGAGTTTATCTTAGCATTATGTACTGAATTTCATCCCCCCACCCAAAATTCTTATGTTGAACTCCTAACCTGAAACTTAACTGTGTTTACTGATAGGGCCTTTAAGGAGATAATTAAGGTTAAATGCAATCATAAGGAGCCCTAATCCAATATGACTGGTGTCCTTATAAGAAAAGATAGAAGCATAAGAGATCTTATGCTATGTGAGACTTACTGAAGATAACCAGCAAAAGAGGCCTCACCAGAAACTAAACCTGCTGTCACCTTGGCCCTGGAAGTCCAGCTTCCAGAACTATGAGAAAAAAAATTCTGTTAAGTCATAACCAGTCTGTGGTATTTCATTATAGCAGCCCTAACAGATTAATATAAGCAGTAAAGCCAGGATTCATTCCTTTACTGGATAAATAATTACTGAGTGTCTATTATGTGTTGGATGTTAAGAAAAGAATAATGACACAAGATAGATGCAGATACTGCCTTCCCAGAGACAGTCAGATGAGACATATGTCAAATTCCAACTCTAAGGAGAAGCAATGCCATGCCATGAGAAGGGTAACTGGCCTGGTCTAGGAGGTCAGGTAAGGCATTTCTGAAGAAATTCTCCTGACTTGAAGACTATGGGAAAGGAGGATCCAACAGAGAGGGGAGGGATGATACTTCAGTGGAGGGAACAGTTGGTACAAAGGTCATATGTGAGTATGAGCAGAAATGAGTACTAGGGACAGAAAGAAGATGTTTAATTTATCCCTAGAGACTATGTACTTTATACACCTGACTCCAGGTACTTTAGCAACATTGACTGTAGTAGGAGGAAAAAAATGACTCCTGAAAGATATCCATGTTCTAATCCCTGAAAGCTGTGTATATTACCTTAAAATGGCAAAAAGGGGGTCTTTGCAGATGTAACTAAGGTAAGCATCTTAAGATGGGGAGTTCACCCTGGAATATCCATGTGGACCCTAAATGCAACCATAAGTGTCATTATAAAAGGGAATCGGGGGAGATTTGATGAGATACACAAACAATTGAAGTATGAAGACAGAGCAAAGAGAGATTGGAAGAGGCTAGATTTTTGGAGTGATGTGGCAATGAGCCAAGGAATGCCATCAGTCACCAGAGGTTGGAAGAAGCAAGAAATAGATTCTCTCTCAGGGCTTTCAGAAGGAGCAAAGTCCTGCCGACACCATGATTTCCATTTTCACCCTCTAGAACTACGATACAAATTTCTTTAGTTTTAAGCCACCAAGTCTGTGATAATTTGAAGTAGTAGACATAGAAAACGAAAACTGACTTGCCCATGATCGGGTTCAGACTCCTAGGAAAAGATGCAGTGATGGCCTCTGTGATGACTGATTTTAGGGAAATCCCTACCATCCCATTTCCTGCCCCAATACTTCTGGGCAATATCACCTCACCTGGTAGACATCAGACCTGCTCAGGGTAAATACTGTGCCAGAAGAGCCTTCTCTTGGTGCTCTTCTCCCATCTCTTGGTCTCCTTTCTCCCACCGCTGACCCAAATACCCACACTCTTTTTTTTTTAAATATATTTTATTGATTTTTTTACAGAGAGGAAGGGAGAGAGATAGAGAGTTAGAAACATCGATGAGAGAGAAACATCGATCAGCTGCCTCCTGCACATCTCCTACTGGGGATGTGCCCGCAACCCAGGTACATGCCCTGACTGGAATCGAACCCGGGACCTTTCAGTCCGCAGGCCGATGCTCTATCCACTGAGCCAAACCGGTTTCGGCAAATACCCATACTCTTATCTGAGCACAGAGCAACCCCTGGGAACTTTGGCCTCTTATTGTCTTTTTAAAAATTTTTTTATTTTATTGCTTAAAATATTACAAAGAGTAGTACATATGTCTCCTTCCTCCGCCGCCCCTCTTGTATGTCTTATCAATAAAGGGAAGCCTTAAAAATATTTTAAAGAGCATAAAAAGAAAACCCCTTCAAGGACTATGCTTTGTCTTTTGCTATTTCCTCTGCCTAGGATTACTCACATCTTCTCCCCTTAATTGGCAATTTTTTTTCATTCTTCAAAATCCACGTTTCCACATTAGAAGTTGGGAATAGCTGCTGGGATAGGGGTGGGGAACCTTTTTTTCTGCCAAGGGCCACTTGGATATTTATAACATCATTCGCAGGCCACACAAAATTATCAACTTAAAAATTAGCCTGATATACTGTATCTGGTCAAACATTTCATTAACTCATCCCTAATGCCTTGGCAGGGCCAGACCAAATGATTTAGTGGGCCTTATATGGCCTGAGGGCCAGATGTTCCCCACCCCTGGAGGCAAGTGAAGTTGCCTGTGGGACTGAGAAGAACTTTTCCTTTGCTTTTCACACTGTGTCCTCCCCTTCTTATCCTATGTGGCCCCTTAGCAGCAGCAGCAGCAGCAGCAAGACCTGGAAACTTGTTTCTCAGACCCCACCCCACCTACTGAGTCAGACTCTGTGTTTTTACAAAATCCCTAGGTGATCTGCATGCACAGTACAGTTGAGAAGCACTGAGCTAGAAAGTGAGAACTGCATGTAGACAATTTTAGTTCAATATGATCAGATTTAAAAGATTTATAGTAAAGGAATTTTAAATGAATCTGTTCTGCTGAGTTAGACTTTTATTAATGGGTAAATGTGTAGGAAGCAAGAAAGGTACAATATTGAAACATTCCCAGACATTCAGGGGAGAGGACATAAAACATAAGTATGTATGGATATAAATTTTATGTAAATTCAGTACAAGTCTCACTCCCCAGTGGAGACCCACAAGAGAACCACCCTAGGGAGAATGATTCAGAATGACAGGAGCATTGGGTAATCTACTAGTTTGGGCTTCCTGTCTTAAGCTTTCTATTAAGCAGGGTTCTAATTACTTCAAGTCTAATTACAGGCTTTTACCCTTTCTCTGACTTCATTAGCAAGGGATGTAGTGGAGGAAAGGAGAGTCTCTGAGAGGGATTTAAGGACTGATATGCCTTAATTATCCACCTGTGCCTCTGATGATGGGGGTAAGGCCCCATCATCACCACAAATGACCTAGCTCAGTTATTAATCAGAAGCCACCATCTCCCCCCCGCCCGGTCCCCCGCCCAATACCCAGTCACAACATGTGGCACTCAAGAGAAAGAGGAAAGAGCTGCATCCCCAAGCAGCCTAATGCCCAGGGTGGAGCATTTTGTCAGGTCAAGGGCACATGAGATCTGAATGAGATGGATGATGCAGGCTTTATAGTTGTTTCTTCCTAGTGATCTTTGTCTAAATCTTGCTTTGAAAATGCTGGCAAGTGTTGCAGACTGGCAAAGGCACAGAATTGCTCGGCCGGCAATAGTAGGGATGTGGTCTAAGAGTCAGGAGGCCTGGTTTTAACTCCTGGCTCCCCCACTTAGAAATGATGTGTACCTAAGCAAGTTGCTTCGAGGTTTAGGTGATTAGCAGGAAAACGAAGAAATACTGGTACTTTCCCATCATGGGTTTGTGAGGATTAAATGAGATCATTGCAAAGTCTCAGCATAGGGTCTGGCAGTGTGGAAGAGCAGTTCTGCCCTCTGCCTGGAACACTTTCCTGGATGTCTTTCCATGAAGAATGCTCACACTTTATTCTGGTCTCTCCTTAGAAAGGGCTTCGCTGACATTCCTATCCAAATTAGCACTCATCCCCTTCCCACCACTCTCTTCCTATCCCAGCTGGTTTTCCTTCACAGGGCTATTACTATCTGTTATTATATTATGTAGGAATAGGTAAGCTCCATGAGAGTAGGGCTTTGCCAACATTGTTCATGGCTGAGGCAGCACTATTTGAAGAGTGTCTAGCATATCCCAAGTGCCCCATAAATGAATGAATGAACATATGCATATGTATTTGAATAAGTCAATATATGTATATTAGCTTTTCATTATTATTGTCTGAATTAAATGCATCGTTCGTTGAATGAATGAACAACTGGATGGATGGATGCATTCATATCAGTTATTTCCATCTGATTGTTAACCTGAACTGCTAAGTGAGCAACAAGTCTCTAATGAGGGAAGAATGAGGTCAGGGGTATTTCAGATAAACACTCACAAGTGGGGTATCTCTTTGCCGGTGGATGTCACGGGGCTTCCTGAGCTGGGAGGGAGAGATTTTTGAGATATCAGAGTCAATTTATCAACTTGCGAAAAGGTTGCTTCTGTCTTGACCTCTCTGAGCAGTTCTACAGTGATAGCATTTAGGTAGAATTGCTACTCCACTTTTTTCAATCTGCAAAGGGTTGTGGAAACTGAACATAGTGTGGTAGGCAATGTGGCATAATGTGGCATAATTGATATCAGATCAACTTAGGTTTGAATTCTAGCTCTACAACTTCCTGTCGGCACGATCTCAGATGAATTAGTTGAGCTCTCAATGCCTGGTTCTTGATCTATCAAGTGGAGACACACTGGCTTCACTGAACACAACACCATGGCTACAGCAAGGCCCCCGAATACCAGCCTTCCTCCCTTCTACTGACCGCTTATGAGAAGATCAGTGGGAAGACTTGGGAGATTTGTAAAGGCATATGGACATTTTTCTTATTAAGTACATGAAATGGAAGCTCAACGTTAGTACAGTTTAGGAGTAAGGGAGGAAGAGCTTAGCACTCTGAATTTGAATCCAAATACCTATTGTTGCATCTTGGCTCTGCCATGTCAGGAGATGTGTAATCTTGGCCTGTTGGTGATGATGATAACATTGATAGCACCAAGCTCACAAATGCCTGGCACATGATCAACTCTTAGTAAATGTCAGCTAGGAAAAGGACCCATTATCACAAAGGGACCATCAATCATATTCTTCTAATTGGGACACTTTTGAAAATGAAAGGGGACAGTGCTAATGATGAAACCACGGCAATGGGTATAAACTGGGATGGCCTAGCCCTTGGTGAATGGAGTCCTGGTTTACCCTACAGTTGTTACCAGGATACTCAATATGGAAGGATGGATCCTCTCCTTGGAAATATTGAGCAGAGGACCAGAGCATCAAAGAGCTGACCCTGGCTAAGCTCAGCACTGCTTTTCTCTTCCTCCCCAATTCAAGCTGTTCTGATTCCACTGGAACCCCACAACAAATTGACTGTAATACTGGCTTTTCCTGGCTTGAATCTCATTGGAGAGAGGGAGAGGTTTGAAGAATTTCCGCTCCTTTGTTCCTGATGACTGGCTTGGGAATGTGTGCAAACCTCAGGCTCCCGGAGGCAGATGCCAAGGAAGAGGGGGTGAAGCATATAACCAGCTCACTCAGGGTCTCACCCGACCTGCCCTGGTGCACAGAGATGCCCCAAAGGTTCACATTCCATCCAAAACATAGTTAATGAATTCACACCTGCCTTCATTTTTGTCCTTAAATCTGAAACCAAGACTCCTGGGAGTGATTGTGTAACCCAAGCAGTTATTGGTTTTTTTCTCCCCTGAACTTTATTAATAAAAATATTCTCTTAGGTTTGAATTGGAGATTCTAGACTTTGGCGGGGGGGGGGGGGGGGGGGGGGGAATGTCCATGCAGTTCCATGGATGCTTCCTTAACCTATTCCTTATTAATGTTCCCAGCCCTCCGGGGTCTCTTCTGTAATCAAAAATAGTGTTAAAAACAATCAGCATCAGACATCCCACGCAAAACCTTCTCCCTGGGGGCAGTGCCGTGGGGACCCAGCCTTACCTGCGGCATCTGTAAAATGCTCTCTCAAACACCTAACAGGGCACAGCCTCACAAATTCCTCAGCCAAAGCATTTCCCCCAAATTAGGATCCTTTGCATGTTTTGAAGTTCTTCATATGTTTAAGAATCGATACAATACTTAAGTGTCATACTCCTCTACCTGAATATGAGTTCTCTGAAATCAGCAGGCAGGTTTTATGATGTTTTTACTAGATTTACTAGTATTGTAGAAACATGTCCTCCTACTCCTGTGGTCTGTGAAGAAATGGGTTCTTTAAGAGCTGGTACCGTCTCTCCTCCCTCCCCGCCCCCTTTGGGAAAGAAGAAATAGTTTAGTCTTATGATACATTGGATACTCAGGAATGTTTATGATAATCAGCAACTAAATTTCATAAGTAGCCTAAACTAAACAAACAACAAAATTTGCAAGTTCTAAAATAATTAAAATAACTTTATAAATTGTTCAAAATCTCATTTTTGGTAAATAAAAATAATTGGTGGAGAATTAAATTGGGGGCCACTGTATTATTTAGTGAATTGAGTTTTTGGTTAGTTGGCATATTGAGGATTTAGTTTTTGGTGCTATAGTGTCTCATGCTTCAAGTACAGAGTATTTTTGTATAAGGCACTCAAGGATGCTAACTGAGAAGTTATAGCAAGACAATGTTTGCAGGGAAAAGGCAAGGACTAAATTACGGGAGGGCACGTGTAAACACCATGGAGACAGGGTGCAGAGTGGATTTTTCCAGTTAGTCATTCTGAGTGGGTGACAGGGATTGGAATGAAAGCCGGTTGGGAGCTTTGGTAGAGGTCCCGGGAGCTGCTTTCAAACCCAAGTGGCACCCAGCTGGTGTGGCTCAGTGATTGAGCGTCACCCTATGAACCAGGAGGTCACGGTTTGCTTCCTGGTCAGGGCACCATGCCCAGGTTGCAGGTTGGATCCCCAGTGTGGGTCGTCCAACAGGCAGCCAATCAATGACTATCTCTCATCATTGATGTTGCTATCCCTCTCTCCCTCTCCCTTCCTCTCTGAAATCAATAAAAACATATTTAAAAAACAAAACCAAGTGGCATATGTGGCTCCTTGTATGGGTAGACAGGTCCAGAGCACACTGGTGGGGTGAACTGGGGGCCAACTACCCTGAACCATCCTGGTTTAAAAGGTTGGGACCACAACAAACAGCAAGAGTTGCTTTTCAGTAGTGACATATCAGTCCTTGCAAATTCTCACCCAGGCCCAGATCTCTTGCCCTGATGCCATGTAATCATAAGGAGTTAGGAGAGATATCCTATTACTGTGAATGTGTATGGAACAGGATGTTAAACACAGGTCCATTTTAATTGCCATGAAACAGATCTTTTAAAAACTATCTTTGAAATTAAGTAGACATAAAGAATTGCTTTCCTGGGGAGGGGGTTCTTAGGGAGGAGATACAGTCTGCGGCTGAATGACATGCTATATCATAGATGAGAAGAGCAGGAGATGGGGTGGGGTTGAGAACAGGCCAAGCATTCTAAAAAGGGATGAGAATGCAGGGACAATGCTTATTTTCAGACACAAGGGGAAAGGAAAGAGAGGAATGAGAATCATTGACTATTGAACTGTTAAGAACTTAGAGATTAATCAGAACAAAATGTCCCTCTATAAATGAGGTCACTACATCAGAGAGGTTAAGCATGCTGCCCAAGATCACACAGGGAGTTGGTGGCAGATCCAGGACCGAGGGCTCAAGACTCCTGTCCAGGATGTCAAAAAGGAGATTTGAAGGTACAAATAGTGGACTCCAGAGAAAGCAGAGGAATTTTCCTAGGATCTGAGTTTTAAGAAGATTACTTGTCTGACAAAGATAGCAGAGAGAAAGACAAAAAATAATTAATTGTTCTCCTCGGAGAACTAAAGGCTTGCTCACTCACAATCATTCTATGTGAATCCCACCCACCAATGAACAGAACAGCAGTCAGCATGGGAAGCAGTACTACTTCCCAGGATTTCTCAGCCAGTTCCGGGGAACTGAGGCGATGGTATTGACTTGTAGCATAATTTATCACTCATGGAGCTTCTGCTTACTCTAATTCTGCAAAGGAAAAGCTTTTCCTGTGAGAAGCAGAGGTAAATGAGTTGCCAGGGTAACGTGTAAAATTGACTTCCCTGGGCCGTCAATTTTATGCCATGAAGATATTAGATGTTATGCAACAAAATGCCAATCTGAGGAATCGCACTATGGGCATGACACAGAGTTTGGATAACCCCTCTTCACTGTCATACCCCAGTGTACTCCAGTTGGGTTCACCCCAACCTGAGACCAAATTTCCACTGATCACTGACAGCTTGTGGTCTGCCCATCCTTCAAGGGGCCATTGTGGCTGATGCAACCCTAACACTCACCTGTGTCAGGAAAGGAACCCACAGTCTGGATAATAGGCCGTCAGCTACATTTAGTGGATGAGAGAGCAAACTCCAGAAATCTAGACCTTCGCCAAGAACATAAGCTCAAAGCCATGTCCACAGTCCTTTGTGGGACTGTCAACTTTATGAAACTTGTTTTTCCTGCTCTCCAGATGGTCTCTTTGTCCTCCTTAATTTCTCCAGACAATTGGCTCAACTATTAGTTCTTTCACAATGAAAACTAATGATACAGTGTCCAATACTCATTAGCATTCCTCTCCCCAAGGTTCGGGGGTAATGGTTCCCAAAGTGTGGCCCCCAACCAACAGCATCCCCATCACTTAGAAATACAAATATTGGGTCTCTCGCTAAACCTTCTGAATCAAGAACTCTGGGGGAGGGGCCCAGCCCTCTGTGTGTTAATAGGTCTCTAGGAAATTCTGATGCAGTTCAAATCTGAGAACAGCTTCTCTGAGGGAAGATGGTACATGAGCTCTCTCGGGAATGAGGGTCAGAGACCCCAGACAGTCTAAGATTACTTCAAGGGGTCACAGATTTCCTGCTCCATGTATGAAAACAGAAAGCAGGACATTCTTGGTTCTTTAAACAGATGTTCTCTGAACTTTGGGGAGGGGGGAAATACATGAAAGAAGAGCCACATGGCAATGAAGAGAGGAGGACTTGGCACAATTATAACTGTCCTCCAAGGCATGGAGAAGGGAAGGGACTGAGGTATAGTGAGTGCCTAGCCTAGTGGCTGGTAAATAAAAGGACCTATAGAAAGTTAGCTGCTGTATTTATTACTTTATTTTTTCAGACTCATTGGCCACTGTATCGGTACATGAAGGGGTAGAAGAATATTGGGATGAATGAAACAGTTAATAAGCAGTGAAAGAAAAAAAAGCCATTGTATCATAGAAGATCAGCTGGCTGTTCTACTTGGTGAGGGGCCATGTGTCTCCTTGACATGCCCTCTGTTGGGGGCAGCAGGCTTGGCTCCTGGTCTCCCTTTGGCCAACAGAAATCCAAGGCTTTCTCCACGCTCAGCCAGAAGGAGACACAGCTTTCCAAGCGCCCTGCATCCCTGTGATTTGCCCCCCTCAGCCATCTGCCGAGAACATGCAGTTCTGCCTTGAGTGCTCTTGGGGGACGTGAACCTTCCTTTGGCATAATTGCTCAGTGCTAAGTCACTTGCTGTGCTTGTACCAACTTCATGGTCAATGCCAATTGCTAGCATGCCCGGGGCTGCTATTTTCCTTCCCTAAAGGCCGCGAGTCCTGCTGTTTCACATGGCAGAGTGAGAACGTGTCAATCGCAGATGGACAGAGCAAGGACCTGTAGACAGCTTTGAGGAAACAGGCTTTGAATGTGTGACTGCTGCCTGGGTTTTGGGAAGTCACTTTCTCTCTCCTTTTCAGCATCAGTTGTGGCCAGGTAGGAATTGGAACACTTGCCCCTGATTTGAAACCATTTTTACTTGAAAATAGTCTGAGAAAAGTAAATCTCTCTCTCTCTCTCTCTCTCTCTCTCTCTCTCTCTCTCTCTCTCACACACACACACACACACACACACACACACACACACACACACACGTACACTGAATCCTTTGATTAAATAAAGTACTCAAGTTTGAGGCAAAATAAGTTCAGTTTTCCTAATTGTCCAGGACATGAGTGTTCTGTCACAATGTGTTCATGCTTTTTATTGCCACCTTCACTCCTTAACAGCAATGTTGGTCCCTACGAGTGTCAATTTCCCCACCATTTCCTTGATTCTTACCACCTTAATAACAGTTTCCATATCCCGAGTGCTCTCTCTGTGCCAGGGACTCTGCTAAGCACCTTATATGTATTTTGCTGATCTTTACAATAGTTTTTAAGGCCAGCATTACTATTATCTCCATTTTGTAAATGGGGAAACTGAGGCTTAAGTAGCTACAGGAATATGCTCAAGACATACAATTGAGAGCAGCTGAGCTGGGATTGAATGCTAGACCATTAGGCTTCCTAGCCTAATGTATACTTGAGCATTACAGAACTGTGCCTGAGGTCTGACCACACCATTCCTAAGGTTGTTCAACAGCTCCTACATCCAGTCATTCCCTGTCTAACTAAGCAGTACAAGGAGTTTAAGGAAGAAAAATGTTGGTGGTTTTTCTTTTTGCTTGATCACACCAGAGAGAACAACTTTAAAAAACACAGAGAAAAACTCTCATTCATACAAAAATGTCAGAATCTTTGAAACTATAGAGGTTAAGAGTACTGCTTGCCCTTCACAAAGATCTCATTACAAATGCATGTATCTGGTATGTTATTCTACACATAGAAACACCCAACAAAAGTTTTTTAATTTAAGACAACATCAAGTTTACAGTTTTATGTGAGAGTAGAGATGTTCTTACATACTCAATGATTTCTTTAAAAAAATCCTTTATGATTTGTTTATATGCTCAATAAATTTCCCTCCAAAAATAAAACTAAAGCATTCTTATTGATGGATCTCACTCCTTCCATGCTACCAATGACCACCTTCAGGGAGTTAGCTACTAAATCTCTTATCATCTCCAAACCCACATGGTCAGCCACCAATTTGTGACCTGGTTTCTCCATACACATCCCGAGCTTAACATGCCAGCATCACATTCTATTCCCCAACTCACTCCTCAATCTCATATGACTTCACCAGTAACCCAAGCCAGGTATCTCAGTACTCCTCCTTGGATGAGCTCTTCTCTGGCTCTCCTCTTCTCAACCTCCATGACCACTGCCCTCTTCATCTCTTTCCTGTTACTGCACTAGTTCCCTAACTGATTTCCCTGCCTCCATATCCATCCTCCCCCATCCACCCTTCATGGGAATGCCAAAGTGATCTTTCTAGTACATACATCCAATCTTGACCTTTCCCTAGTTCACACCCTTCAGGGCCTCCAGTGCATTATGTCCACCATGTTCTACAAACATTAGAGAAAGGTATTTAAAAGCCTCATGGTCTGGCTCCTCCTCTCCTATCTAGACTCCTCTATCCCTTTCCCATGCTTATATGATCAACTGGATATGTTGATGTTCTCTTTCATCCTTGTGCTGCTATGTCTTTTTGTGTGCCAGGAGAATCCTTGTCTCCTCACCCCCCTGTCCCCCCACCCCATCCCTGGCCTTTTCTCTGCTGGTGAATTCCTACTCATCATTTAGAGATTCAGTTCCAGACTTTTTTTTTTAAGATGATCCATCAGTAAGATTCCCATGAGGCAGAGATGTGTCTTTCCCCCACAGGCCCTGGGAAACACCCCTAATGTAGCACTTAGTAATATGCATACTAATTGTTTATTTCCTAGTCTGTGTCTCCAGCTAATGATAATTTCCTCTGGGACAGGGCTTCTGTCTTTTTCATCTTTGTATCTATAGTACCTAGCATGGTACTTGGCACTTGCTAAATGCTTGTTGAAAAAAGAAGAATAAATGAATGAACCTTATCATGTTAAAAAATTTTTTCAAAGTTAACTAATCAATACATTTGACTTGAACACTTAAGATATGTAAAACATGGTGTTCCATTAGACACAAAGAAGTGCTAAAAGTGGCCTTGGCCTTAAGAAACTTGTAGACTAAGTACGGGGACCAGATAAATATATATAAAAATAAATGTTAATTACGAGAGAAATTATTTAATAAACTGATAAAAAGTATATTCTCAATGCAATCCAGAATGAGTTGCTAAATGAATGAAATGAAGACAGGTTACAGGATCCTGAAGTTTGGCCTGGGAAAGGGGGTACATAATTTCCCCAGCTGCCTGGACTGTGTTCCTCTTTCTTCTCACCGGATGCACTCTCCTCTCCTTTCAAGTTTCACTGTACATATCACTTCCCATCAGAAGTCTTCCAGGACCTCCTCTCCACCTGATGCCATTCTCTTAATGTTTGGGCTCCTATTCTATTTGTTCCCTTAGCAAGATTTATAATGGTTGTAGTTTAATTGCTGGTGTAATTATTTGCTTCCCTCTCTATCCCCAGCTAGTCCCTGAACTGCTGGAGGGCAGGGACAATGTGTTTTGGCTCAACACTATATACTGGCACCAAGCACAATGCCTGGCACAAAATAGAGGGTCAAGGACTTGATGAGGTTTGTGAGAGACTGAAGATGTAAGCGTGAGGGTCACTTGCATAGACAAAATGATTAAAGCTTTGGATGAAAAAGATCGCTTATTGACAGGACGCATACATCGATCTACATCTATTTCTTGGGACAGGATTTGACTTTTATGCATAAGGGAGACCCATCATCTAGGGAAAATCTTGGAGTGGCTCATTTATGTCTCTAAAAGATGCCATTTTAATCGCCTTTTAAATTTATTTATACATTACAGAAGTCCGCTTTAAACTCATTCATTTACTCATTTATTCATTCAATGGCTACTTTTTGGATGCTGTACCTGGCAGGGCCCTGGAACTATCTGCCATCAATTCTGTTCAAAAGTCACAAGAAAGTTTATATTTGTGAAATATACGCCAGGTTCTCTGTCTGCCTCCCCTCAGCCATACTTCCACGTTGGGCTTTTGCCTTTCATTTAAGGAACAAGGAAGAATCCTATGAAAGTGATCACTATACTCGCCGGAAATGGGTAACTGAGGACACTGTCTATCTTGTCCCTCAGTGTTCACCTGGAAGACATTCCTTTTTAGCGACAAGTGGCATGCGGGCTGGTAAAAACAAATAAAGAAGCCCACATGCATATGTGCCCTCTCTCTACCAGGCAGACTTTTATCTCCACACGGAACTGATGCTGGTTTCATGGAGTTAGAGGCTCATATAATTTGGAATCCTTCTTTGAGAAAAAAGCACAAAACGACAAATAAAAATGTAACACAGAGCTTTGAAGAAATCCACAGGAGAAAGGGGCTCTGAAGTTCAGCTTCACTGGTTTCACAGTAAATCAGCGTCTGACCTTGGTTCAGTGAAACTGGTGTCCTCCGCCCCTTCCCCGGCCACGGTTGTTCTGACCTCTCTGCCTTGTTTATCTTGCTTTCTTCCCCAACCCCTGAACTATATTTTTTTCAGCAGTTGGTCTCACAATGACTTCTTTGATTCTAGCCAGCAGAAAGCTCTCCCTTCCCTGCAGGTCCACATTATTCACTCTCGCTGTGGCTTAAGGAAGCATCATAAGTTGCTCTATTTGAGATGCATAAAGTATGCCTTCTGCAATCAAGAGCGTCTGATACTTGGGCCCAGGGACTATGTCTCCATTTAGATCTTCCCCGAGCACCTACTAAAGTTCTGGGTACAGCAGGAAGGGAAGGGAAGGGAAGGGAAATGGAAGGGTATTATAGAAGCAAAATGATGGGATTAGGAGGGAGGCCGACCCGGTTCAAGTTCTAGCTCTGCCACTTTTTAGTGCGGTGCTTAAGCTGAACCTCTCTGCGTCTTGGTTTTCTCACTGACAAATATACACACTAATGGTTTTTACTTCATATCAGTGTTGTGAAGATTACGTAAAAGCATTTATTTGTTCACCAAATATCTATGTAGCCCCTGTCCTGGGCTATTTTGGGCACAAGAGGCTTGGAATACATGTAAATGCACAATATTCCCTGTGTGTGGGTTCTCACAGTTGATTTGGGAGATGGAAATCTACAATGTATCAGGATATGGCTAACACAGACACACAACCAGAGCAGAGTAGGTGCTCAATAAAAAGTTGTTAAATAAATGAAGGAATTCAGAAAAATGATTAATTTTGCAAAATAGGTAACTCTTCACATATTTGTAGCACCATCCTTATGTAAATACTAGAGGCCCCATGCACCAAATTCATGCACTGTGGCACGGGGTAGGGGGTGGGGGGGGGCGGTGGCATCCCTCAGCCCAACCTGCGCCCTCTTGCAGTCCAGGACTCCTCACTCCTTACCAACTGCCTGCTCGCTGGCTGCTCCTTACCGCTAGGCTCGCTGCTCCTTAATGCTGCCTTGGAGGTGGGAGAGGCTCCTGCCACCCCTGTTTGCTCGCCAGCTGTGAGCTGGCTTCTGGGGAGCGCACTGGCCACCAGGGGGCAGCTCCTGAGTTGAGCATCTGCCCCCTGGTGGTCAGTGAGTGTCATAGTGACTGGTCATTCTGGTTGTTCCGCCATAACGGTTGCTTAGGCTCTTATTATATACATAATGGATATGACAGTGCATGGAAAATCATAAAATGTTGCATGTAAAAGAAAATAAAACCAAGAGAAAACAAGCATGGGCTGAATGAGAGGAGAGAAAAAATGGGAGGAAGAAAGATCCTTCAAAGGCGAGAGGAAGGAAGGGACATCTGTTGACCCACCTGGCCAAGTGTGCACTCCATGCCACCAAGAAAGTCGGCCTCTTTCAGCCCATTGTGGTTGCTGCTGATGTCATGGACCTCAAACCGCAGGCGCTGCACCTCTTCAAAGTAAAAGTCCACAGTAAACAGTTTTGAATACACTGGGTTTATGCAGGTGCGAATCACCTCTGTTCTGTCAACCTGCAAGGAGAGAGGGAGAGAAAACCCATCAAGGATTAGGGCTTTTTATTATTAACCTTTAGGCAAATTAATTTTATGGTGCTTCACCTTCTTGCAAACCATAAATACGCTCCATCAAGTCACCATGGCAAGCAGTTCAAAAATCTTCAAGGAAGGACCCTCAGAGAATGAGCCATTTCAAGGAGGAAAATCTTATTAGATGGGATAATCTGAAGCTTTGTATTTAAAGATTTAGTGTTGTTAGGTAATAGGGCAGCAAGATGGATCAATTATTAATGACTGCCTGGAGCCTTAGAATGACAGAGTCTGAGGGCACATGTGGGCTCAGGAGGAAAGAAATCGGTCATAGATTAGTGATGTCTGGTGGCACAGTAATGGTAAATGACTGTGTAGGTGCCCATTTTAGCCAATCTTACTCTACATAGGATACGTAACTCATAATTCCCAGCATAAAAAAGGCCAGGAGAATGGATATGAAGATAACTGCCTTGGTCTTGAGTATGCCTTACTTTGGGGCTATCATGTTGACTCAGTCATTTTGATTCTTTAGGCTTCAGTTTCTTTATCAACAAAATGAGAATTAGAGGATGAAAAGCCACATTCACACATGGCAACATGTGGCAACTGCCCTATTCGTAAGGGGCACTCATTCTCCAGTTTCCAACCTCTTCTCTCTCCATGAATTTCCCTGCCTAACCTCTAGACATAGCTTTGCAACATCTGGTCCATATTTGTAGAATAATGAGCATATAATAAGTTATTTAATTACATTCATATGGTATCTTTTGATAGAGAATTTCAAAATGATCCCCAAGAAGTAATTTCTAGGTGGATCTGATATCCTTAAGACACAGACAAGGAACCTTCTCTCCTGTGGATGGAAGAATAGAGTGAAAGGCAGGCTTACAGTCCATCCAATTCTGGTCTATTTCCCTCTGCTTTAACCACCCCAAATGGCACAAATGGCTGATTTGCACCGACCCTTCTGCTTTTCTTTTCACTTCTTGATTTTCAAATGATGATCCCACATGGGTATAAAGTTCACAGTGGCATCAAGCCATGCAGCTCAGACAGACTATCCAAGGCAAGCTCCCAGCATGCAACACTGAATGACGAGGTGTTTTTGAAGAAAATGACTGGTTGGAAAGAAATTAAGCAATACGCATTTGCATTGCCAAGGTAGGTCATTTCCAAAGATAATCTCAGGGCCCGTAAAAATCCTAACAGCACATCGGTGCTCAGGAAAAGAAGGAGAATGATGATAGAAGACATGCTCTCAAAACTAAATGCTTATTTGAAAGATGTTTCAAGCCCTTCTGCATCCCAGCCATTATGGCAGATGATGATCTTTTCTGGAGACTGAAGCCAGGTTGAATCTGAGCAACAGAGCCTAAGGTAGCTCATGTTTCTCCTTGAGATGTGATAAGGTCAAGGTGATTGTTTCCAAAAGACTGTCCACTGACTGATGTACTGGTTGCACCAGAATCAAGCAAGCAGCTTTCTGTAAAACTCAGATTCCTGTTTCTTCCCCCAGCAATTTTGATTCAGTAGTATAAGGTGGGACCCAGAAATCTGTACTTTTAAGAGTGTCCCAGGCAATTCTGACATAGGAATATCAGAGTAAAGGATTTAAGAAGATGCAGGGTATATCCCTTGCTCTGGTGTGAGGTCTTGTTTGTTTGTTTGTTTTGTTTTTGTTAAGATTTATTTTAATCTTGCTGGCTCTCTGATACCAAGTCTTCAAAAAGTGTTCGTATCACCTCTCCTCCCTACTCATACTGCCTGATATACTCATGTTGCTGTATAGTTTTCAGAACATGTTCACATCCATTTTTAACTTGACGCTTAGAGAAATCATGGGATGTAACTGGACATTATTTTATATATAAGAAAAATCAAGGTCAAATATCAGGTGATAGAGTGGGCACATGAACTCATGTCTCCTGACCTCAAAGTCTGGATTGTCTTCCTTAATTCAAGTTTATTCATGAGTATCCCTTGAAAATGAAAATGAAAAATGCAGCTAGGTTATTGCATGACAGCGATAGACTCAATCATTGAATATTGCTTTTGATGAAATGCTTTTAAAAAATGTTATGTACAACATTTTTCAGTATAGCACTAAAGTTTATAATAGATAATACTTACGGGATGCTCTTACTTTAAATATGCATTATTCAGGTATAATTGACATATAATAAATCACATCTATATAAAGTGTGCAATGCAACAAGCTTGACATATGTACATACATGTGAAGTCATCACCACAATCAAGATAGTGAACATAACCACTGCCCCCAAAGTTTGTTCACGCTCCTCTGTAACTCCTTCCTGTCATCCCTCCCTTCCCACATTCCCAGGCAATTACTTTTAGATTTATTCATTGTTATGTGCATCAATGGTTCATCTATTTCATTGCTGAGTAACAGTCCTTGATGGGAATTTGGGTTGTTTCCAGTTTGGCTATTACACATAAAACTCCCATGAATATTCATGTACAAGCATTTGTCTGGCCATATAGTTCTTCTTCTCTTGGGTAAATACCTAGGGTGAAATAAGTGTATGTTTAAGTTTTAAAATTCTATTAGGTGTGTAGTGATATCTCTTTATGGTTTTCATTTGCATTTTCCTAATAACTAATGATGTTGAACATGTTTTTATATCTTTACTTGCCATCCTAAGGTAAAGTACCCATTCAAATCTTTTGACAGGCACTGTCTTATTATCCTTATGACAACACAGGAGGCTCGGTGATGACATTCGTGCACTGGGGGAGGGGGAGAGAGGAGGGGGGAGGAGATGGTTGCTCAGCCCAGCCTGCGCCCTTTCGAGAGGCTCCTACCCAGCCTGCGTCCTCTCGAGAGGCTCCTGCCACTGCCACTGCACTTACCAGCCATGAGCCTGGCTTCTGGCTGAGCAGTGCTCCCCCTGTGAGAGCGCACTGACCACCGGGGGGCAGCTCCTGCGTTGAGCATCTGCCCTCTGGTGAGCAGTGCATGTCATAGTGACTGGTCATTCCACCGTTTGGTCAATTTGCATATTAGCCTTTTATTATATAGGATTATGAGGTAGGTACTATTATTATCCCCTCTTATCAGGAGGTAGAGAGACCCTGTATTGCAAAAGGTAGAAGTTAAATCTAGGTAGTCAAGCTCGTGAGTCTGTGTATTTCACCTAAACCCTATTGCTCAAAGAAATGCACAAGCCAGACAACTAATGTAAAATGATGAAGTGATAGAAAAAGTTATTAAACAAGCCTGTGGTTGTGTCCCTAGCAATCTGGTTTGTCCACTGGGCATATCGGAGATGAAACGGAGGTTCTGAACACTGACCAACCCAATCCAGGTTGGATTGTGTAGAGACAAAGTCAGTATGTCTTTAAGAAACAGTTCAAAGCTGTGCATATAATGACTGTCCGGTACTTTAGCTTCTTAGGGCTGCTGGAACCAGGGGTGATGAACATCTTGCCTGAGGGCCTTGTACAGCCTGCCAAATCATTTGGGCTGGCCCTGCCAAGGCATTAATGGAGAGTTCATTAAATGTTTGAACAAATATAGCAGGCCAATGTTTAAGTGGATAATTCTGTATGGCCCATGAATGATGTTATAAATATCCAAGTGGCCCTTGGCAGAATAAAGGTTCCCCACCCTTGCTAGGCAAAGGAGATGAGGTTGTTGGGAGGTAAGCACTAAACAATGTGATGCTATTAGTGGGGAGAAGGTGAAGGCAGGGACCAAAACCAGTGCCTGTCACTGAATGGTCTATGGTTTCCTGGGGAAGTACAAGCCCCTATCCCAAGGGCAGCAGAAGCCGGTGAAGAATGACATGGATGGCCAGAGAGACAGGATGCCTCCAGGGCAGGCGTATAATTAGGCATTCCTTCAAACTGATCTTCTTTAAATATCTCTGCAATATTCATTTAGTGAGGACAGGAAGAAAATTAATTTTCTCTGAATAAAGAAGGGGTAGCTTTCTTTATGTTAAAAAATAGAGGAGTTATTACAATTTTTCAAACCATGTAACTTCCAAGGGGACATATTAATCCACATAAAATTGCCATAATAAAGTCAAAGCACTGAACCACCAGAATTGAATATCATTATTCAATTTCAGAATTTCGGCTGCTTGTGGCTGCTGATTTCAAGTGACTACCCTATAGTTGCAACAAATATATTGTGAGTCTCAAAATCACTCAACAGAGAGAGGTTGGTGCTAGTGAGACATGACTTTTTTTTTAAACAGTTTTTAAAAAAATATATTTTATTGATTTTTTACAGAGAGAAAGGGAAAGGGATAGAGAGTTAGAAACATTGATCAGAGAGAAACATCGATCAGCTGCCTCCTGCACACCCCCTACTGGGGATGTGCCGGTAACCAAGGTACATGCCCTTGACCGGAATCAAACCTGGGACCCCTCAGTCCCCAGGCCGACACTCTCCACTGAGCCAAACTGGTCAGGGCAAGATATGACTTTCATTTTCCCATTTAAGTGCTTTTTGTACTTCCATAGGATGAAAATTCTTTAACATTTGTTGGTTATATAAAGAGTCCCATGTGGAATCAAGTGTACTGGTGCCATTTTGTGATATGTCTACATGCTGAGGATGCATCACTTGTGGGGGCCTGGCTGACCTGCCACATGGACTGGGGGTTCCTGCCCACCAGCTTCTAAAACTGAAAACATGTCTGATATTGGCAGCCTTTGCTTCTTTAACTTAAACAACCCTGGGCAGAAGCTGACCTTGGACCTTGAAACATTTGTCTAGCCTAGTGGTTCTCAATGGGGGTGATACTCCCTTTCCAGGGGACATTTGGAAATGAGTAGGAGTGTTTGGGGCTGTCACGATGAGGTGACACCACTGGATACTAAATATCCTACAGTGTGGACATTAGTCCTGATGAACACAGAACTCCACATCCCTCAGTGCTAGTGGTTCTCTATAGGTTCAACCCACCTTCCACCCCAACTAAACAAATAGAGAAACTTCCCCAAGGGCTCTTTGGTTTTCAGAACAAGCCACATGAAGAGACTTGTTAGCCAAGGGAGGAACAAAGAGTGAGATCCTCTCAGTGAGAAACTTTGGAAGTCACCCCGTTTCAAGTAAAATTTTTGTGTGTGTGGGAATAGCACACTTCAAGGAACTGACTCCTTAGGAAATCATTTCAACCTCTGCCTAGTAAATGATTTCATTCCTTCTTGAAATGGATGGCAAGTTGGGTGGTGACCAAAGGAGATGGTAACTTTTCTGCTCAGGCAAAGAAAGGGGTGAGAGAAAAAATGATGAACTTTTATTGTACACATTCTTACCTTCCCACAGAAGGCATTTACATGTTATCTTCCATTCCTACTGTCATTAACTTTAAAATATATTTTTATTTCACAATTTAACATATTTCAAGTTGGAATGCATGTTATAATTGATGATATGCCATTGTTTAATTGGAAGTATTTTTTTAACTGGTAATACATCAAATAGTGTTTCATTTTACCACTGATTTATCATTTTACCAATGATTCTATTAAATATATCACCCTCATTTTGCAGATGATAAAATAAAACTGCATCAGAAAAGCAGTGGCAAAAGCAAGGCTCAAACCTTGTCTGATTCCAAAATATATGCTCCTTCTACCATGCCATTTATAATGGGCTGAATAATGTCAAAGTTTAAATGTTAAGATCTGACTCCTCATCACCTTAGAATATAATCTTATTTGGAAACAGGGTTGTTCTAGAAGTAATTCATTAATTGTAGTCATACTAGGGGAGGGTGGACCCTGATGTGATATGACCGGTGTCTGATAAAAGGGGAAATTTGGACACATACACACACACACACACACACACACGAAGATGCCATTTGAACATGAAGAAAGGTACTGGAGTGATAATGTGCTTACAACCCAAGGAACACCAAAGATTGCCAGCCAACCACCAAAAGCCAGGTGAGAAGCAAGGAACATAGTCTTCCTAGTGTCCTCAGAAGTAACAAACCCTGCCAACATCTGATCTCAGACTTCTAGCCTCCTAAACTGTGAGACGATACATTTCTGTTGGTTAAGCTGTCCAGACCAGTGGTCACCAACCTGGTGGTCCGAAAGGTTAGTGACCACTGGCAGCGTTTGCCAACCAGTGGTCTGCGGGCCACTGTGGTCTGTGAGGTCCAAAAGGTTGGCGACTGCTGAATTCCAGACTATGCTACTTTGGTATGGCAATCCTAGGAAACTAATTCATATTCATTCATTCTCTCTCTCTCTCTCTTTCTCTCTCTCTCTCTCTCTCTCTCTCTCTCTCTCTCTCTCTCTCTCTCTCAGAACATCCAGCCTGGGACACCTCATAGACTTATCCCCAAAAGGCACTCTCTACCCATGACATGATACAACATTCAAGTGTCCTAGAGTAAACAATAAGTAATTCAGAACTACAAATGCCTCTCTCATTATCAGTCCATTGAGACCTCCCTTCATCTTCCTGCTATACACTTAACCCCACTTTCAAGTAACAGCCTCATGTGTCAGCTCGGTTCTGTTTCCGGAGCTCAAGGGATGAACCTGCTGGCGAGCCTGGAGCTAGATGGTCCTTTCACCTCCTGACATAGCCCTGGGGTTATGCTGTTCCAGGTGGACAGCCAAGTCACATCACCTTGACCAGGAGTGCGGTTCAGAAGTAAATGAAATAATCACCACCCTATGCCCACTTTCTGAGAGGTCTCTAATGCTAAGACCTGAGTCCTGCTCTCCCTCTTCCTTTGCTGTCCTCCCCTGCCCTTCTAGGCTGATGGCTCCATCCACACAGAGCCTGAGCCAACCCTGACTGGATGGGCATATCAGCAGGGGTCTCACATGTCTTGCTATGCCGACCGCCTCTGTGTTCTCCACAGCTGTTCCTTTTCCCCAATGTGAATGCCCAGTTTGTGTGGCTTAGTTTTCTGATCCCTGCTCCATGTCTCACTGCCTTGAGCCCCAGCCCACTTAGCATGGGGGTCTTGTCACTCGCCCAGTGCTATGCAATGAACTTCTCATGATGATGGAATTGTTTATATCTGCACTGTCCGAAACGGTAGCCGCTAGCCAGACACGGCTATTGAGCACTTGAAATGTAGCTAGTGGGATTGAGGAATTGAATTTTAAGTCGGTGAGGGTGGGGCCCTCATGAATGGGATTAGTGCCTTTATAAAAGAGACCCCAGAGAGATCCCTTGCCCCTTCCATCACCAGGAAGAGGGCTCTCACCATACATCAAATCTGCCAAGGCCTTGATCTTGGACTTTCTAGACTCCACAACTGTGAGAAATAAATGTTTATTGTTTATAAGCCAACTATCTATGGTATTCTTCTATAGCAGCTTGAAAGGATTAAGACATCAGGTGATTTCGCTTAAAAATCTATCCAATAGCTTAAAACTCTTAACCAATACACAGTTAATGGTCCATATGTACGAACACATCAACAAAACAGAATGCGTGTATTAATCATGCCTTTATGTTTTCTATATTTTCTATGTTTTGACACCTTGGGGCCTTGTTGGTCCTGAAGGGGCATGTTCCTCCCAAAGATGGCCAATTCTTAGAGATAGCGAAGAAACCTGGACCAGGCGTTCCACATGTAAACCAGCCAAGCCGGAGACCACACCCCCAACCACCTCCTTCATCCAGCTCTTACCCTCCAGATCACCATTCCCCTGCCCTACCCAGCGCCAGGTATCAGCTACCTAGTCACCAACACTGTTCCCCAGAGCCCACTGAAATTACTCAACCTAGCTAATCCTAAACCTGCTAACTCTGCCGGACCCATTCCTTCTTATGAAAACCACAATAAAGGCTCTTGCCCATATTTTCTCCCACTCCCTCTGCCTTCTGACTCACCCCAGTGCCTCTCCACGTGGCCTTGTGTGGCAAGTAGTCCTTCTTGTTTCTAGAGAACTCACTATAAACTTCTTCCTTTATGATGGTCATCTCCATGTCAGGGTGTCTTATCATACCAGATTAAAACAAATCCTGGGTGCCCTGGAAACAATTTAACTGTGGGCAAGAAGACAGTCTGATAGAGAAGGAACAACTAAATGGAAATTTAGGAATTATTTTGTGGATTTAAATTGCTTTTTGCTGGCCTCTATGGTCAGTAAAAGAAAGAAGATGATGTTTATTGAGCATCTACTATATGCTACTATACTTACATTACACTACTTAGTTCTCTGAACTCAGTAATATTGCAAGGTAGATACAATCAATATCTTCATTTTGAAGGTGAGGAAACGGACCCTCGAGGAATTTATTAAGTAACATGCCCAAAATTATACTTGCAGCTTCTGAGAGTGCTGAACGGGAGGCCAGGCTTTCTGTTCCATGTATGTATGTATGTATGTATGTATGTATGTATGTATGTATGTATTTATTATACCCCAGCTACCTCGCTTCACACCAAAGATGAAAATCAAAGCTGCCTTCCCTAATTCTGCTTTAAGTTAGCAAAGACAGAATGGGGAAGGATGTTTCTCATCTACCCACAGAGCCAATTAGATTCGTGAGACAGAAGCATATGCTAGACTTGACAGATACAAAAAGCACATTTATAACCAAATAATATGGGTACAGGATATGATAAATAAGGTACGTAAACTCTGTCCATTGTAGCTTCATAGGGAGCTGGCCTGTGGCTGGTAGAGCCAGGTGTTTTCTGGCCATGGTTTCAGGCAGGAACTCCTCGTAGGTGCTGGGCTAAATGCATTAGCTCGGCTCCACGTGGCTGCAGTATCTGAGGCTTCATTCTTGGATTGCTTATATTTTTCTCTCTATATGGGTTCCTAGGTCACCTCATCTAATCTCATAGTTTTAAATAAAATTAATAAATTGATGACTTCCAAACTTATATCTAAAGCGCAGATGTCCTCCCTGCACATCACATTCATCTAACTGAGCTGTCCCCATCCCCACCCTCGGGCAGCAGCACAGACATTCTGCCCAAGGGGAGAAGCGAGCCTTAAAGCAGCTCTGCCTGAGGGGGCTCCTTTGACTGGGAACATAGCCTGGAGAAGTTATAACTCAATGCTTTGTTGTTAAAAGCCATGGAGATCTTGGTGAAGAGCAATTAAGAGAGGGCTAGTTGTCTTCAGATCCTAGTAGCAACAAACTTCTTGGTAGAGCAGGCAGAAATTAATAGAGAGAACCAAGGAGAGAGGCCAAGAGGAGCCCTCTGGGGTAGGGAGGCTGTGGGCCTTCCCCAGACTGCAGCATCTCGGGAACAATCAGAGCAGGGCATAGGGCAGACTCAAAAACATCTCCAAAGACACACAGAGATCCTTTAGCAAAACATGGAGGCCCTACTTGCTCAAGGAGATTAAGCACAAACTCAGACTAACGCTAGATGAACATGAAGCTTCTCTGACCCAAGGGTGACTCCTAGGAAGCTCTGCTTTAAAAATGAAATCAGCCCTAGCCAGTTTGGCTCAGTGGATAGAGCGTTGGCTTGCAGACTGAAGGGTCCTGGGTTTGATTCCGGTCAAGGACATAAACCTGGGTTGTAGGCTCAATCCCCAGTAGGGGGTGTGCAGAAGGCAGCCAATCAATGATTCTATCTCATCATTGCTGTTTCTATCTCTTTCTCCTTTCCTCTCTGAAATCAATAAAAATATATTTTTAAAAAATGAAATCATACTCGGTGCACAACGGAAGACGCTGCCCTTCCAGGACAGACTGGAGAGAGAATCTCAAAGCTACCACCGGGTTCCTCTATGTAAGGCAAAACGGCAACTCCCTGAACACTGACACAGACTCCCTCCCACCCTCCACCCTGCCTCCACTCCTACATACATGTCCAATGAAAGTATGAAAATATAACTGGACAAGAAGATTCAAGCACAGACTCAACTATCCACTCTGTCTCTCCACTTCACATTTCACAGGCATCTCAAACTTTAAATGTCAAAACAGAGCTCCTCATAACCACTCCTGGCCTTCTAGGGAAAATTAGAAAAAAGATTTCTAAATTAACAAGGGGAAATGATTAGTAACTTTATCATAGTAGCAAAAATAAGGAAACAAACAAAAGGAAATAATAATGTTAAACAAGTAATAAACATAACTAAGATGGAACGAACAAAATAAAGCATAATGCAGAAATGTAAATAGACTGAAGACTATACAAAAACTGTCTTATGGCTTAATGTAGTTTACAAGAAACAGAGAAAATAATAAAAATTAAACATAAAGGAATGAATCCAATGAGATAGCAATCTAAAGAAAACAGGCTTAGTGGTATTAATAGCAAAGAAGATGGAATTTAAGGTTAAAGTATTTAACAGAGTAAACAGAGGTGCCATCCTATATAATAAAAGCCTAATAATATGCAAATTGACTGAACGGCAGAACGACCAGTCGCTATGATGTGCACTGACCACCAGGGGGCAGACACTCAACACAGAATCTGCCCCCAGCCTGCAGGCCCTGACTGGCGGCAGTGGGGGGCCGGGCCAGCAAGCGGGCGGTGCCAGGACAGCCAAGGCGGGTGCCAGTGGGCCCCCTCCCTCCCTCCGATTGCCCTGCCGGTAGCCCTGCAGATCGGCCCTGATCACCTGCCAGGCCTAGGGACCCTACCCATGCACAAATTTTGTTCACCAGGCCTCTAGTGTAGTTATGTCTATGAAAAAGATATGGGTCATAAATGAGAATATATACAAACATAAAAATCATCTATACATATGAAACAAACCCTATGCGAAATACTACAAAAACACAATCACTATGGGAGATTTCAATACACCTATCTCAGAATAGACAGATGTATTAGATAAATAATAAATAAGGCAAAAGAATATACATATACATACTCTTATTTTTGTGCTAGGCACATATACATATATACATACATACTTAAATATACATATATACATACTTACCCTCATTGAATAGGAGATTGTTTTCTTATGTGTAGGGAACATTTATGTAAATTAACTTTATAATAAGCCTCATTAAGTAAACCTTAATAAAGTTTAAGCACTAGAGATTTTATAGGACACATTCTCTGAAAAAAAAAAATCCAATAAAAATAGAAATAAAAAACTAAAAAGTGACCGAAAATCTTATTTACTGTGAAGTTTAAAAACAAAATTCATGGATAGTCTTTGTATTAAAGAGGAAAAAGGCATTTCAAACAACCAGAAACAGACTTCTCATCAAACCCTATGGGACTCAGAGAAAATTCTACTCTTTGGAAAAAGTGTAACCTTAAATGTGTTTACTACTAAGGAATAAAGAATAAAAATATAGAAATGATACTTATCATAAGAAACTAAGGCGACATTAAAATAAATCAGAAAAAAGTAGGAGGTGGAATTAATAAACATAAAAGTTTATGTCAACAAAATGGAAGACAGAAATATAAATATGGGAAAGAAAGGAAATTTGGGAGGCGGTTCTTTGAAAAGAATGTAAAATAAAAGAGATCAACACCTAGAAATCTGATTATAGATAAAAGAGAAAAAACAATCATAGATGCAGGAAGGATTAAAAAATATTACATGCAAATTATTTCCTAAAGGGGAAATGATTTTTAGCAAAATATGAATTACTCAAGCCTATCTCAGAAGTAGAAAACTTGAATAGACCAACAACTGTAGATGAGACTGTAAAGGTGATTGGAGTTCTCCCATTGAAAAGGGCATGAGGACCAGATGGGTTCACAGCTGAGATTTATCCTAACCTTTGTAGAATATATGATTAGGATGTCACCTCAACTGTTCTAGGACATAAAAGATCTAGACAGCTTCCCAGTTAATTTCATGGAACCAGCATACATTTATTACCAAAATCTGATAAAGAATGATAGGAAAATAGAAAAGTACACACCAACTTCATTTAGGAATATAGATATGAAGTTCTAAATAAAACATTGGCAAAGGAATCCCGCAGTGTGTACAAAAGTACATTCTGATCAAGTAGAGTTTATTCCAGTGATGCAAATAGAGTTCAATATCAGATAATTTATCAGTTCAATTAACCATAATACATTAAAGGAAGGAAACTGTGTGATCATATCTATAGACACTGAAAACAATACAAAAGGCAAAAATGACTGGAAACCACTTAAATAACTAGGAGAAATAAAATCTGAATAGAAAACATAAGCTAATAAAACCATTTCAATTAAAGTCATTAATGAGGCAATAATGCCTGTTTTTACTATTTAAATTGTCTAAAAGGTTGTTTGAAAATATATAATAAAATTAAATAACTAGAAGCTACACCTAAAATTATAGCTAAAATGACCTTTTTAAAAAATTAATTACATGATAGTATACCTACAATGAACTGAGACACTAATAAAATCTACCAATATTAATTAAAAAGTTTAATAAGGTGCCTGAAAATAAAATATAAGAATTAAATACAGAAAAATTTAAAAACTATTGACTTCTCTTTATTTTAACAATAATAACACAGAAATGGAAATAGGAAAAATAGTCAATGGTGATAAAGTATTTTTTAAACTTAGATTCAATTTATTTTCAAATTGCCTTTTTAAAAAAAATATATTTTATTGATTTTTTACAGAGAGGAAGGGAAATAGATAGAGAGTTAGAAACATCAATCAGCTGCCCCCCTCACATCTCCCACTGGGGATGTGCCCGCAACCCAGGTACATGCCCTTGACCAGAATCGAACCTGGGACCCTCCAGTTTGCAGGCCCAGCTCCATCCACTGAGCCAAACCGGCCTCGGCTTTTTATTTTATTTTATTTTGAGTTAATTGTAGCTTCATATGCAATTGTAAGAAATAATACAAAGATATCTTTGTACCCTTTACTCAGTTTCCCCCAATAATAATATCTTACAAAACTATAGTGCAGTATTATAACCAGAAAACTGACATTGATATAAAATATTTCCAACACCACAAGGATGCCTCAGATTTCCTTCTTCATAGCCATACTCACTTCCCTCACACCCCCAACCCCTTTTTAACTGCCAACATTCATTAATCTGTCTTCCATTGCTATTGTTTTTTCAATTCAAGAATGCTTGTTAAGCCCTAACTGGTTTGGCTCAGTGGATAGAGCGTCAGCCTGCGGACTGAAGGGTCCCGGGTTTGATTCCGCTCAAGGGCATGTACCTTGGTTGCGGGCACATCACCAGTAGGGGGTGTGCAGGAGGCAGCTGATCGATGTTTCTCTCTCATCGATGTTTCTCATTCTCTATCCCTCTCCCTTCCTCTCTGTAAAAAGTCAATAAAATATTTTTTTTAAAAAAAGAATGCTTGTTAAAAGGACTCAAATGGTATGTAAGCTTTTGGGGTTGGCCTTCTTTACTCACCACAATTCTCTGGAGATTCCTCCAAGTTGTGGGTTTCTAGTTCCCCTATACTGCTAAGTAGAATTCCATGATGGGGAAATGCACATTTTGTTGAACTATTCACCTATTAAAGAACATCTGGGCTGTTTCTAGTTTGTGGCTATCACAGATAAAACTGCCAGGAACATTTGGGTAGAGATTTTTGTGTGTGTGAACATAAGTCTTAATTACTCTGGGACAAATGCCCAGGAGTATAACTGTTGAGTTTCATGGTAGTTCCATGTTAATTTCTAAAGAAACTGAAAAACTTTTTTAGAGTGGCTGTATCATTTAACATCTTCATTAACAATGAATTAGTGATCTAGTTTCTCCAAATCCCCCACAGCATTTGTTACTGTCATTATTATTTATTTTAACCACCCTGATAGGCATTTAGTGATATTTCAGTGAGGTTTGAATTTGCATTTCCCTAATAGCTAATGATGCTGAACATCTCATACGCTTATTTGCCATTTACATTTTCTGTTTGATGAAATGATGCTTCACGTCTTTTACCCATTTTCTAATTGGATTTTATTTTTTACTGCTGAGTTTTGAGATTTTTAAAAATATACTCAGGATGGTCCTTTGTTCGATATGCAGTTTGCAAATAACAAGGAACTTTTCTTCCCACGTCCTAATGGGTTCTGATTCGTTGAGTTAGTTGATTCACATTTAGAGAACATCCTGTGTTAAAATATGTAACTTTGAACACAAGAAAATAGCTTCTAGCTGCAAGAGTGTAGTTGATTCTGTAGGTTAGGTGCTTCTGTGACATGAAGCTATGAGCCATGGCTCCAAACTGTACACCCAGGCACCACAAGGCATCACAGTGAATGCACAGCCACACTGGATATGTTCAAGAGAAATACAGGGATATTTTCTATCTATTGGCTATTTTGCAAACTACTAGCTCTAAGTAGTTTACATTTTCATCATCAGATCATTACTGCATTTCTTTTAATGCCATGATATCTCTGTGAGACTAGATTTTTGGCAGTTCCTAAAATGTGGAACAGGAAATGAGAGTGGTGTGGTCCGATATGATTTCAAGGTGTGAGGAGTTGTGGAGTGCCCCAAAAGGCACGTGCGTCCCTTTACCAAGTAACTATGAGGATCACAGAGTGAAACATAAAATAGTTTCCTTCCAATTCATTTGGGCTACTTTTTTTCAAACAACTTGCTCCTTAATAAATGGAATGAGCCTATGCACTGTGAGAGAATTATAGAGCCGCGAGGGCATCACGCTCCAGGATGGCACAGAGTAAGCGAAGGCAATTCAATCCTGCGGAGGAGGCAATAGTGGCAACGGCTATGAAAATAGCTACATGGGCCACTGACAGATGCGCATTACTGAAATACAATAAACTCCTTCTTTTGTGAATTTGTAAAAAAAATTATTTTTAATCCTGCAAGTGCTACCCACTGACTACTCATAGTGAACCCACGGAGTTAATGCTATTCCATCCACTGCCTCCATTACAACCTGAAGGGATGAAAGAATACAAAACAATTACAAATTGATCACTGTTCCATGGGGTCTTCAGGAGCCAAAAATCTGAGAGCTGCCTTGCTAGGAGACTCAATAGATTTGACAAGTTTCTGAATATTCAGAAGCTGGGCATCAGATCTATTCAGGATTTACACTTCCCGGTGTTAATTATTTCCTTTGTGTGTTTTGTAATGGGATTTGTTAAATACAAAGGACACATGTCTGCCTTATTATATTGTTATTCACTAAATCACATTAGGATCATCTGCCCTATCCTATTATAGGCATTCTTAATCCTTTTCCAGAGAGACTCTCCTGTCCAATTTCGAAATGTAAAACTTCCCTGGCATGTCTAAGAGAAATTCTTGAGAGTGTACTTCCATAAAGTCTCCGTTCCCTTCTGGGAGAATGTCAATAAACTCATCTAGGTCCTCCTGAACTATAATTATTACACCCCCAAGGGCAGTGTACAGTGTGCCATGCGTTACTGGAATTTTATGGGTGACTATGAAGAGACAGTGGGTAAAAAAATGCCAAAAGCTTTGGTGTTTAAAACACTTTGTCATCTCTTTTGCCGAACACAAGTAGTGTTAATATAGTCTTGATAATTAGACATATTGCCTGGAATTATAGGGTGCTACTATTGGGGAAAAAAAAGGGAGTCATAGAGGCAGAGATCTGCAGGAAAGTAAGCTTCTGCGGACTTTCATTAATTGGTGGGGTGCCAGGGGGTGGCTCTAGGTTCCCACAGACCATGAAATAATTTGGGTCAAGTTCAACCAGATACACAAGACAGCTGACACCTGTACTTAGTACCTTTATAATTCTATGCTCTTGCTGTTTCTGATTGCATTTGCCTCTCTTAGAACCCTAGGACGTACCGCCCCACAGTGATGTCTTGGGTTAACTCTCAACAACTCTATGAAGAGAAAGGAGCAAAGACAGATGTTGAAATGGAAGCAGGTAGGATGTCTGAATGTTTCTCAGAAAAACAACAACACGTGATTCTCCAGCTGAGAGGAGATGAAAATCTGCGTTAGCACTGCAAATGAACAAATTGGGAGGCCTTTTTGAGTGGAAATAAATGGCTGGGTTACTATTTATAGTCAATCAATTAAGGAGCAAATGATAGCACCCACGTGATGTTCCCCTGCTTCGTGAAATATAAATAATGATCCACCATGATGCCCATTTTATTAAGGCTCTTTTGAGCAACTTTGATGTTTGCTTCAAGGGAATGTCATTTTTAAAATAAGTGACTCCTGCCCCTTCCATCAAATTCTCACTCTCCCTTTATGGTTAAGGCCAAATATCCTGGAGAGAGAAGTCTTAGTTGGCTCAACATTGCCTATTTCCTCTGTATGTCTGAATATTAAGAGGTGTCCAAAGAGACAGTGTCTATTTTATGATCTTTCTGAAATCCATTTAGGTGCACCCAGTGGCCACTCAAATGAACAGCTACTAATTATTTTGCAGATTCTATACTAAATATTCATATACCTGATCTCATTTAAATCTCACAAGTGCCTTAGAATGAAGATAGTATTATTCTCATTTTGCAGATCAAGAAACTGAAGATCACAGTAGTTAGCTTACCCCAGTTTTATTCATTCATTCATTCTTTCATAACTGTTTATAGAGTGCCTACTGTGTGTTACACACTATTATAGTTACTGAAGATAAAACAGTAAACATAAAGGAAAAAGTCCCTGGATTTATGGAATTTGTATCCGAATGGGAGATATAATCAGCAAATGAAATATGGAAGATATAAAATATACTTAGTGATTATATTGTACAAGTGTACAATTCTATAATACATCATCTGTATATTGCATTGTGTGTTCACCACCCCAAGTCAAGTCTCCTTCCTACACACCCCTTTACTCTCCTCTACCTCCCCCTACCCCCTTTCCCTCTGGTAATCACCATACTGTTGTCTGTGTCTATGAGTTTCTTTTGTTTTGTTTATTTGCTTTTGCTTAATCTTTTTACCTCAGTGGGTATATTCTGTTGAACAAAACCAACTTAGAAACTGCCCTCATTAAGTAAAGAACCCAGCAGTTAAGTGACAGATGCAGATATGGGTCAGGGCTGCCCATCTCAACCAAAGGCTGTGCCCTTAACTGCATTATGCCTGTCAAATCAAAGACAGCTAAGCTTCTCCATGATATCTTATTTCTAAACTAAGGTTCAGTATCTTAAGATATTTTTGTTTAGGACAAACAAGGAACTACTTGCTTTTGTTACTCAAGTTGAGAATTAATATTGAGTAATATGTAGGATAAAAAAGAAACCACAGGAGAAAATATCGGCTGGAGTTCAAGCATTTCTAATACCTTGTGAGGCTTCATTGTTAAAGCAATAGTATGACTGCTCAAGATTACGAGGGGTGTTAGGTGGGGTGAAGTGGCTGAGGCTAGGGCTGAACACCTATTTTACCTTAAAATGTCTGTGAGCTTGAGAGTCACTTAACCTCTCTCGGTCTCCAACATCTCACCAGTATAATGAGAGATATTTTCCAAATGCAATTTATGAAACATTACCTGGCAAGATATTCTGGGGAAAGAGAGAGGGAGAGGGAGGGAGGGAGGGAGGGAGGGAGAGAGAGAGGGAGAGAGGGAGAGGGAGAGAGAGAGAGAGAGAGAGAGAGAGAGAGTGAGTGAGTTTGGGAGGGGGTAGAGAGTTGTGCCAAATAAACTGGAAGATTCGGCATATTCTGTCCCCTTCTTGAAGATCCACAATACCAATTAGCAAATTAAAGACCCTGGTAAGTTCTGTAACGGGCTTGCGGACAAACTGCATGTAACTAAAACATTATGAACTTTCTTGCCCGTAACAGTGTATTTTATGTCTGAAAAGACAGGGCGTGTACATATCTAATCTCACTGTTGTGAGCGGAGGTTGAATCATTCATCACATATTAGCATGTATAGTCTGTAGTTGATGCTCAATGTATGTTAGTTCCAGTGTCTTGTCTCATCCCATCTCTTTCTGACATTAGTTAAAACACACAACTTTCTAGGTCTTTGTTTCTTGAATAATAAGAGTAAACAATACATGCTTTCAATACTGTAAGTGACAGGTGAACTTAATGTAGTGCTACCACTCAGAAATAGTCACCTCTCCATCTGTGTGGTTTTAGGGAGAAAGTGTATTAGGGAAAGATCTTGGCCCATCACCTCATATGGCCAAGGGCTTCAACCTCCCTCTTCAAGGTTTGAGAGTAATTTAAGAGAGACAGTGTGATGACATGCATATTCTAACTTCCCCCCAGGCATTAACAAGTGAACAGTCAGGCTTATAATCTGAACAGGGTAACCAGAAGAAGAGAGAGCTGACTAACATCCTAACAATACCAAGCAAGAGCTAGATAACCACTTCTTGAAATAGAAATATTTGATAAATATAATTTCATTCCTTTCAGTGGGAAAGCTCAGGTAATAACATTAGAAATATCAAGTGTTTTTCCCTTACTTAAGACATACATTATTTCTTTTTCCTTCACCAAGTGTAAATGGGCAAAGACTTATGTTCTTTTCATATTACAATTAAACTTGTACATGTCAAGGCAGGAAAAAAAGTCTCACACACACACACACACACACACACACACGTGACTAGACTAGACCAACCCCATTAAGATTCCTGTAGGGAAGGAGGAGATAAGGCAAAAAAAGAATATATAGACACAAAATGGATTCTTTTAGAAAACAAAACTATCTTTTCTACACAGAATAGAACTATCTAAAATCTCCAGATACAGTAATTAATTTTCCCCTCAAGAAAGTCGAGGTTGCATGTGTCCTTAATTATGATAAAGCAGCCAGTGTTTGATTCTCTTGCACAATGAGTTTTTCCTCTTTAAATTGGACAAGCAATAAAGTATCCTGATAAGTGTGATTTAGCAACTGACTTAATAACTGAGATAACATGAACCACATTCAAGCAGCCTTCCTTTGATGCAGCTGATCCAAAGTACACCCTTCTGAAGTGCCCGTCATGATAAACCGGTCCAGTGCTCGCTGTGCTCACAGGGAGTTATAATAAATTAGGTTGTTATTCTTCCAAACCTTCGGCTTATTTCTGGAGCTGTGCTCAAGTTAATGATAACTCAAATGCAGTATTAGCAGTTATTATCTGTCACTTTAAATAGTGCTTAAGTAGCCACTGTTCCCTGGTATAGATCAAGTCCGAGGCCAGGTAACATGGAAATTATGATGGGCAGAACAAAGAGGCCACAGGAAACTGTGCCATTGGCTCTTTGATCGGATCATATTTACCGCCCAGACTTCACGTGTCGCAGGCAGCCAGGCAGGCAGGCAAAGAATCTACAGGAAATTCGTTGCTAACATTAAGGAAGAAATAGCCCTCCCCTACACTGCTTATGGGATGTACTTTTTGGGAAAATTTAGCAATAGGTACAAAAGCTTTAACAATGTCTGTGTTCTTTGATCAAGTAATTTAATATTCAGGAATTAATCTAAGAAATGTTGATCAAAGCATTTTCAGTCATAGAAGAAAATAGGAAACAATTGAAATATCCAATAATATACTTTGATTAATTGACTATGGCACACCCAACATTGTTTGCAGCAAACACTAACATGGAGTGCCAGCCTATGTAAGTATTAAAGTTTTAATTTGTTTAACCTCCAAAACAACCCTAAGGGGCAGTGTTGTTATGATCTCCATTTTAAAAGTCACAGGGATCTAAACAACTTGCCCAAAGTCACATGGCTACTACACGGAGGACCTGGCATTTGGACCCAGTAGTCGGCACTTTAGTCTATGTTCTTGATCTCTATTTATGCTGCCTAATGACAATGGAATAAATGCTCCATCAGTACAACTGATGTTAAGGATCCACATTATTGGAAAAATGTTCAAAATAGGTGGATGAATGAAAAAAAGCAGGTTACAAAATAGGTTGGACAGTGTGACCCCATTTTTATAGGAAAAAATGAATCTATAATAATAAAAGCATAATATGCTAATTAGACTGGACGTCCTTCTGGATGTCCTTCCGGACGACCTTCCAAACAAAGCCGGGGCTGCGAGGGAAGCCCCGGTCCCTGGTGCCAGAGGAAAGCCGGTGCCGGCAGCTGGGGGAAGAAAGGCCTCCTCTTGCACGAATTTCGTGCATCGGGCCTCTAGTGTATGTATACTAGTAGAAAGAAAAAAGCCTTAAAGATATAGCCAGCTAGTCACAGTGTCTACTTTTAGGTGGCATTTTTTAAGGGTGCTTAAGTTTTCTTTTTGCTTATCTCTTAGTTGTAGTCATTGCTATAAAGACCATGCATTCAAATATTAAGCCTATGAGAAATCAAAGAAGTAGAAATTTAAATATAAGAAATACTATAATTAAATTATAGTATATATTTTGAGTCATACAACTTAATGCTAGTCATATTGTGGTAAAAATAGTACACTCATGCTTTGCTGCTGTCAGTATAAATCCCCACTACCCACTATAGAAAGTGGCCTGCAGTATAATTCAAGACATATGAAAATGTTCATTTCCTGTTACCCTATAGTCCCACTTTTGGAAATTATCCTATGAACACAATTCAAAAGAAGAAAACTGCTTTATGCATTTAGTAAGAAATACATAACAAAGACTTACTTTTTGCATCCACTGGTAGGATTGGGCAGGCTACCAGGGCCCTTATTTGTACAGCTTCCCAATGGGCCTGTGAGGAAGACAATGACTAGATCCAGAGAAGAGCCCTGAGCCGGTTTCACAAAGGCCTCCTGTCAGTGTTCTCATTGTCACTACAGCAAGGAAGTGCATCCAGAAAATGTAAGGAACAGACCTCATTGTAGAAACACCAATGGATTGTGGGATGGAAGGCCTCTTGGGCACGATGCCTGTGCTGTCACTGGTATTGAATTCAGCGACTTATTTCAGGCTCCTGCCTGAGGGTCTATGAGAAAGTGGATGAAGGCCTCCTCCCTGTTTGGGAACTCACAGGCATCGGTGCAGAAAGGGCCTCTTCCTCCCGAGAACTGAACATGTCACACTTCCCCCGCTCTGTGATAAACCCTACTGGGACCAAGCGCGTTTCCTCCTTCTGCACTGAACGTTGCTGGGAACAAACAAAAATGATTTAGTTCATCGTATTAGAAAGTACTTTGCATTGGGAAGATGAGACCATGAACCAACCTAACAGCTTATTTATGAAGACGAATGGCTTGCTTATTGAGTTGTTTTAGGCCATTCACCTTACTGTGCCCACCAATCAAAAGCTCATAAACTCTCCCCAACCAAACCAGGTCTGTGCCTTGCACGACCTGCCTTCTGTCACCCAGCCCAGACTCTAACACCCTTTAAATGTCCTCCCTTCACCCTACCCCACCCGAGACACTACTAAGACTGCATCCAGGCAGCATTCCCTTTCACTGCAGTGGGTCTCATAAACTTCACTTTCTTGATGAATAGCTTTTCTGGTGGTCTTTTGCTAAGGCAACAGTTGACTTCTCTGAGACTGAGAAACAGAAAAAGAAACTGGAAGGCAGAGGGAGCCATGAGGTGATGGAAGAGACGTTGCTGAGGTGGAGGCAGACCCCAGAACCTCGGAAGGAGAGCCACATCATTGGGAAAGCAGGCAAAGAAGAGGCTCTGTGGAAGAGCGGGTGAAGATGCTGAGGATGGAGAAGTGGCATCAACTCACTCACCACTGGAACCAAATGGTACAAGGAAGAGAACAGGCACCTCGGGCAGATCTGGCACCAGCAGCTTCAGGGCTGCCAAGCTTCAGGTGCCCAAAGAGAAGATGCGAATCCTCCTGGCCTTGTGACAGGCGAGGGGAGGACTTGGAAAACTAGGGCTCCAGAGGGTCCATTTGTTGGGGCTCAGAGGTAGAGCTCTAGGAATGCTGTTGACTAAAGTACTCAAGAACTGTTAGCCTTTATCTATTACTACTTTATTATCATTATCCCCTTGGTGGAATTCTTCCAGATGCTAGTAGGAGGAAACAATTGGGTAGCTTGGTCAAAGATAATCATGATATTATTATATATAATAGCAAAAAAATATAAATAAGCTGTGGGGTGCTGGTAAATTCGCAATATTTGCCAATTTGTATTGTGTAAAGACTCCCACCATGGCCAAGTTTAAGCTACCAATTTGAAGTCACTGAACCCAGAGCAGGGAAGAGGGATGCACAGTGAGCCAGCACACACGAGCTGGTACACGCTGGCTCAAACACCCACTGGGAAGAGGCTTAAATATTTGCCAAAGCAGAGTGGTCCATAGGCTGCCCCTTGATAACCTAATTTAATGCCATGAAAATCAGAATTATAAAGACTAGATACAGCCCTACAAAATGTTTATAATAAAAAAAATTAAGATTCAAAATCATATCTGTAAGATGCAGTTTTGCTGAGTTTCTGTGCTCACCATTCATTTTACAATCCACATTTAATGTTGTTTCATTTGATTTTGTTCTGAAAAGCAATTAATAAGCCAGTGGTGTCCTCAAGCAAGGCTGCTCTAGAATCAATGATAAATGACAGATGGATTGGTGCCAAAATCAGGATGGGGACAGGAAAAGAACACAGACGAGTGGGACCACTTTGGTTTGTTGTTGAAGCAAGGCTGTAAGTGAAATTTCTCTTTCATTTGGATGCCCGTTAATGTTGTCTCCGTAATAAATCATAACAAAACATCAAAGAGAGTCTAAACAAAAGCATAAACGCATGTGCAAAAGGACTTTTCCTTCCTCTCTCTTTTCTTCCCTCCCTCCCTTCCATTTTTGCTTTCTTTTCTTCTTCTCACGTTTCCTTGTTTTCTTTCTTTTCTCCCCCTGCTTTTGTCTTTAGTCTTTAACAGTGATGGCAAACCTATGACACACGTGTCAGAGGTGAGACGCGAACTCATTTTTTTGGTTGATTTTTCTTTGTTAATGGCATTTAAATATATAAAATAAATATCAAAAATATAAGTCTTTGTTTTACTATGGTTGCAAATATCAAAAAATTTCTATATGTGACACAGCACCAGAGTTAAGTTAGGGTTTTTCAAAATGCTGACACGCTGAGCTCAAAAGGTTCGCCATCACTGGTCTATAGCTTATTTATGACATCTGATTTTGAGATAGTAAAGGCTTGACAAATGGTGTGGAAAGTGGTGTGTGAATGTATGCGTGTGTGTGTGTGTGTGTGTGTGTGTGTGTGTGTGTGTGTGTGGTGTGCGTATGTATTCTATTTAGATATTTAATTTAAAAAAAGAAAGAAAATTTCATTACTTCTTAGCTTGGTTTACCCTCTATTCAGGAGTGATGCACTGTATTGAGACATATATTTAGAGCTGGCCCTTTAAAGAAACCTGAAGAAAACCAGTTCAGACTGGTTAAAAAATTAGCAGCTCTGGAGGGCTGGACCTGTCTGAGCCCAATGAAAGGCATTTTTTAAATATAAACAGCCAGCCCAGTTCTCCCTTCAGCTTGGCTGGGACACTGATAAGAGGGGCTGGGGGGACAGCCGTAACCCCTTTCTCCAAGGAGAGAAAATTGTTCACGCTTTGAAAGAAAACAAGAAATCACAGCCACACTTTTCTCTGCTTCCTCAGCGAATATTTCTTCAAAACAAGAGCTTCAGATCCAATCTGTCTACCAAAAGGATAACTTTGAGCTAGAAGGATTTCTCTTCCATTCCCCAAGTCCCCTCTCCCTAAACACCACACTCAGATTTCAGTCTTTATGAAAAACACGTTTTGAGTGTTTGTGTCTGGAAAGTCAAATACCTTATCAAGTAGAGCCTACAGTCTATTGCTTTATTGGGAAACCACATCTTCCGGTGGCAGATTATTTGGGTCTGGCTTTTCTGCTCCCTTGCTTCCCTTCTCTTCCCAGGTCCGGTGAAGGAGAAGACAGTGAAAGGAAGGCAGCTCACCACAGCTACTGGCTAGGAGATCTGGAACCCAGCGCTTGGTGGAAGGAAGCTAAGACGCATGACTGTATCAGGCTTACGCGATTCTGTGTGTTTTGGAAGTCTCAACGCTCTCCTGCTCCTGCCTCTGCCATTTCTGCAGAAAACAAAGAGCTGGTTTTGAGGAAGGGTTGCACCCTCTTATTCTAGAACCCAATCCTGACTTCCGGTGGCTTGTCATCCAAGAAAGCAAGGTTCTGTCAGAGCCCAGGGATTCCAATTTCCCATTTTACCAGGAGAGGTAGGAACGGAAACAGACCACTAGAGGATAAACTGGACACAGGAGAGACTTAGGCGAAATCCTATCATCCACGTAATATCCTGAGCACAGAATGAATCCATCTGTGGCGGGAGATATTGAGTCGGAAATCATCCTTTGTGTAAATGCCCTTCGTGTTGATCTTTTCTTTCCACTCAGTGTTGTTTGGTATCAAACAGAATCTCTCAATTTTTACAAATTGCAGCACTTACTAGTAAAGGGCCTTGCACTGGAGGAAACTCCATTCACACAACCTGCAAAAACAGCTTTACTCAGAAGGATCCAGGACAGCGGTTCTCAACCTGTGGGTCGCGACCCCTTTGGCGGTCAAACGACCCATTCATGGGGGTCGCCTAAGACCATCCTGCATATCAGATATTTACATTACGATTCATAACAGTAGCAACATTACAGTTATGAAGTAGCAACGAAAGTAATTTTATGGTTGGGTCACAACATGAGGAACTGTATTTAAAGGGCCAGAAGGTTGAGAACCACTGATCCAGGAGGATGTTTGCTTAACAACTTCATCTTAAGCAGGTGGGGAATGGCTGGCTACCTCTAATCAGCTATCGAATGGCCTGGGAAAAACAGACTTACTTACTTCTGCTGTCGAGGACAGATTTTTGTCTTGTTTTTCCTCCTTTGCACCATGAATTGAATGCCACTCTTCCCTGCGGTGCAACCAGATTGAACATGAATACTGAATGAGTCTCCTGAAAGGAAACCTGGGCACCAAACAAACGGTGCCAGTTAGAGAGAATGGCACCCTCTACCCAGCAAAGCGATTTGCGTGTTCCAGGGAAATTCTAAGTTCTCTGCATCTTAGACGTGCCAGAGAAAGACATTTTGAATATTTCATAGCCCTGACAACTAACTGGGCAGAGTAAATTGCTATTATAAATTACTAGAGGCCCAGTGCACGAAAAGTCATGCACTCAGGCGTGAGGGGGGGTTTCCTCAGCCCGGCCTGCACCCTCTTACAGTCCATGACCCCTCAGGGGATGTCCACCTGCTGGCTTAGGCCCGCTCCCCAGGGGATCAGGCCTAAGCTGGCAGTTAGAAATCCCTCTGGCAGCCCAAGAGCCCTTGGGGGATGTGTTGGACATCCTTAGCACTGCTGAGGAGGTGGGAGAGGCTCCCGCCACACCATTGTGCTCGCAGCCGAAAGCCCAGCTTGGAGCTCTCCCTGTGGGAATGCACTGACCACCAGGGGGCAGCTCCTGCGTTGAGCGTCTGCCCCCTGGTGGTCAGTGCACGTCATAGTGACCAGTAGTTCCTGGTCATTCTGTCATTAGGGTCAATTTGCATATTACCCTTTTATTATATAGGACGTTTTTAGGTATATGCTGTCATAAATGTGTGGATTTTCATCAGATATCTACAAAGCTTGACTTCATCCAAGAGGGGTTCACCCATTGGTGCTGTTTGAGATCCCCACATTCTGCTCTCCCCGGAATTTTCCAGTGCTATGGGTTCACTAGAGTTAGGAGCGGTCACTTATTTACTTCAATAATCCTCCTCCTGGATATGCATCATCAGTGGGCAAGCTCAGGGCTGGGGATCGGGAAGCTCTGAAGTCAATTTGCTCATACTGAAAACAGAGAAACCCTGTTGGCAGTGTCTCCCTTGGGGTTGTGGGAAGATGTGAAGAAAACTCAAGTGCCAGGTCCCCTTCATCTGACACACCAGGGACCCCAGAGGCAGGAGTGAAGGTATAGCTTGAAGAGGGCTGGGGTCCTCTGCCCAGTGCTTGTCACCACCTGCTGGTATATGAGCCTGGAAGAGCAATTTCCAAAGCTGGTATCCTGAGATTTCTGCTACCTTAGGACTAGCTTAGACCATGTTCCTACCACCAAACACTTCCTGGATACCTACCTGAATTGAATGTCATGATTGGGTTCCCTAAATCTAAGCTGCAGAAGACTTTACACCATTCACAAGTCATTTACTGGAGTTGTTTGCCTGCAAAATACAGATATGCCCTGTACAGTGTGATATTTCCTTTCATTGACCAAACAAGAAAACAGAAAGTCAATTTTTGAAAGTAATGGCTAACAGCAATGCCTGATGACCATAAAAGTCTTTTTATTTTATTTTTTTAAAGAGAGGAAGGGATTGCCCTGATCAGTTTGGCTCAGTGGATAGAGCGTTGGCCCGAGGACTGAAGGGTCCCGGGTTCAATTCCAGTCAAGGACATATACCTTGGTTGCAGGCACATCCCCAGTAGGGGGTGTGCAGGAGGCAGCTAATCAATGTTTCTCTCTCATCGATGTTTCTGACTCTCTATCCCTCTCCCTTCCTCTTTGTAAAAAATCAAGAAAATATTTTTTTTGAAAAAGAGAGAGGAAGGAAGAGGGAGAGCTAGAAACATCAGCTGCCTCCTGCACACCCACACTGGGGATGGATCCAGCAATCCTGGCATGTGCCATGACCAGGAATCGAACAGTGACCTCCTGATTCATAGGTCAACACTCAACCACTGAGCCATGCCAGCTGGGCTATGTGGATTGTAACTCCTTATTTCTATGTGCTTATTTGTTAAAGTTTGGCCTCTACCAAGTTTTAAGCTTCATGAAAACAACAAGCATATCTGACTGACTATTTTAATGCCATATCCTTAGTGTCTAGTGCAGGGTCTGCCACATAATAGATGCTCAATAAATGTGTCGAAGAAACAACAAAGAGATCTTTAAAATGCCACAAATAAAAACATACAAGTTATAAGACATACAGCATTAATTTTTTTAAGCCAGTAATAAATCTGGAATTGATATTCTCATTGATTTTTCAAAATCCCCAGTCTGATAAGGTGGATCCTATCTGAAAATGATTTCATGTGCTCCTGGTTTCATCTCAGACACCTGTGTCACAGTTAGAGATTAGCAACAGGTTTAAGTTTCTTTTCAGCACGCTAATTTCCAGATACAATCATTCCTGCTCATGGGTCTACATTTAGCTCAACTGATTTAAGGGAATTGGGGTTCTTTTCTGAGCTGTCACCAGCACTGTTCATCAACAAACAAATAACCAGACATTGAGAGATGATGTCCCAGGAGGTTTAGCAGGTAACTCATCCCTCAAAGCAGGTTCCTTGTTCGATCACAGGAGCTTAATCACTACAGGCAGCAACCCCACAAAGCTTGGCTGAACCATCTTCATTGTGATCAAGAGGAAAGATGATCAGGAAGCCGAGACAAGGTGGCTCATACCCACACCACACCAAGAACAGCACCTCGCATGTAGTAGGTGCTCAACAAATGTATGTTAAGTGAATGCATAAATGAAATTTTACAGTAAGTATTCATTGGCATTAACAAGGAACTGAAGAATGAGATCTCAAGAGTCTTGACACACTAAATATGGTTACAGAGTTCCTTCAGACAGTGTCCATGGTGTGTGTAGAGAGGAGGCAGCATCACCATGTTAGTTATTATGTTAGTGCAAGAAGATTCTACTTAAGAGTTCCTTGGCAGCATCAGAATTACAGGATGCATCTCTTCCCCTAGAAGACACATCGGAGAGCCACACATGCAGGAAGCCATAATTTTTTCTTGCCACTAAAATAATTGATGTGAAGTCACCTGCCCTTTCTACTTAGATTTGTGAAGCACAGATGGCTTGGTAACGCCCTGTCAATTAAAAGGAATGAGTGCAGAGGGAGGGATGTTTATTGACCTCAGATCTTACTGTGAATTCATATGAGCACACGCCTTCCATTGTGTTCCCGCTGACATTTTGTTCCCTTGGAGAACTTGCGTCTTGTAAACTCATCATGAACGTACATGGGGAAAGTCTGGACTTGGAGCTGCCCACTGTCTACTGAAGGCTGGGCAGCCCTGGACCTGATGTACTACCTACGTACTCCATTATCAAACACACCATGGGAGATGGTGTGTCTGGTAATAAGATGGATTGGTTGGTCTTTGAGAAATACATCTCAACAGCTTTAAACGATGCCTCCAAATTCTATCACAGGATTCCGTAAGAACTAACAAATAAGCAATCACCCAAATATTTCTCGGAACCTTTTTAGAAGGTACTAAATATTGTAGACTGATCCAACTCATGAGTAAATTGCAAAAGAATAGTGTTCAACACTTTATTGGGTGTCTAGTATTTATTGGGCAGTGTAGAACATCGTAGAATCCAGTGTAGGCAAAACCCCTTGACCCTCAATTTGGAATTGAGGCTAAGTGAGGCAGTATGGTAGAGAAACACCAGCCATATGTGTGTTTTTGTGTATGTGTGTGTGTTTATTTTAATTTTTTTAGATAATAAATATTTTATGTTTTATTTCAGCCATATTTAAGGCCAGCATTTTAATATCTATACAGAGAAATGTAAAGAATTTTAGGGAAGATTTTCTAGCTAGCTTCAGCAAGAACATACTTGTTCACTTTTAAGGGCATAAATTAATGTGTGCTTTTAAAATGATAAAAGCAATATATGATTTTTTAAAATAAAGATTAGGGCCGAAACCGGTTTGGCTCAGTGGATAGAGCGTCGGCCTGCGGACTGAAAGGTCCCAGGTTCGATTCCGGTCAAGGGCATGTACCTGGGTTGTGGGCACATCCCCAGTGGGGGGTGTGCAGGAGGCAGCTGATCGATGTTTCTCTCTCATCGATGTTTCTAACTTTCTATCTCTCTCCCTTCCTCTCTGTGAAAAATCAATAAAATATATATTAAAAAAAATAAAAAATAAAGATTAGGAAAAGACTGAAATGCAAAGAAGAAACCACCCATAATCCAATCATGCACACACAGTCGTTGCAGCATTTTGACATATTTCACAGCATCCGTTTTGTAAAATTCCCTCTCCAAAGAATCTCGTTTGGTTCTGGGTTTTTAATAATTATAAAATCTTGCATCCAGTTTTCCAGTTAATGTCCAAATGGGAACATTCTAACTTTTTATACAAACTCTTTACAAATATTTTAAATGGCTACTTCATATTCTATTAAGTGGATAAACCAAAACTTGCCTAACCATTTTCTATTGCTGGACATTTTTGGTGGCTTCCAAATGTCTGCTCTTTTAAAGTAACAAGTGAATATCTTTGCGTTCAACATTTTTTTCTATTTATGGGTTATCTCATTAGAAATGATTTCCTGAAGCATAATTATTAGCTTATAAACATATAACCAAATTACTTTTCAAATAGTTGCATGGGTGAACACTTTTATTTCTCAATGTGCAAAATGTTCTACATTGCACAGAAAGGGAAAACTTTTTTCTAAATATCAACTAGTTAAGCTACTCTATATATTTTATATCCAAATCTGTGTTCAGAAGTACATTTATCTTTCAAATACTATCATTAAAATATCATGGAAAGATGGCAATAAAGGGAAATAAAATGTCTTTGCTTAACAAAGATTGCATTCAGTAGTAAAGAACTGAACATGATTTTTACTGAATATTTCTTGAATGTTTTTCAGTGAGGAAAAATAAGAAATGTTAGTAGAATTTATAACAAAATGTTAGGATCACTTTAATTTTTTGGTTGTTTGTTTTTGCTAATCCTTGCCTGGGGATTTTTATTTTTTATTTTTAGAGAGAGTGGAAGGGGGGGTGGGGGGGGGAGAGAGAGAGAGAGAGAGAGAGAGAGAGAGAGAGAGAGAGAGAGAGAGAGAGAGAGAGAGAAAATTGGTGTGAGAGACACATTGATTGGTTGCCTCCTGCAGGCACCTGGACCAGAGCTGGGGATCAAGCCTGCAACCTAGGTATGGGCCCTTGACCAAAATCAAACCTAGGACCCTTCAGTCCATGGGCCAATGCTCTATCCATTGAGCCAAACTGGCTAGGGCTATATTTTTAATTTTTTAGAACAATACTGATTTCATATCACCTTCAGTCCTTTCAATAAAAGAAAAATTTCAAATTTATAACTAAAGGGATTTTAAAACATTTATGAACGATCCTCAGAAAACTAAATATCTTGCAGGAAAAGCCTATTAACTTGTAATATATTGAAGGTGTTATCTTAAATTCAGAATATGTGCAGCATTACACACATATCAGATGACACTTATAAGTTCACTGGTTGATTTTTGTCCCTGGGAATAGTGGGCAATCCTTCAACTTTGTTTTATAGAACAAGTAATTCACTAAGGTTGGAACTATACTGGACTTAATACATTGGTCTGTCAATGAGTCATACTTGAATCTATTCTTGAAAAGATGGGTAAGTGGCTTTACTAGTTCTGATGGCAGAAGTTCCTATAGCTTGGGAGGAGGAGGCAGTTGATTTTAATGCACAAAGACACAGGCCTTTATTTAATCTTCCAGCCAATTTAAAACGTTACAAGGAAGGCTATACCTAAAAATATCTTTTCTGAGCTTCTTGCTGCTTTTGTCTTTTGTTGATCTTTACAACAAGCTTGTGATAAGTTTTGTTTTCCCTACTTGTCAGATGAGGAAACTGAGGCTCAGGGTCACCAGACACTTGATTTCCTGCCCAATAGCCATTCCTCGCCCTTTCCTGGCTAACAGGATGCCACCTTTATCCAGTTGGCAGGGTTCTCATATAAGAGGGGCTCCCACCCAGAGGTGAAACATAATTGGTCAACACCCCGGACAGTCATCTCGTTCTCTGGTCAGTGACTGGTTTAGGGGTGAAACTTTATCTAGTTCCAACCACAAACAGCACGGGGAGTCTGTTGAGCTTCTGCAATATGCTTCTACCCTGAAAAAATAGAAGCGAAGAGAATGGACCTCTTTTCTTCCTGTGGACACAGAGGAGTGAGGACATAATTTCTTGAGCCTACATGGGAAAGCCAATATGTTTTAGATACAGGAGCAAAAGAATAAAAGAGCCCGGGTTTGTAGGAACATTAGTAACTGATCATAATTAATAAATAGTTGAGTACTCCAGTATTGTAGTCAAAAGCATTCTAGGAGGTAGAGCAACAGAGATGAGACTTCAATCCAACCCTGGCTGTCCACAAAGCTTACAGAATTACCGAGTCCCTGTGATCTGGTGGCCTCTGGGATGCCTCTTCAGTGCTTCAGGAGTTGTTACCAAGAACTAGGGGGGAAATAAGCTGGGGAGACCCCATCCTGCCCTTCAGTGTCCCCACCTCACCCTAGGTTCAGCGTTAGATATTGTTCTTACAAATTTTTTTCCTGATTAAAAATGATAGAAAACCATAACACCACCCTAGGCATCTCCTTTTTTAAAAAATATATTTTTATTGATTTCAGAGAGGAAGGAGAGGGAGAGAGAGTTAGAAACATCAATGAGGAAAGGGAATCATTGATCGGCTACCTCCTGCATGCCCCACACTGGGGATCAAGCCTGAAACCCGGGCATGTGCCCTGACTGGGAATGGAACCATGACCTCCTGGTTCATAGGTCGATGCTCAACCACTGAGCCATTCAGGCCAGGCCTAGGCATCTTCTTTGAAGATGGATTTATTTTCTTCAAGCCAATCCTAAACCAGCAGTTGTCTTTTACATAAGAGAACCTCTCTTACAATCCTGGTTTAAAGCTTGCCTCAGTCATTTTGGCTGATAAGGGACAGGGCAGAATGGAAGAAAAGATGAAATTCCAAGGCGATTAAGAAACCATCCTTTAACTGAACTTGGCTACTTTCTTCTTTCTTATCTAGATCTCTTTTTCCCTGAGCTACTAAATAACTAAGCCAGCTTGTTTCTTATTCCAGCCGTTTTTTCTTTTATCTTTCCCCTTTTTTATTTTCCACCTCTAGAGACGATCCTAATGAAAAGTAAAATAGCCATGGGTCCTACAGACGAGAGAAGAGAAAGGGAGAAGATGCCGGGGCTGTGAGGCAGTCCAATTTGACTGTATCTGGGAAAACAGCTCAGAGCATACGTTCTGTAAAACCTTCGATAGTTCTTGAAACAGGTTTCAGTGGTCATTAACTTTTGTTTCAGAAAGTTATCCATCTTTGGTGGTGTAGACTTTTCATATACAATAAATGTTCATATACATTAAATGTCTAGCAAGATGCTAGAAAAAGAGAATGGAGAAATGAGAGGAGAGATGAAAACAGAGGGGAAGGGTGAGAAAATGTTCTAACCCAGCCGTGGGCAAACTACGGCCTGCGGGCCAGACGTTTGAAATGAATAAAACTAAAAAAAAAAAAAAAAAAAAAAAAAAGGCCGTACCCTTTTATGTAATGATGTTTACTTTGAATTTATATTAGTTCACACAAACACTCCATCCATGCTTTTGTTCCGGCCCTCTGGTCCAGTTTAAGAACCCATTGTGGCCCTCGAGTCAAAAAGTTTGCCCACCCCTGTAACCACTTCTTGCATCAGATTAAATGCCACTGAATGTATATTTCTTTGACAGGATCTAACCTGAATTCTCTAGATTTGCAGAATGGGATATAGGTGAACGTGAAAGATGGAAATAATACCCAAAAGCCCTGCATCTTCAGGTTCTGTTTCCTGTGGATCAGGGTTCCTGCTGGCCACTTGCAGAGGGCCAGGTAGCAAGTTGAAAAAAGAAATCTGGAACAATCCCAGCTGGCAAACGATGAGCGTTCAGGTCTTACCACTTCCTTTTCCTTCTTTACTTGTCTCATTCCATAATCTCAGACTTCAGATCTAAAAGGTGATGGAGACATTGCAAATGTCATGGCTTCTCTGTGTTTGGGAGAAGACCAGAATGTCCTGGCAAGAGAGGTCATCGTGGGCAAAGCACATTGGGAAAATAATGCAAAATAAATGCATCAGCCTGAACAGACTGCGGGCTTCCTGGGCCCTCATTCACAAAGGTGCTTCAGAGGTGACACTTGCAGGCTCAGCCCCGGTACCCTCCTCCAGGGCTGGAGCATCCTTCCTCATGATTATCTCTTCGCTCCTCCCTGGCTTTCCTGGAGTATCTTTCTGATCTGGTCATTGCCTCATCCCATCTCATCTTCTCATTAGCTTTCTAATATGCTTCCCCAAACAACTAAGCATCTTAGGTGATCAAATGTCAGCTTCTTTGGGTATTTGTCATGGACCTGATATCAATGGAGGCGAAGCCACCTCCTCAAATAAAATTGTCTCCCCTCTTATAGGTCAGGAAGCCAAGGCTCAAAGATCTTAAGAAATTGTCTGAGTTTCACTGACTAGGATTCTAACTGGGAGAGTCTGTGTTTTTTCCTCTTCCTCAGGACCTTCCAAAGCCCTGATCAGGGTTTCAAGAAACCAGAGCCTGCAACAGGAGAGGAAGGAGACTGATAGCATCTTGGCTGAACGTTTTTCACCCGGGCAACCTATTGCCACACACCAGGGATATGGAGCGAGTGTCACAAGGGGAACTCTATTTCAGACAAAACCATTCCAGTCAGCTTCCAATAGATGCTTTGAAGCCAACCGAGAGAGAGAGATACCTTTGGAGATAAAGCAGGTGCCAATTTGGGGAAAGCACTGCACAAAAGCACTTAGACTGAAAGCAATCAGCATCTCCAAAAGCCAACATTTTACACACACCACTGAAAATGGGGCCACCTCACCTAATAGACTGCATCTATTGCACCTCGGTGGACAATGGCCTTTTGTTCATCAGGAGTTGACAGTTGATTAAGGACCTTTCTTCAGGGAGAAAGTAACTCCCCTCTTCATCCTTCACCTGTCACACACATATTTAGGGAGACCTGATAAACCTTAACAAGTACATTGAAGCAAGTGTATAGATGGAATTAAAGGGTGACAGGGCAATTCACTGTGTTTTATATTGGTTACTGCTACTGCTGTCCCCTAGCAGCTCAGAAGGTTGGCTCTAGGCTGTTGTGTTTTCATCTTTTCTAACTGGAGGTCGATGAATTTCCCGTCCTCAGTGCAGAGCCACGCGACTATACCCTACCTGCAGACTTTGCCTCATTCAAGTTGTATTCTAAAACACACACATTGATTTTCCTGAAGCATGGGCTCAACTTACAGTAAAGGTGAAAAGTGGTATTGTTGGTGATACTATTAGAGGAATGCCTGTGTCTTTCCGCTGCGATGACTTGAACCTGACTTCTCCCCCCACACATAAAGCAAGAAGAGCTTTCAACATACCCTGTCCTTGGCAGATCCATAACTTCAGAAGCAAAGACAGAAGAAATATGAGGTGTTTAGCTTTGAGTTTTTAATTAGACTTTGGACCAGAGACATTAACATTTTAGGAATTGTTTTTCTTTAGTTTCAAGAGCTCAGAAATTTCAAGTAACAAAAGCAAACCTATTATAAATAGCAGAATTGGGGAGAAATAGCTGAAGACCAGGAAGACCTCCCCAGAGGCTGGATAAAGGTTGTCCTGCAGGAGGATGGATCACATTGGAGAGACTGGCCGAGAAGGACCTAGAAGCAGACTTAGAGCCATTCTAGGGACCACTGTGTATCAGGAGGTATGGTGGCCGCCCTGCCTGGGGAGGACATCTTATCAACAGCAGCCATGGACACTCAATATGTACCCCAAGACTTTATGCAAATCTATTGGTCTCACTCTTTATTAGCAACACCCTTTCCTCATTCCCAGGAGAATCCTAAACCTCCCAAGACCAAGAGTGGTCCTTTAGCATGTAGAGGGAAGGTGAGGATGCGGAATGGAAAGTGCCTGGCACCTATCCTTGGGTAAATTTGAAAGAATCCATGTGGAGAACTCCTGAGCACGCCTGGAGGTGAAACACACCCTCTTATTGGAACTGTTATTCAGTGACAGTGTGTTGAGGGAATTCCATAGCTTTGTCTTCTGGAAGAACTTTACACTGATTCTGCATGATTCTGATCCAGCTGCCAAAACCGAGTCCCCCAGAAGGACTGAGTTTTTCTCTCTGGTCACTGTTCTCCATCTTGCATAGGGAGCCCACCTTGGTCTTGCCCTGTCCTCTGGATCTGAGTGTGGCTGAACTCCAACATCAGGCCTGTTCCCTGGAAACCAATGATAGACCGCTCATGAGCCTCCCTTGACTACTGGAGCTCCTTTTGTTGCCTACCCCTATCCTCTGCCTTTAGGAACACCGCACTGCCTTATGCTAGACCTCCCTTATGCCAGATCCTTGCCTGATGCACTTCATGAACACATACTACCCTGCTCCTATCATGTGCCCTGCCCCCCCCCCGAAATGTATGTATAGTTCAAATCTTATAAGAAGCATCCTGTTCTAGACAGAGTATGGCTTTTACAAGTGATGTGACATTCGGCATATAACCTCAAAGTCATATAACATCCTTGAATCTCAGTTTCCTCGTTTAGAAACGGGATTATCATCACTACCACACGGGAAGTGCACATAAAGCGCAGTCTCTAACACAGTGTAGAGATATACAAGTGGTGGATATCTGCCCTCTCCATAGCCAGCCTCCCTATTCCAATTCTATTGTGTGATAGATCTGAAAATCTGTTTCCTTTGTAGAGCTCTACAACGGAGCAAGCTGGGAAAGTCCCTAACCTGGCGGACACTGTGGATGGCAAGGTACAGACACTTTCTCCCCTACCTGTCTTCTTCCCTCGCAGGAGCTGAGGGGAATGGGCTGGCAGGATATTGAGCTGGAGGGTCATCCAAAACCAGTGTGCCGGGAGGAACATTGAGGGTAAATCAGAGAAGCTAAACTGTCATCAGGTCCAAGGGGGAAGTGTGGAACCAGGACTACAAGGCAAATGGTCAAATGGGTGGACGGGAAGCCAGGGGAGGGCTGGAAAGAGGAGGACATGCCCCTTGGCCATGGTGAAAACCCATTTGTCAGGGGTCCCCTGAAAGTCTGAGTGAGGCTGGCTGGATGTTCTCCGAGGTAGAAACAAAATGCCCCCTGAATCAACCTCTCTCTGCCTGCTGGTGGGCCCAGGTATGGATGAAATGAAATTGGTTTTCACCTTGGCCCCACTCTGACCAAGAAGTCGAGGTTCCCAAGGAGCAACAAAGATAAAGAACGCTTTCCCCGGTTTTCACATAAATTGCCTGGATGTGGCCGGAAGCAGGCAGTGTTCAGGAACAAATATGCTAAAGGAGCAGAAAACCCGTTGGAAGAGCCATGTCTGCCCTGCCTTCCATAAGGATGACGCAGTCATAAACTTGGACTTCATCTTGTGCTTACCCGAGTTAAAGCTTCAAACTTTACCTACCCTGGTCATCTGAATGTCTGAAAAAAAAACATGAATAGTAAATATGCAAAGGCCATTCAGAATCTTAATGGCAGAGCAAAGGACAGGCTCCTGGTAAATAAAAGACTGAAAATTTAAATTGAAAGTGTTTGCAACTAAGATATGCAGAGGAGTCCACACTCAAGTTGGAGTCAAAGGAAAACACTTACTTGGATGAGGACACACAAGTGGTAATTCTTGCATGTTCTCATCTGCTAATATTTCCCCTCTGGGTCATGATTGGTTCAAAAATCAACATTCTGGGTCTCTATACCAAGTGGAACACTTATGAAATGCACCATCTAAAAATATCTGGGCTTATTACTTAAGCCAGGAGACTTGGTTAAAACTTCAGCCCTTTCAAACATTAATGACTTGTTCCCTTGGGTAAATGACTTGATTTTTTTAAGTCTCATCTTCCTTCTTTTCTTTTCTTTTTTTAAATAAATATATTTGTATCGATTTCAGAGAGGAAGGGAGAAGGAGAGAGAGAAACATCAATGATGAGAGAGAATCATTGATCGGCTGCCTCCTGCACGCCCCCTACTGGGGACTGAGCCCACAACCCAGGCATGTGCCCCTGACTGGAATCAAACCTGGGACTCTTCAGTCCACAGGCCAACGCTCTATCCACTGAGCCAAACCAGCCAGGGCTCATCTTCCTCCTCATTCAGAGCCCACAGAAGAAAACCTTACCACCTAGGCAAGCAGGGACAGGCTTTTCAAATCTCCATCTCCAAATGCCTGCCAGTAATCCATTATGGCACAGAGAGGGTGCCAGTAGCTGCCAGTTAAATGACTGAGTAAATCAATGAATGAAGATATGAGATAATTGATAAGGAAACACTTTGAAATGGTTAAATGACTTTTAAAAATATAGTACTATTTCTACTCTTCTCAATTCCTCTCTCCAGTATGCTCTTACTCATTCTCAAAATCTTAACTAAATGAATACTTTACACTGAGGAGGTCAAACTTTGTAGTATACCAAGTGAAATATTAATTGGTCACTTCTGAAGATAACTGTTTCTAAAATTCACAATAGAAATTTAATGTCTTGGTGGAAAAGACTTCCAACACAAAAGATTTTCATATACCATTAACATCTCACCTCTATTCAGATTTGATATTCACTAGTATGTCATATTTTACACATACTTTATAATCATATTGAAACAATAATTTAATGCATATCCTCTGAATAGTCAGTGCACTTTGAACATATCTGAGTAAGTTCAGTCCAGTTTATCTCATTTAGTTAAAATCACACACACACACACACACACACACACAGACTTCATCATTTGTAACTATTTTGGAAAGATTAATTTTATTTCCATTAGGTCATACATCATCGGTTCTCAACCTGTGGGTCGCGCGACCCCTTTGGGGGTCAAACGACCCTTTCACAGGGATCGCCTAAGACCATCGGAAAACACATATATAATTACATATTGTTTTTGTGATTAATCACTATGCTTTAATTATGTTCAACATGAGGAACTGTATTAAAGGGTCACGGCATTAGAAGGTTGAGAACCACTGTCATCCATGGTTTATGGAATTAGGCAGCTAGGTTTAAAACATTCTAAAAGAGAATGTAATATATTGTGAAAGAGATGCCAGCTGGAGGGCCAGAGATTCTGGGTCCCCTTGGTAGGGAACAGTGAATGGAAATGCAGATCGCTGGGTATTTCATGCGCTGCTGAAATTTTCTCAAGAAGGAAATGGCAAAGCCTCCGGACTTTCTCTGGAGCTGGGGGAGCCCAGGTGGAAGGCACCCTGGGACCACCCCCAGGGCTCAACCATAAACAGTGCGGGTCAGAAATAGATGGATGAATGTCCCAGCTCCCCGGCCTGAGCAGGAACACTTCTGAGATGCAAAGAGCACAACTCCTCAGAAAGGCCTCACTATGACGAGGTCCTAGTTGCCCATCGCAGTAATAATCTCTTCTGTCTTTTCTTTCTTCCATCTCTCTCCCCATTCCTTCCCTTCTGATTTCTGGCAACACCTCCCAAATAAATGACCTACATTCAAATTTGCCTTAGGCTCTGCTTTGGGGGAAACCCAAACTAAGATGAAACCAATTACTGATACATGTGCTTCAGGGTAAGAAAAAAATGAAACTCCAACTACTAATCACCTACTATAGACACCCATCACTGTGTTTGCTTGGCCCTTCCCCATGGAAATGATGGAAAGAGTTTGGTGTTAGAGACAAATGGGCCTGTGTTTAAATCCCAGCTGTACCTCTCACTGTCTTTTTGGTCCAGGTATTTAATTCTTGAAGTCTCAGTGTTCTCACACGTAAAATGGAGATAAGAAGAGGTACCTTAGAGGCTTCTTGTAAGGATTAGTGGGCCTAATCTAAAACAATGTTCTTCCATAAATATGGTTCCTTTGCTTAAGTTAATCTTCCCAACTCTAAAACGTAAATATCCCCCTTTTACAGTTGAGTAAACTGAGGCTCAGCAAGATTAACGCACTTAACCCTCCATTCCCTTCCAGCTATATTTGCTGTCCTCAAATGTGACAGCCACACTCCTGTCTCAAAGGTTTTCTTTCTTCTCACCACCTGGAAATCTCTTCTCTCTCATACCTGCTTGGTTAACTCCCTCACCTCCTTCATGTCTCTGCATATTTTTCACCTGCCCTGATAACCCTACATATTACAGTCCTCCTCACCATGACTGCCCCAATCCTCAGGAATCTTGTTTCTCTATTTTTGCATTATTGTTTCTTTCCTTTTAGCTCCCTATATATTTTAAAAATACTTCTTTTAAAGTTTTGTCAGACTGTGCTATTATCTCCAGTTCTCTGGTTACAAATTGACAGTCTGTTATATCTGTGAACTCTCTTTCATGGTGGCTGATTTCCCTCATGTGCTTTGTAATTTTTATTGTGCACTCATCTTCAGCAGGAGTTGTGTTCCTTGAGAGTCTGGGTATCCTGGGCTTATACACATTCATTCCTAAGGGATGGGTATTATGTTTGCTTCTGCCAAGACCTTAAGAGACCTACAATTCTAGACTACGTGTTTTGTGTATTAATTTCTTGACTTGGGTTTTTCCATATTCAGACAGTGTAAAGCAGGACTGTGTTAGCTACTCCCAGGGGACTCTTGTGACTGTAGGTAAATGACCAGCTTTCTTGTTGCCTCTCTTTCTTTTGTAATTCTCCAATCAAGTAACTCCCATGGAAGCTTAGCTACAAGGCCCAAAGGTCTCTTTCCTTGCCCTGTATGGGAGCTTCAACACCAGTTCTCCAGGACTTAGGGCCTATCGACAGATCCTAACAGCTTTCTGAGCTAGTCATCAACAGCTTTCGCCTTATACTCTGGCTTTGTTCCCCTTCTTCATTTCTGGCGCCTGGATTGTTTTGTCTTACTTTCAAGCTAATTCTGTGTTTATTTGTACTTTTGTATATTCCATTCGATTTTTTTTTATTCCTTTGGAGAAAGACAGAGTTCTTTCTAGGCCAGATCAGTTTGCCAGAGTGACTAGAAGTCTTCCCATATCTAGTCCCTTATCAGAAACGAAACATATTTCAATGTGGAAATTTGTGTCCCAAACCTAGGAAATAACAACACTGATAGCAACTGACAAGTGTAAAGGGTTTACTTTGTGGTAGATAAAATGCTTGGGGCTTTGTATTACATTATCTAAGTTAGTTCTCCAAGCAACTCTATGAGATAGCCACCATTATGACTACTTTTAGAGAAGAGGGGGCTGAGGTTAAAGTAACTTTCCCAGCTCACACAGCTGGTTGGTGGCTGACACACCTGGACTAACGTAGCGCTCGGGATGCTGAGGTACATATCTGGAGTCCAGCACTTACAATGTGTATGACTTGGAGCAAAATCCTTAAACTCTCTAAGGAAAATAGGAATGAAATGAACAAAACTCAGTGTGAAGAGTAAGTGATCATATCCCTAGAAAGTGCCCAGTGCAGTGCCTGGCACATGGTGTACTCGGTAAATGTTAGGTGTTATTACACAGCCTCCCTTTAGAGAACATAATTATATTGGGCAGAGGAAGTGAAAATCCTCTCCCAGGACATGATGAGATAATGCCATGCTTCTGTCATCCTATCCTCAGAAGCTAGCACCAGCACACACTCTGTCTGTCTGCCAGGTGGTTCCCTGTCTACCTTCTGTGAACACATCAGTTATTACCAACTTGAACTTCTGCCTCTCTATTTGTGCTTCACACATTTTAAATTCATATTACGTGCTAATTGATACAACCACCATGCTCCAACTCACTTCCTGGTACACCAACGTCACCTTTAAGATTGCCCCTAGGTCTCCAGAATTGAGCTTCTGTAAATGCCTTGGAAGAGTTGATTTGTCCCCTTGGTCTGGGTCGATAAATGTGGGAAAGGGAGAGTGTCCCAGGCTAAGTTCTCAAGACAGATGTTGAAGTGAGTTTTGGGGGTACAAAATGTTTATTAGGGATTAACACCTGTGAGAGGAAGGGGAGGAAGCAGGATTTAGCAGAGGGAGAGGATGAACTGAAACTCAGGACTGATAAAGTCTTGGCCAACCCACGGGGATCTCTGGAACAAGTACTTCCTGTCAGAACTGCCCTACCCAAGTGATTAGGCTTTTATTCCTCAGCCTCTATCCCAGAAGCGTGAAATGTTTCAGTCACTCGATACAGAAAGGGCGTGTCCTTGCGTGAGGTGCTCTTCTGCAACCCAGGCCAACCCTGGACCATCTTACAGTGGAGGCTCTCTGATATGCTTCCTCCCTGTAGCTAGGCATCAACTTTCCTCAAAGGGGAATCTGGCTGGTTCATCGTCCATAGGGGAAATTAAAATTAGACATAAGATTTCATCAATATTGTCATGGAAATTGAAGGCCATTACTCAAATGACTGCCTTCCTTCTTCCTCCATCAGTGTGAGGGTTAATTTGGTAGCTTGACTTTCCCACTCTGGGTTATAAATTCCTGGAGGGCAGAAGCTAGGAATTATGCATCTAAAGGCCTTACAACACATAGCACAGTGTCCTTTATATAATAAGGATGAAGCAGATGTTTGTTAAATAAAAAACTAGGGGATAATTTTACTAAGGATCACAGGGGAAAGGATCACTCAATATGTCACTTTTGAACTATTGTTTAATTGAGAAAACAGTAAGGCTAATTAGCACTTATATCTACCATTTTCCACAATGAATGGCAAATGAAGTAGTCGTAAATATAAAAATTGAAACCCTAAGTCTAAGAAAACATAGGTAAATATGATTCTAATTTTGAGGTATTCAAATTTCAGAAACAAAGAAAAAAATAAATTTAGTTTGCTTATATAATTTTTAAACTTCCATATGTAAAAAAGAAAATAATTAAAGACAAATGCACAATTTGGATAATATTTGAAACAAATCAAGTTTCCTTTAAAAAATACTTTTTAAATTGATTTTGAGGGGGGGGGGAGGGAGAGGGAAACAATCAGAGCAAAGAATCCATTGGCTGCCTCCTGCATGCCCCCTACTGGGGATCCAGCCTGCAACCTGGGCATGTGCCCTGCCCAGGACTAGAACCCAACCTTTGGATGCATGGGACCATGGCCAACCAACTGAACCACAATGGCCAGGGCAAGTCTTCTTTTTAATAAATAAAGAGGTCATACAAGTTGATTAGAAAAAATTAAAATATCCTAATGGGGAAAAAAGGACAAAGGATATGTAAGTACATTTCAAAAAAGAATACAAATGACCAGGAAATATATAGAAAAGGTGGAGCCACTTTAATAATCAAAGAATTACTATTTTAAAACTGAAGAAAACATTTCTCAGCTACCTAACTGACAAATTTTGAAGAGATAATACTCTAGACAAATACAGGGGAGATGATATTTGCATATAGATTTGCTGTCAGGAAAAATTTATACCATTTTTCTTGAGGACATTTTCCCCATAGTCATAAGAAGTCTGTGATCCAACCATTCTGCTTATAAGAATTTTCTGTAAACAAATTATATGAGAAGTAAATACTGATAAATTCTAACAATAGAGGAATCAGGATTAAATAAATGATGGTTTACCCACTCACTATGAAATCATTAAAATGACGTCATTGAATAGTTCATGAGATTATACAACAATGTGAGCCTAAATTCATTTAGAAATTTGTTTATACGTATACACATACACATATACTTACACAATAGAAATTAGCAACGATTATGTCAGGAGGATGGGATGATAATAATTATGGTTTTTCCTTAATCTTTCAAAATTTTTACACTGTACACATATGAATTTTATATTCAGAACTCAAACACACACACACACACACACACACTTAAATGAGAGACTAAGTAATGACAGAGAGAAATTTAGCCTGCCCCTGCCCTTCCCTAGATACCCATCTTCAGCTAGTCACCTTACATTCTTGAAGAAAGGGCACCTTAACCCTCTCAGCTTCCTCAGTCAAAAATATGTGAGATGCTTGTTCCAGCTCTGAGAGTGTGCAAATTACTCTGGAGTGTAACAGACATGAACTCTGGAGCTGCAAGTTTGAATCGTATCCTAGGCCAGCCAATTACAAGCTGGATGTCTCAGACAACTTCCTTATAGACTCAGAGACTTATTTTCCTTCTTTGCAAAACAGGGTTATGAGGTTATGCATACCCACCGAATGGCAGGAATAGTAGGGTATAACAGTTCAAAGCACAGACTCAGGAGTCAGGTTGCCTTGGTTCAAATCCCATCTCTGCTACCGCCTCGCTAGGCAACTAGGGCCAAGTTACTTAACCTTTATGTGATATGGTGGCCCCTATTTAATGGGAGATAATAATAGTGTCCACTTGACAAGGTTTTAGGAGAGGCATAGGAGTTAATAAGCACTTAGAGCAGTTCCCGTAAGTGGGGCACACTATGGCAGTGCTTTCAGTGAGACATCTAACATAATGCACCATCAAAGAGATGCAATTCAGTTAATTAACCATCTGAGTGCCTACTATGTTCTAAGTCCCTGTTAAAGATCCAAAACATCAGAATAGGTAACGTCTGCTCTTGAGAAAGTCATGCTTTTGAGAAGGAGGTCCATACAGGAAGAAGGAAAATATCCCCAATAGAAAGAGTAACTGGAGTGGAGTTCTGTACAGGGAACCCTACGAGCACAGCAAAGAAGCCCTTCGTCTTCCTACCCAGGAGTTCAAAGAAGGAGGAGATAATGAGCTAAAGCTTAAAGCACTCAGTAGGCACTCAATCCACGTCTGTTCTCTTTCTCTGTTTCATTCTCCTTCGAATCATCTCCCCTTGTCAAATCATTAAGGGGGAACTGGTGATGAGCAGGAGGACAGAGAATAAGAAAGAAGCATGTCCCCCTAATGCCACTAACCCACTCCCACTGCAGGCAGCCTGGCAGTATAACACAACTCGCACTCACATATGACACGTTTTTGACATTTCAAGGTCCTATCTCCTGTTCCTGCCAGCCAGCGAGGGGAGTTCTATACGTCTCCTCCATGGGCTGGTTTGACCTTTAGTGAAAGGCTGTGCAAACCCCTATGCTTACAAGGCGGTAAATACCCAGGTCTTGCTGTCACAGGGTTTTAAGAACACAGGGACATCTGAAAATTAAGCATTTAGCAGAAAACCACCCTCCCCAGGGGCACTTCTTTGTTCCGCAGGCCAAATGGGACCTGTCTGAATACCCCCCACTCCCCAACACAGCTGGTTTTGATTGCCAGCCACTCTGTGCCTGGCTCTAATGGGCAGCGTTCATGGACGCCTAATTTAGAAGTTCAAATCTCTCCAATAGAGGTCAGGAACGGGCCAAGCCCAGGGAGGGCTATTTGGGAAGGCCGGCTAGGGCTAGCTATCCCCTCTGGCTACAGATCCTGTCCTTTTCTCCACCCTGCTGATTCCTGCTTGCCTTCCCAGACCCAGCGGCGGCATCACCCCATCTGAAGCATTTCCTCTAACTCTGCTTCCTGGCTCAGCTAGATGCTTCTCAGCCTCAGCAAAAGCACTCACCCCTCTGGTAATATCTAGAATCATTCTCTTTCCCACACTCAACCATGAGTTTTGCTGAGGGTGGTTATTATAACCTTTTCCTATAGCCCAGTGCCAGCAAGATGGTGACCTGGCATATGGTAGGTGTCCAATCAGTGTCTGATGAGTGAACAATGAATGAATGAATGAATGAATGAACAAATGAACTTCCCCAACAGGTCAGGTATATAAGTTAATGTAAAGAGAAAAGAGGGAAAATATCCTCACAGACCCCACCAGGACTGTGTCTCCCAGGGCTTCAAAGAAGGCCGCCCTTAGTCACTCAGAGCTGAGCCTAGAGCATGGGTGGGCAAACTTTTTGACTCAAGGGCCACAATGGGATCTTAAACTGGACCGGAGGGCCGGAACAAAAGCATGGATGGAGTGTTTGTGTGAACTAATATAAATTCAAAGTAAACATCATTACATAAAAGGGTACGGTCTCTTTTTTTTTTTTTTTTTTTTTTTTTAGTTTTATTCATTTCAAATGGGTCGGATCCGGCCCGTGGGCCGTAGTTTGCCCACGGCTGGCCTAGAGCCACCTCCTTGGTAAAAGGCATCCAAATTTCTTGTTTTGTTCTATATTTTTACCACATGAGGAATACACAATCACTGCGGGTCTTTTAAACGCAGACACATTAAACAGAAAGCCCAAACACTGCTAACATTTTTTTAAATCAAATTCTTTCCAAGATCTGGAGGCCAGGGGGTATTTCTCACATGGGGCTTTCTATGGCGGCACAGAGTAAACAAAACTCTCAATCAGAGTAACACAGAAAGAAGGTAAAAGGTTTCACATGTCTGGTGGTTTTCTCTTAGCACGCACCAATAAAATGGTTTTTATTGACTGGAAATATCTGAGGTACTAAATCTTTTTTTTCTTAGAATAGTTCTATGGTGGTGGTGGACTTAATTCCACAGGACTGTACCCTTGAAAACGGTAAATTTTATGTTATGTATATTTTATCTCAATATACACACACATATGTATATTTCCTGTGGTTGCTTCGGAATTATCCTGAACTAAAACCGAGACACCATGCTCGATGGCCCAAGAGTGGGCATTTAGAAGAAAGATGTGTGTCCATGGCCTGAGAGGAATCTAAATGGCCCATAATATAGTCCGTCATCTGCTCTAAAAGAGTCACCTTCCAACTCTGGTGCTTATATAGCCACTAAAAAGCTATGAATCCACTTAAACACCTCTAAGCTGGCACCTAAAATACTTCATTAAAGTTGCAAAGGCTATAATATCTTGCATATTTTACTCCTGCCAACTTAAATGTAAAGAGTGGCAACTGGAAGGCACAGGGATTTAATGCTATTTCCTGCTAGGGGGAAAATCATAGACAAGCTCTCCTTTAACACATTTTATAAACCTCCTTTCTCCCTTTAAATTATATTTCCATTTTATTTTCCTCATAGAATTTCACCCTGATGAAATATAATTTTGTGCTTTAAGATGTTTTATTAATCAGTCTCTCATACCTCTTTGTGACAAACATGTCTGTAAATGTCAATCTTTTAAAAAAGTTTTGTAACACTAAGTGTTCAAGATTGAGTCATCATTATAATTATGAGCATAAAATTGTTCAAAACAATAAAATACCTTCTAAATTGTTATAAATAATTGTTGAGCTAAAATTATAATTCAAAATGTGTCTCTTAATGAGATGAATGGCCACTCCGCCTATAATTACTTCATGTATTCATGGATGAACATAAACAACCTCTAGAACAAATGAGATTCAGCCTCAATTGCATTCCTATTTTTCATTTATATAAATACTTAGAACTTAGAACATTTTTCTTGTAAACAAATAGACATGAATGGAAGTTTGGTAATGGCGGTGCCACTCAATGTTTGATACCCCTTTGAAGTTGTATCTCAAAATCACACAGTGATTTATCATCGAAAGTTATTTTTAATGATTCAGCAATTGACGAGTCAATTAGACCCACCCTCAGTTTTGTAGGAAGTCAAGAACTGGCAAACCTGACTTTCAAAAAGATTTGTTAATTAGCGAGTCAGGACACCATCCATTTTCTCAACACCCGCACTAATATTTCAGATGGCCTCTGTTTGTCAACCACAGGGCAGTGCACCATAGACAGCAGTGTCCTGGCTACTGCCAACTTCTTTGATTTGGTAAAGTAGGAGAAAGGCGATTTCCTAGGCAGCTCAGTGTTAGGAAACAGTATAGGCGGAACTTGAAGATCTATAAATGACCAGTAAGCCCTGGGTACTTGTTGGAAAATCTCCATGTTTCTCTAGGGTGCTTTTCCAGGTTTGAAGAGTGTTGCCCAAAGTCAACCTTTCAACACATGCACCAATGAGCTTGGGAAAGGAGGCAAATTACTGCCATGCTTCTGGGATAGAGAAATTCATCAGGCTTCTCTGGGAAGGGGTCCTGCTGGTGGCAGGTTTCATTCTCCTGGGCCATATGCAGCCAAGTTGTGTTTTCTCCATCATTTCAGCAGTTCTCTAACAAGACTCATTTTCACCATTAAGTCTGGCATTAAGGTTGTCAGAAGGCATCAGTACATTATATAAGATATTGCACTGTATTTGTTTGGTCACAAAATTGGCAATTTTCTGCTTGAATCAGAAGGAAAGGAAACTAGGAACTGAGAGTGGCTATTTCTTTCCTGGCAGGGAGAACCAGACAGAGATGAGGGGCAGGATAGGTATGGGATACGGAGATTTACCTTCATAAATGTGTCCTTTGCTGCCCTAACATAAAACCAACCATTGTCATTGAAAAGTTTATTCCTGCCCCCCAACCTCATACTATCTCATACCTATTTTCATCCAATTTCCTTTTTAAAATATATTTTTATTGATTCCAGAGAGGAAGGGAGAACGAGACAGAAACATCAAGGATGAGAGAGAATCACTGATTGGCTGCCTCTGGCATGCCCCACACTGGGGATCGAGCCCACAACCGGGCAAATGTCCTGACTGGGAATTGAACTGTGACCTCCTGGTTTATAGGTTGATGCTCAACCACTGAGCCATGCCAGCCAGGCTCCATCCAATATCTTAAGAGAAAAACTGATCTACAAAGCGTTTATATATAATAAATGTTTTCGTTCCACTTTCTTCCATTTCAGATTCTTTTCTTCTTCAGGAAAGATGTTTAATACCAGTGCAACTATTCCCAATGTTAATTCGCCCACTGGCCTAGATCCCCTAAATGTTAGCACACCCCAATACTCTGTCAAGGAACTCTCAATCTATGGCTTGAAATACCATCGCTATACCATATAAACTCACAATTTTCTAGGCATAGCCCTTATCTCCTCCTAATTCCCACTGTGAGTACCCAACTTCCCATCAGGCACCTACACTTGGAAATCTGACATGTAGCCCCAACATAATAAGCCGGGACAGAATTTTTTTATTCCACTTCCCCACTCTCCAAAAAACTTGCACTTCCTCTGTTTCTGCAAATGACACCACAATACACTGAGTTGTTCAAACCAAAAATCTGTGGTCATTCACCTTTTCCCATACCACCAAATCCAATCCATCAGCAAATAAACATTTTCAGAAATGTGAAAGACTACACCTTCCCATTTCCCCTCTCTATCCATTTTCTTTCCACCGATTCAAGACTCCATGAATATTTGCCAGATACTTCTGATAGTCTCCCTCATTCTTGCCCATGTCTACCCTTTCAACCTAGCCTCTCTACACAGAAGCAAAATGACAGTTTAAACATGGAAATCACATCATGTCACTTCCCTGCTTAAAATCCGTTGTGGTTTTTTATTGTTCTTAAAATAAAATCCAAACTTCCATAAAAGCCTATAAGGCTCTATACTAGAAATTTTCACTTATGATCAGAATCATTTGGAGACCCTAAAATAACAAGAGCAGGAACAGCAGCACGAATGCCTCATCCAAGATTAACTTCATCATAATCTCTGGGAGTAAAGTACCTGCATTTTTTATATGCGGTGGTAGTTGACAACCACTGCCCAGTATGATATGACTTCTGTCCACTGCTCTTGCAAATTGTCCGATTACCATCTCTCTCACTTACTAAAATCCAGACAGACTGACCCATGGACCTTTGTACCAAATCTGCGCATGCCCCAGGACGTTTGCACCAGCTGTTTCTTGTCTCTGGAATGCTTTATATCCAGATTGTCACATGAGCTGGCTCCCTATCATCATTTAGGTCTCAGTCCAAATATTGCCCTTCAAAGAGGAGAGAGTCACAGAGAATCGGGCAGCAGATTTGCAAACCTTCATTTCAGTGTATGCAAGATCAGAGTCCTCACGTCAGGAGTTACCACCTTGCATTGTCCAGTCACTCACATATCGTGTGTCCTGTTTGTATGAGCTTGTTGTCAGTGTCTGCCCTCGTTTCCTTGCCTATGGTGTGCAGCCATCCTAAGAAGCATCAGAATTATCAGATTCTTAACGTGCCATGCTAGCAGGAGCCACCTCTGATGGTCTCCGAGGAATGACACTTCTCCCTAGGGATGTATCCTGACATGCAGACCTTGATAATCATCCTTCAGTGAGTGACCTTTCCCAAGGAAATACTCATGGAAAAACCAGTTCAATGTTGGAAACTACTTTTGCAGAGATGCAGTTGACCTGGGGACAAAGCTCTCAGTAGTGGAATGAGTTTCAACTAAGCTGCCCAAGCACAATTTAGCTATAAAGGGATGTCCCTACGGGTCTCTAGCACTTTGAGTATCTTAATGGGACTTACATTGACAGAGAATGCTTCACCTTACAACAAACTTGTACAGATGTTTTCCCTTCTGGCCCCACCAAAACCTGGGAGTAAGACTAGGACCAGAGTCCCTGTTTTCAACCTGTAGTTTGCACCCTGCAAAAGTGTGCCTAGCTAAGGGCTCGGTGGGGAATGAAATCCAGCCCCCTGTCAGGCCGGTCCCCTGCCACAAGGGCAAGTCACCCCAGAGGAAAGGGTTTTCTTTTTCTCAAATTCGACCACCAGAGGGGGCATTTCCCCTAATTTCTGCAAAGGTTCTTTATGTGGTCCAATAGCCCCAGAGGTAGTTTTTTTTTTTTTTGCTTGTTTATTTTGCAGATGATACATCTATTATTCAGAGGTGAAGTACCGGTCGCAGTAGAAAAATTTCTGTGTTTCACAAATCTACTAGTGAGTGGACAAAACGTCTAGAGCTCTTCTCATGCTTACTTGGGAGTGTTCTTATTGTGACTTTAGGATGATTCCTGCTTTGTAAGCAATGCCTAGAGGGCAGAAGTTGGGTCCAAGATTCCAGAGTGAGAGGCTTAGTCTTCACAGCACGGAGCAGTCCATTAATGCTAACTGTTAGGGTCACTGGAGAAGGAACGCATGAGGCTAAAAGAGGTAAAGAATGATAAGTTTATTAGGTCATCTGGAAACCCAGACGGGCTGAGCCCCCAAAAGGCGCCAGCACCCAGGGATGGGGAGTCAGAGATTTTAAAGGACTCTAGGCGGGCTTTTTCTGGGTGGAGAATTCTCTGGGCAGGGAAAGATAATGGTCTTAGCAAATGGAATGTGGTCTAAGCAAAAGGGAATGTCAGTTGTGAAGTGGCCTGAAGGTCAGTTCCCAGGGGAGGGGGTATCAATTCAATTATTTGATCGAACCTAACAATACCCTCCAATTCCATGGAAGTCATTTAACTCCTGGGGGCTCCTTTCCCTCCCTTGGAAATTGAGGGGGTAAACACAGTACCAAATAGGGTTCCTTTGGGCCCTAATATTCTTTGTTATGAGGAACCGGCAGAGCTTTTTATAAATGGAGAACTTTATTTACTTTTTAATCACAACTGTCCAAGGTGACTAGAATTAAAGCCATCTTGTGAGACTTCTGCCACAGTAAGCCATTTGGAGTCACCTGCAGCCTCATTAACTACTTCAGGAGGTTAGTTTGCTCAGGACCGACCTCCCTTTTTATCAAATTTTCTGTTGGAATGAATCCCTAACTTGGATGAGGTCAGGTGTGTCCCATCCCCAGGAGCCAGAAGCCTGAGGCTGCCCTCTCAGGTCAAGAGCATACAACCACCCCAGAGCGTTCAGCTTAAGAATCATGTTTTCTGAGCCGTGTCCCTGCAGTCTTTGGAGGAAATGATAAAGGCTGGAAGAAGGATGCTCATAAATACATTTCCTCTAAGTCAGTTCCAAGTAGAATAACCCATTGCCACACACCCATCTGCCCCTTTCTCTCCCAGTTCCCTTTCCTGCAGACCCTCCTTCACTAAATGGATTTGACCTGTTTGCTGCTCTCCAGGGAGAATGCATTCAACCACAAGCTTCCCAAGATGCTTCCGTTCCTGGTACAAAAAGCTGAAAATGTCATCGCATTTGCAAATGAACAGAAACCTCCCACTCAAAGAGCATCAATGCCACCATGGTTCCCAGGAGCAGCCAGCAGGAATCTTCCTCTCACTGCCATGGCTTTGTTGTTAGAATAATACACACATATTCTTTTCATCTAATGATGTTGGGCAAGTTTAACTTTCTTTGCAAAGGTAACAACTCTGCCTCCAACCAGAAGACTGAACAGTCTTTCTTTGGAAAAGGGCACAATGGCACTCGTCACCTCCAGCCCCCAAGACATGTGTTGACTTAAGTTTCACTCCATACTGTATAATTACACTCTGTTGGTCACAGCGGTTTTGGCATTCGTAAGGTATGGCGGTCTGAATTCTGGATTAAAATGCTGGCCACATCAAGACCAGCATCCTCATTTGTCAAGGAGAGATGGGCTGAAAGCACAATACTTCATGCCCCTCTAATTTGCAATGACCTTGGGCTTCGATCTGTCTTCTTGGATTTATTACTTCCTGAGCAAGTATCCCCAAACTGGCAAGCGGAAGATTCTGGGCAAGTCAGTACAGAATGTATCCAATGTATTGGGGATTTGCCCATGATTTTTCCAGCATGAAAAAAACCATGATGGATACTGGCTTCTTGCCACTGGCTATTCAAGACTGACTGTCGCAGGAACCCCTCCCAGAATTCAACCAAAAATGACCAGACATCATTCCATTAGAAACTTTTCTCATTTTTAAAAAATACATTTTTATTGATTTCAGAGAGGAAGGGAGGAGAGAGAGAGAGAGAGAAACATAAATGATGAGAGAGAAGCATTGATCGGTTGCCTCCTTCATGCCCCACACTGGGGATTGAGCCTGCAACCCAGGCATGTGTCCTGACGGGGAATCGAACCATGACCTCCTGATTCATAGGTTGACAATCAACCACTGAGCCACTCAGGCCCAGGTCCCTTAGAAACTTGTCACTTAGACTGTTTTACAGCCTTGCCAAAAGAACATCCTAGACAGGTTCAACACTTAGGACACCTATTACGTGCTTTTGTTCTATTCTGCAGGAACCAGTAACATGGAAATGAAGGGGCTCTAGTTACAACTCTTATTAATACTCAGAGTCAAGGGCTACAGAAAATGTGTTAAGTATTACTATACTCCAATTAGGAAGGGCAAGCTGGTTGGTTATTGTTCACTAACACTCAAGTAGATGCTCTGAGATAGACTGACTGTCCTGTTCAGATGCAACGCATTGGTGCCTTTTACATCTGTATTCACTGAATGAGCTGTGTTGAGGCCTGTGTATAGGTATAATGGGTAAATGAAATTGCCCGCTGAATGGACATAGGAGCTCAGAGGCTCTACCATGGAACCTATGCCGTAATTATGAGAAGAGTACTCCTCAATTAAGATGTAGCCAATTAAGATAGGAAGGTGTAGACAAAAATTCACTCAATCACTACCTAGGACTTACTCTATTCCATGACCTAAGCAAGAAAATGGGAAGATAAACAGGACATGGTTTCTACCATCAAGAATATCACAATATAAGAGGGCTAGACATATAGACTTACCCACACACACACAAAAACAACAACACCACCACCACCAATCTAAATCTGAGGTTAAAGATATGCATAGAGTGATATGAAAATTCACACCTAGGAACTTCCTCTAACCTAGCCTATGAAGGGCTGATGAGAAGGTACTTCCTAGAAGAGGTGATCCTTAAGCAGGTGTGATGTGATAGTTTTGTGAGGTAGTCAGAGCCCAAGGAAGAAGTTTCTCAACCTTCACATTTTCTTTCAACTAGACAAGTGCTTGGAATAAAGAAGGCAGTTGCCTCTTATTCTCTGCTCAGCCTGATCAAATAATGAGGTGAATTGGGATGGTTAAATGTGCATTAGGTGATGGGAAATTGGTAATGTCTGGTTAATATGGCATTAATGCTACTGGTTTCATAGCTTGAATTTCACAAAGAAAAGTTATAGCTTGGGAGTTTTAATTTATTTTCCTTTTTAAAAAATATTTCATTGATTTAGAGAGAGAGGAAGGAAGAGAGAGAGAGAGAAAGAGAGAGAGAGAGAGAGAGAGAGAGAGAGAGAGAGAGAGAGAGAGATCAAAGTGAGAAACAAAAATTGGTTGCCTTCCTGCATGCTCCCTATGGGGGATCGAACCCACAACCAGGGCATGTGTCCTGACCAGGAATCGAACGGACACCCAACCAACTGAGCCACACCAGCCAGGGCTTCTCCTTTTTTAACCAAAACTCAGATGAAAATCAGCAAGATAAAATCATGCAAGGTTTAACTCCATTACACTTTGGAATTTAAATTGACCTGTGTGCCCCACAGTCAATTAAAGACACTTTCTCCAAACTCTCCTGACGAGACATTTGCAAAGAGCTTAACATGTATTTATTCACTTTGTAGAGTTATGAAAAATGTCTCTGAAAGAAAAAAAGAGTCATGAACGCTACTCTGGAAATATTTGAACTTTTTTAGTTATCCCAGGCGAGACTGGATATACTAGTAATTGAGTTAGAAAAGGCACAAACAGCTGGGCCAGGACTTGCTCTTGAGGTAGAAATAAACTCGTTAAAGGTTAAATTCTGTGCAGTGTCTTTAGGATTAAGGCAAGGAGCACAGCTGCAATACCAAATGGGACCATCATAATACTGTCACCCAAAATATGGTACCCATGGCATTAGGATGGGCTCAGAATTCTCCCATGTGGGCCTGTGAGGGTGTATGCAGTCCCATCTCACTAAATCCACTCTGTAGGCAAGAGGGGCTCACAGAATTATTTATGCTGAAAAAAAGAATATTTTCTACCTGCTCTGGTGTTTTCTTAAAATTTTTTAACTGAAGTATAGTTGGCATATAATATTATATGTTTCAGGTGTACAATGTAGTGATTTGACATTTATATATCTTAGGATGGATCACCACGATTAAGTATAGCAACCATCTGTCGCTGTGCAAAGTTATTATGATGTTATTGACTATATTCCCTGTGATGTACACTACATTTCTGTGGCTTATTTATTTTGTAACTGAAATTTTGTACCTCTTATTCCCCTTTATTATTTTCATCCATCCCCTACCCCCCTCGTTCTGGCAACCATCATTTTGTTCTCTGTACCTATGAGTCTATTTCTGTATCTACATATCTTGTTTTTCTGTGTTCTGCCTTTATTTTGATTTTCTAATATTTTCCTGTTACTCCCCAGTCTCCAGTTATGAAATAAACTGGAATTGTCTTCTTCCATAATTCTCTCCCTTTCTCCCACCTCTCAGATCCCATGAATGATGTTCTGTCACTAACAGTGGGGCCACACATATAATCACTGCTTCAAATGGCAGCCTCGACTCTCTTCACCTCATGCCATCCTGCAAAACATACTCAGAATGACAATTCTGTGGCCTGCAGATTAGTAAGGACATGGCAGGGCCTGCAACTGGGGCTGCTGCCTTCTCTCCATTGTTGAAGACAGATGCAAGGTCTAGGAATGGAGCAGGCTCTCATTTCCAAGAGCCCAAATCATCAGGTCTCAGTTCTCACATGGACTCTTTATTGTTAGACTGTGTGTGTGTGTATGTGTGCGTAAGCATGTGTATTTCACATTCTCTCACATTCTATGAATCCACTGCTGGCAAAAAAAAGAAAATAATATTCAGGATTCAGACCCCAAATGCACCAATATTTTAATTTTATAGACACTTCAAATATCAGAGCTCAAATGGGTCTGAGTCATTACATCTCCTCTCAAAAACCTTTCCCATCCACCCCAAGAGAGTTTGTGCTCCCCACGCAACCATTAAGATTGTTATTGCAGCTCACACAACGCCTAGAAATACGGCTCTGTTTGAGGTCTCTACCACCCTTCCATGGCAAGCTGCCCATTTATCCCCAAAACTGACATATTTTCAGCTCCTTGCAGGTTGGTTGCTCGGTGAATACCTGCAGGTGACTAGATGGATAGATGAATGGTGGGATGGGTGTGGCTTTGGGGGTTGGAGCTTTACCATAATGACACAAGACTGGCTTTGCACACATCTGACCACTTTGCTAATTCTGTCACATTCCATCAATCCACTACTGACAAAAAGGAAACAATACTCTGGATTCTGATCCTAACTGTATCGATGGTTTAATTTTATAAACACTTAAAACACCAGGGCTCAAATGGATCCGACACATCACTTGGCAAGATATTTTTTATTTTATTTTGTTTTGTTAATCTTCACCCAAGGATATTTTTCCATTGATCTTTTAGAGAGACTGGAAGAGAGAGGGAAAGACAGAGAGAAACTTCAATGTGAGAGAAACACATAGATTGGTTGCCTTCTGCATGAGCCCTTACCAGGGCTGGGGCCAGAGAGGAGCCTGCAACCAAGGTACATGCCCTTGACTGGAATTGAACCCAGGACCCTTTGGTCCACAGACTGACACTCTATCTGCTGAGCCAAACCAGCTAGGGCACTTGGCAAGATATTTGATGGATGAGAAAAGCAGGGCCTCTTTCAATTCTGTTTAGGGTAGAGGTTGGGCTATTAAGCCTGTGTGAGGGCCTCCCACTAATGTTGCCTATATGCCTCTTGGGAAGGCCTAGTTGAAAATAACCCAAAAAAGAAATGCTGGGGTTCCAAGTGAGGCTTTGGATGTCAACCCAAGGGCAAGGCCTTCCTTTCATGATGAAGGTTTGGAACAAATGAGAGCGAACACTGGATATATGCTCGGAATGAGGACATGATTAGATACATATTGGGGAACACACTCTGGTAGCAACGAGAGAAAGGATGAAGTCGACACGCCTAATAGGGAGCTACTCCATCTTGCATGAGAGAAATGAAGACCCCCATGGGGGTGAAAAGAAAAAGAATGTGGGATTGAGGGCTATTTTAGGGGAGAACTCATTATATCGTCACAAAGAGGGATCATTTAGAAAGATTTCCAAGGGACTCCGTGTTGGTTGTAAAGAAGAAAGATTTGAGAAAAAAGGACCAAGTTCAAAATACCAGCAGGGCCTTGTAACAAGGAGAGTGAGTATCCAGAAACCCCATAATGTGGTCTGCGGACATATATTTCCTCGGGGGGCACTTGCAGGCAGCCTCTGTCATTTGCACAAGGGGCCTGGGAGAAACGACCCGCTTCTATCAGCAATGCCCACAGCAGGCCAATCAGGTGGCATTCAGGCAGTGCCTGGAATTTTCTGAAAGGCTCATGCTGCTCTCCTGATTGAAATGGGTCAGGTTTATTTTTATTCCCTCCTGCATTTCACAGGAACTTCCTGTCCAATCGCTGCAGACCACGTGTGCCACTGCAGGAGAATCACATCTATATAATGAAGGCCAAAGGGTTACCTTGTGACCCCAAACAGAAACAGAAGAGGAACCGAACTGAGAGGTTGCACTGGCTCTGGTGTCCAGCCGTTATCTGTCAGCAGGAAAGAAACTGGGGAGCCTGGAGAGCTATGGAGTCATTACTCCGTACCAGAGAGAGGGCTCAACCATAGGTTAACTCTTTCAAAAAAAAACAGGACATCGCAGCACAAAAAATTCCAGGACATAAAATGCAGTACACATCATTAGGATTGTCTCAGGTTTTGAGTGCTGATAGGCATGTAGTAAATGCTCGGTGCCAGGATGCAGTCTGGGCATGTTGCCTGGTAGCACTGAGCACAAGCAAGGCTAGGATTCAAAAACAACTAAGCCAGAAGCCAACAGGAATGGAGAGAGAGAGGCCCTGCTGGGGTCCCAGATGAGATGGCGCTAATCAGATGAGACTAACTTCCAGGTCAAGGGTATGAGATGGGGGAAATTCCGGGGAAATATAAAAGGAGGGTCCGTTTTATGCCAAATGGGTGATGCATTTGAAATAAGAGAGGAAAAGAATAATATAAGAAATGTCCCCGGACTTTGGTGAGAATCAGGTTCCACTGACCTAGTCAAAGTTGGGTGCAAAGCTTCCTTCCCAATGGACCATAGAAACATCAGACCCCCAAGGCAGAAAGCAACCACGAATATTAGTATCGTCATCCAAATGCCTCAGACTTCTGGTCGCGGGTGTAGAACAGTAGGTTATTACAAACTGCGCTGGTTTGCGCAGCAAAAAAATGTTGACAAATTGCCGAGCTGCGACTCTGGTTCCAACCTTGAAGTGGGGCGAGGCAGTCCGCAGATGGTGGCTGTGCACTGTGCAGCTGGGGTGGGGCCAGGACAGTGCTGACAGGCACTGTTAAATGGAAAGACCCAAGTCACACTGCGCTGAGCTCACAGCAGGGCTGGGAGTGATGTCAAAGAACAGATGTCCCAGCAGAGACCCTTAGCAGCATCCCTAAAGCACACAGTGTTCACAGCGTAAAACCCCGGAACCTCCCCCAAATATGTTCATGTATCTGAAAGCTCAGTACAAAATCAAACCATGAAGACAGAGTATTCAGCTTTATAGACAGAAAAAGATGCTGCTTTTTTCTCTGACCATCTGCAAAGAGGGACCGGGTTATGGTAACACAGAGCCAAAAATCACAATACAACACAGGTCAGCAACCCCCAGAGACAACTGTTCCTGAACAGGGACTTCAACCCTTGGGTTTTAACATCCTGGCCTCAGACTGTAAACTTCAATGAACACAGGACTGGAATTAGAAGTTTTTGAGGTTGGTTTGTTGGAGAATTATCGAAGGTATATGTCCAATTTGGCTTCCAGGTAGGTAGTGAGAGGTAAAAAAACAGAAGTGCTTGTTGACATAGTATTCCATTGTGTAAATGTACCGCACACACACGCTCATCTGGGGAGAGGATAGGAGCAGGGAGGATGGGGGTCAATGGGAGGAGAAGAGGGATATATTTTCAACAATAAGGATGAATTAAAAACACACACACACAAAATTAAACAGAAGTGCTTTGAAATCAAACAAACTTGAATGCAAATCCTTGTTCTACTATTAGGCAGCTGGGGGACCTTCGAATCGAGCAGGTTGCATAATCTGCCCGAAATCTTGTATATGCACATAATTTCAACATCTGGGGTGTTGTGAAGATGACATGAGATGATACAAGTCTCCAGTGCCGAGAAGAGAGCCTGGCACAGAGTAGGCGGAAGAAAATGACATTTCTCTTCTCCTCCCCTGTCCAGTCTCACTCAAATTCAGTTCCTTATTTCTTACCAGAGAACGAAAGTAAAGGACGTTTGGCTGATACTTCCCGCTATCAAGTTTTCACACCGAAGAAAAATTGTGCATATGATTTGTTCTCTCCAAACAGAAAATATTTGGATAAAAACACTTTGAAAGCATAGACATCTGGACATCTTTCCTGAGTAAAGACTTTAAAATGTGAGAAAAGATGTTTAAAAACATTGTTAGTCACCTACTCTGTGCCAGGCCCTGTTCTAGGCACTGGAGACATGTGAGATGAACACTTCTCTGTCCTCCTGAAGCTTAAACACAAATTGGGGAGAACATACTCCACTCAGAAATGTTTATTGCAACACTTCTTGTAATGATAAGAAACTAGACACAATATAAATGTTTAACAACAGGGAAGTAAGTAAATTATGTGCTTCTAATTGCAAGAGCATTAGGCAGTTATGAAAAAAAAAAAAGGACAACCATAAATAAGAACTACCAGCCTCTTACTAAATAAGAAATTAAGGTTCCTATTAAGATTTGATTCCATTGCTGAGCATCTGAGTTTATACAATATAGGTCCTAGCACAAAAAAAATCTTAGTTCTTTTTTTCTCATCTTGTTTTATCTCTTGTGCTCCACCATACCAGCCAGTCTCTCTCTCTCTCTCTCTCTCTCTCTCTCTCTCACACACACACACACACACACACACACACCATTATTAATTCATCGATCCAATCAGAGTTAAAGTGGTAGATTAAAATTCCCATATAGCACTAAAGGTTTGAGAGTCTTTTACCATCAGGTAAAAGTTCTGAGAGTTGATATCACTTCTCCCTTTTTTCTTTCTTTTTACAAAAATATATTTTTATTGATTTCAGAGAGGAAGGAAGAGAGAAAGAAACATCAATGATGAGAATCATAGATTGGCTGCCTCTTGCATGCCCCCCACTGGGGATCAAGCCTGAAACACGGGCATGTGCCCTTGACCTGAATAAACCCAGGACCCTTGAGTCCACAGGTCAACTCTCTATCCGCTGAGTCAAACCGGCTAGGGCACACTTCTGCCTTTTCTATCCATTCACATTGGGTTTCATTATCACCATTTACATCTCTGTGGAACTCAGTTGTCAGCCCTAAGTAAAATCCACATGATTTAGCCAAATAAAATTGGGGTGCTAGAAAGAAAATTTTAATTTCAGAGAAACTGTTCATTTAAAATACAAATTATAAATATCTGTGAAAACTGCTTACAAACAGAGGTATATCTTCCCTGAATATGACTTCAGCCTTGTGAACACGTGTCCAGCATCCAGCTCTTTTTCCTTCTGAGAGTGCCCTGCATAGCCTGATCTATGGAACTAGCACTACTAGTTTGTTTGAACTACGAAGGTATGTACTATTGGTCAACCAAGACCAGACTTCAGTTGTTGAATTGATTTTCTACCCCTCCCTGTGTTCAGCATCCTTTACAACAACTAACTTCAACTCATCTCATCAAAAGTTACAGGGTATTTGCCTACCCTTTGCATCTGGGCTGGCCTTGTGACTTGCTTTAGCCAATGGCATATAGTAGAAGTGACAACGTGCCAGTTCTAAGCCAAGGCTATAAAATCCTTACATACTTCTGCTCTTTCTCTTTCAACCATGCCACTGCCATGTGACTGATCCCAGGCTAGCCTGCCGAAGGACAAGGGCCATGTGGCACAGTCATCCCCCTTGCCCTGGGCCTTAGTCAGGCCTTACTGCAGCTGAGCACAGACACATGAGAAAATTCACCTGAGACCAAAAGAACTGCTCAACTAAGCATAGCAAAAATTGCTAACCACACAACAGTGAGCTAAATAAATGGTTATTGTTTTAAACCACAATATTTTGGATGGTTTATTACTTAAGTCAGAAGCAGATTAGATTCCAAAATTAGCAGAATTCTGAGCACTTCCCAAATTCTTTGGCCTTGAGTCCAGCCTGATGAATTCTAGTTGCCCATAATCTGTGAGTTTTCTATCCTCACTCCCATCTAATCAGCCCATGAATGAATTGCAGTGCACCTGCTGCAAAACTGAGTGATGTGTATTTCCCTGGGAACACCATCTCTTACCTTCCTTGGTACCCTGGGGAGATACATTATTCTGAATAGCTAGTCTGAAGAATAATTTTGCAGAGATGTATGTGACAGGGAGCTCTCATGCTTTCCAAGTATTTATGGCAAGATAAGATGGATGGAGAAAATTAGCATAAAAAGCTACAGTGAAATCACAAACAGGTAATACCAACAACTTTGACACCTCTAATTCAGGGTTGTTTTTCTCCTGGGCCAATATGCTGCTCCTGTTTTCTATGTCTGTCTAAAAAAAACACCCTAAATTTAGTAGCTTTAAAAAAGACCTAGCCCTGCCAATGTAGCTCAGAGGTTGAGTGTCGACCTATGAACCAGGAGGTCATGGTTCAATTCCCGGTTAGTGCATATGCAGAAGTTTCAGGCTCAATCCCCAATGTGTGGAGTGCAGGAGGCAGCCTATCAATGGTTCTCTCTCATCATTGATGTTTCTATCTCTCTCTCCCCCTCTCCCTTCCTCTTTGAAATCAATAAAAATATAAATTAAAAAAAATAAATTAAAAAAAATTAAAGACCCAACCATTGTTTATTATTGTTATTTCCCATTGTTCTGGGCATTGAGTAGGCTTAACTACGTGGTTCTCACTTAGGGTCTCTGATGAGTTGCAGCCTGATTGTAGCTGGAGCTGGGGTCACCTTGAACACATCCTCACTCACACGTGTGGTGATAGATGCTGGCTGTCAGCTGGAACACCTGCAAGTGGTCTCTTCACATGGCCGGGAATTCTTCACAGCATGGCGACTGGGTACCAAGAGCTGATGTTCCAAGACAGAGCCAGGAAGAAGCTGTAGCTCCTTTTATGTCTCTGGAGTTATACAGTGTCACCTCCATTGTAAAGTAGATTCTTGTCTACTCCACTGTACTCAGTCAAAAAAGTATGCTTAAGTAAAGGAAACATAGCTTTCACTTCTCATAACAATGGATGTGGAAGGGTCCTATTTAAAGAAGAGCATTGATGGGGTAGGGGGTGGGGAGTCTGTGTAAGGTATTATTATAGCCTTCACTGGAAAATATAACCTTTGAGATGTGCATGTAAGTAATGTGAAATCAGGAAATACGAGAGTCACTTTACTTTTATTAACATGCAGCTAGAATCACACTAGCTAAAGACTTAGACATTAAATAATACCGTGTGGCCATGTCCAACGAGGTCTTGGATATAAAAAACTTTCCCTCTTTGAGTTTTCATAAAAAAAAATCTTGCAAGTTAATAAGAACCCTGATAAAATCCTTCCACATACAACTAAACAATATTTAACTTAAAATGTGAACTTTGCCTTAAAATATTAATCAGAACACATTAAGTTTTACAGTTATCAGTCCCTACCTGGGGCAAAACACAGCCAACTTGGTCCCCTGGTGTTAGGTGATGTTAATTCCCAAGTGCAGGGAAAAGGTAAAAAATGTTTAAAATATCTTTTAGATACTTTTAGGAACTATAAACCACAATAAAGCTAGATCAAGAAGATATTAAATTGTATTATTAAAAATAATGCAAGTTCTATTTTTTGCTCGTGAGTTTCTGGACCAAGATTCATAACCATTGCATTATTTATTTTCAGAGAAATAAATATCTTTGTAGTTATTATTTTCTTAAGTTCTGTAAAATCAATTTCACATTAGTGGATAGAAAACTGGAAAATAAGGAGAAAATACCTTTCAACTCAGTTTAGTGGGAAGAACATCTGGAGACAGATAGTCTGGGGTTCAAATCCTGATACCATCACTGACTGGCTGTATAATTATAAGCATTTCATTTATCCTCAGTGTTGTCGGGTGTGATACAGAACAAATTATACTTACACAGGGGATTCTTGAAAAGTTTAAATATGACACGTGTCAAGCCTGCTGTAAAGAAGCAGTCTTGTAACTCCAGGTGTTAGTCTTCACCTCCTACCCTCTTCACATATTGTAGGCAATCATAAAGCAGTCGCCAATTTGAGTATCATTAATTTGAAAGAAAAATAATCAGAGAAAAAAACAATTCTTATCAACCGAGTAAAAAGTGATGGAATTAGAAATCATCATCTAGTCTATTCTGCCATCACCTGCTTTAGTAATGTGGCCAAAAAACAATCGATTGGAAAATAACCTGGTGGTGGGTTGGTCTCCATACAGTTTCCAATGGTTCGCAGCTCTCGGTAGTCACTTTCCCGTGTCGTTCCCTCTCACACTGAGTAGGGCCAACCAGTGTGATCAATAGGATAGTGGGAGGTGACAAGGCGTGCCTTCCGAGGCTGGGTCATATGAGACCTTGCAGATTCCACCTTGCTGTCTCTCGGATCACTCGCTCCGGAGGAAACAAGCAAGCTATTCCTTTGGAAAGGTCCAGGTGGTGAGGAACTGAGGCCTCCCGCCTCAGCCAACTCTAGCTCACCTTTCATGTAAATGGACCATTTTGGAAGTAAATCCTCTAACCTCAGCTTTCAAATGACTACAGTCCCGGCCAATATTTTGACTGTAATCTCAAGAGAGACCTTGAGTCAGAACCACCCAGCCAAGCTGCTCTCCAATTGCTGACCTGCCAAAAAGCAAGTGCGAGATTTTTTAAAAATAAAAAGGTTGTATTAAGCCACTAAGTTTCAGGGTAAGTTATTACACAGCAATAGACAACTAATATAAAACTCCATGGAACCATCCATCCATTTCAGACTCCATTTTATATTTCTATCATGTCAGTTAGTTCTCTTTGTGACATTTCTTGTTAGAACTTAGAAGTTGTACTTAAGTATTGGGGCTAAGCGGCACATTTGCTTACAATAAAAAGATTAGAAATACAAGTTCAAATTCCCTGTCGCTTTTGTCTTCTAATAGGATTGTCTAATTCCAGAGTTGGGAGAGACCTTCAGGTCATCTAATGTAATTATCTGTCTGCCCAATTCAGGAATGCATGTGGACAATCTGTTTCCTGTTACATTTCTGAATAGTGGGATTATGAGGAAATACTCCTTCTCCCCCCAGCATTATTCAAATGTATCTGTTATGTCTCTAACTAGTTATTTTAACTATTAATCATTCAATATTGTTTTCAGATCACAAAGCATATAGATTTCTCTCTTTAGTACATTCTTCTCTTTATCAATTTAAGTCTTTTGATGTCTGCCCTACTAAAAACTTCTGTGGATTCTGACATCTCATCTAGTGATTATGTCTAAAGCCATAAATACCACCCGCCCCCCTCCCCCCGATTAACATCATGCTCTTGACTTTTTAACTGATCTCACAGCTGAGAAACCCCTAGATTAAATTTCAGGTGAGTCAGGTTTTCCTGTATTCTTGCATTTGACTCCTTGATCATAATAGTGGCTGTTTATGTTCACTGGTAATTAATCTCATTTTGATTATTCCATTTCATTGTTGTGATTTGAAGTGACCAGTTTGATTTTGGATTATATCAGTCATCTCTCTATTCATTCCTCAAAGCCTTGGTTCTTTTGAAATTTCAATGAAACTACCCTTAACATTGTTATCAACTGCAGAAAAGTATATATATAGATAGATAGATAAAAGTATACATATATATAATGATTAGGGCCAAGTAATGAAATCTTCTATCAGGAAATCTAGTTAATAAACTTAGCATTGAGGTTTCTAACGTGTGGAAGAAGAAATGTGATAATTTTCCAGTTTCTGTTATGAAATGAAAGAGAATAAACTTCTTTGCCCAGTGTTTGCAGAAACACGCGTTGTCATAGATTTTGTAAAGGGGTACTAAGCACTGTAATAACAGTTCTTACATTTTCCCAGAAGGAAGGTGCTTCCCCCTCACAAGGCGATTTTGCTGACACCTTGATTGTAGTCAGTGAGACTCAGTCAGCCTTGTAACATGCAGAACGCCAGATAACACATTTGTGCTGTTTCCAGATGCTAAGTTTGTGGTAATTTGTTACAAGAGCACTCTCCCCTCACCCACAAAACTTCACTGGATGCCCAGGGAAAAGTGAGAAAGCGGAATGTGAGGGGTCAACCCACCACTGTGTGGTAATAAAAACCTGATAAGATTGACAATAAAACACGCCAGGGTTAACGAGAAACCAATGGAACATGTGCTAACAGGAAACCAAATGCAGACAAACAGCTCATAAGCTACAATGATTAATTGTAAGAGTGTGAACAGGTCATGATATCTGATAGATTACTGTAGAAATTTTCAAATATAACACAAAAAGGGAATAAGTAACTTCATGTGGACTATAAAAAAGCAGTGTTTCTTAAGGGTCTTCAAATGGTTGTCTTATAGGAAAATAGATCACATCCTGGCATTGGCCAAAAATCCTGTGAGATACACACACACACACACACACACACAACTCAAAGGAGGAGAAGGAAGGGTGGGAGGGAGAGGAGAAGGAGGAAGAAAAGAAGAAAAGAAGAACAGGAGAAGAAAGAAGAGACAGAAAGAAGAGAAAGAGGACGAGGAAGAAGAAAGGTGGAAGAGACAGAAATATATAAAAACTAGAGGTCCAGTGCACAGATTCGTGCACCGGTGGGGTCCCTGGGCATGGCCTGTGGGGATCGGGCCAAAACTGGCAGTCCAACATTCCCCCGAGGGATGCAGTGCTTGAAGCAGCAGGCGGCTGGGGAGGAGCCCGAGCCCCGGGCTGGGTGCTGCGCCGCTCCCGCTCATCCTGGCCCCACTGCACCTGCTGCCGCATCTCAGTAGGCTCACTGCTCTGCTGCGGTCTCCGTGTGTCCATCCTTGGGCAATACTGGCATACCCATGACCGAGAAGCAGCCACGGGCTCACACCCAGTCAGTCCCAATGCTGGTCCCAATCCCAGTCCCTGTCCGGATTGGGGAGGGGTGTGCAGGGGCAGTGTCCACAGGAGAGGCTCGCTCTGCCGCAGCTGCGCTAGTCAGCCATGAGCCTGGTGTCTGGCACCCATTGGTCAGCTGAGTGGTGCTCTTGCTGTGGGAGCACACTGACCACAAGGGGACAGCTCCTGCATTGAGTGTCTGCACCCTGGTGGTCAGTGTGCATCACTGACCAGTCAAAAGGTTGAACGGTCACTTAGGCTCTTATATATATACACTAGAGGCCCGGTGGATGAAATTCATGCACTCGGGTGGGGAGGGGGTCCCCTAAGCCCAGTCAGCACCCTCTCACAGTCTGGGAGCCCTGCGACTGATCGCCCCACAGAGGGAGGCCCTGCCCACCCGCCTCAGTGCCACAGGCCAAGTAGCCTGGGCCTCTCCCCAGCCAGGGCTCCATGACTAATCATCCTGCTCCCCCGATCTATTGCTCTGCCGGCCGATGGCCTGGGCCTCCCTCTGCGGGGCAATTGTGGGGCGATGGCAGGGCCCCCTGACCAATTGCATCGCATCCACTTTGGCTGGCCTGGCGCCAGTGCGTGTCATAGCCTGGTTGTCTGGATGGTCATTCTACTGCTCAGCCGTTTGGTCGATTTGCACATTACGCTTTTATTCTTATAGATCAGCCGTGGGCAAACTACAGCCCGCAGGCTGGATCTGGCCCATTTGAAATGAATAAAACTAAAAAAAAAAAAGACTGTACCCTTTTATGTAATGATGTTTACTTTGAATTTATATTAGTTCACACAAACACTCCATCCATGCTTTTGTTCCGGCCCTCCGGTCCAGTTTAAGAACCCATTGTGGCCCTCGAGTCAAAAAGTTTGCCCACCCCTGCTATAGATAGATGGATGGTCACCTGGAACAAACTGAAGTTTCAACTATGTTTTCAAAGCTACCTTTCATGACAGTCCACCCTTCCACGTTTTCCTTCCATCCCAACCTTGCCTCTAATTCTTTCTCTGAGAATGTTATTCAAATTAGCCCTTATATAAAAGTTCTTAGTCCACTGAGTGTCCCAGAGGGAGAGCATTATGTAGATTTCCTTAAATGAACAATTAGAATAGTGAACCAAGCTGCAGATAAGTAAACCAATATTTATAAAGGGCTAATGTTGTGGAAGATGCTGTGTTAAGGAGTTAACATATCAAATGCATCATCTCATTTAACCCCCTTTATCCCTTTGAGCCTCAGTTTCCTGATTGGGATGTTTACAGTTATCAAAGGGATAAAGCATCTTGCTCAAGGGCACACAGCTAACAACCAGCAAGGGCAGGAACATGGTTTTTCAGAAAGACAGTATTGAAGAGTATTGCTTGATATTCAAGGATGAGAGAGTGACCTGTCCATGAGGAAATCAATAGTGCTGGCTAGGAATTCCAATGTGCTCCCTGCCAGGGTGTGTTCAGGTCTATAAAGAACAAATGAGACAATTTTATACCTGTGCCCTAACCTGACCGATGGTAGAACATCCAGGGCTGTAATTAGGATGCAATGTTTATGGTTCCCTAAGAGGAAATCAAGAAGATGGAGATTAAGCTGTCCAAACTGGGGGATAAAAACCCACAAAGCCTGGGAAGCACAATTCTAATAAAAAAATCAATAAAGTTAGAGACATGAAGATGAAAGTAAAGTGAAGAGATTTAGCTTGATGGAGGGAGGAGGGAAGGTGCAAAACGAATGCTCAGAAAGGGGGTGGGGGGAATCAAAGACAAATATTTAGCGCATCTGGTATAACACAAAGCAAGGTGAAGGTCCAGTCAAGGAAGCAACCAGGGCTCAGGGACAAAAACAAAGGTACCCGAGCCTGCCGTTTTTTGTCAATTATCCAATGAATCTGAACTTCTCTGAGCTCTGCATTGATACCAACTGACCTGGGGATAAACGTCAAACACCACATGGCAACGCTGTGTGCCTGCGAGTACACCCAACCTTTCATTCATTCCATTCCACAAACATATATTGAGCACTTACTATGTTCCCAAGAACTGTTAACAACACTGACGATGCCCAAGAAAACAGGACGCCCCCGACCCCTTCCAGGAGGTCAGAGACCAGTGAAAGCAGATTGGTAGACTAAAAATTTCAAGATTTGTTAGTGTTGTAAGGAGCACCTGGGAGAATACTGGTTCTCTTCTCAAGTAGGAGACCATTTAAGTTAGATCTCAAAGCATACATAGGAGTTCACCAGAGAATAAAGGGAAGAATAAGCATTTTAAGCAGTAATTCCACATATGGGACTATACACTAAGAAAACAGATGTTTAAATAAATGTATAAAGATATTTAAAGCGGATTTATTCTGAGGTGTAAATCAGGAAACAATCCACATGTTTAACCACTGACGAATAGTTAAGACAATTTTATGTTGAGTCAATAGTTAGTTTATTTGACTGTTTTTCACATCATTTAACCCAATGCAATTTCAACCTAATGAAAGTTATTCTAATGAAATGGAGGGAAATCTATGAAGACTGTAGAGAAACCAATACAAGAATTCATAAAATAAATGCCAAATGAAATACAAGGCACAAATATTCAAGCATGTAAAATATATGTCCATATTGACAACGATTAAAAAGGAAATTAGAGAAATGAAAGTAGTTATAACAGAATAGCAGAAGCAAGAAGAATAGCAAAAATCCATTCACGTCATTTTAATTTGTGTGTGTGTGTGTGTGTGTGTGTACAATATATGTCTGTATACATTGTATATTTAAAGTGTGTGAACCAAGGTTATATTAAATTAATCAGAATCCTTTTAAAATGGTTTTAAAGGTTATCTAAAATACTCCATTTTATGCAAGTCCAAAAGAAGCACATTAACCTATTTCTCCAGCGGAAAGAAAAAGAAGTCACTAATTTCGTTCTTCAATAGAAATATCAAGCAGAAGCCAGCTGAAGAGGGAGTGATTTGCATGCTATGAAGCAGTGGGTTCTAGGAAGAAAAATCCCAGAACATATGCTCCTTCCTGCTGTTATTGCAGTATTTGAATCCAAGATGTGATGTGCTTAACTATACCTGACACAGTTTTGAAATTCTTGTGTTGAAGGTATGGGGGTGGGGTACTTAATTTTTCTGTATCTTGGGTCTTTAGCAAGAGGTTTCCAATTGTGTCATCTCGCCTGGACCTGATTTCAGACAAACAGCAAGGGTCTAGGTGACCGTATTATAGCCAATAGAGATTTGCTGTATTCACATACTCAAAAATGTATTGCAACAGGCTGTTGGGATGACATAGACACCTTTATACATGGAAGTATCTCAAGGAATCAGTCAGGATACATTAGCTTATTCTACAGCAGGGGTGGGGAAGCATTTTTCTGCCAAGGGCCATTTGGATATGTATAACATCATTCTCGGGCCATACAAAATCATCAACTTAAAAATCAGCCTGCTGTATTTGGTTAAACATTGAATGAACTCACCCATAATGCCTTGGCAGGGCCAGGCCAAATATTTCATGGGCCTTATATAACCTGAGGGCTGGACGTTCCCCACCCCTGCTCTACAGTAACATACAGCATTCCTATCTCAGAGGCTTGAAACAACGAAATTATATTCTTTGTTCTGTCATGTGAACATCATCGTTTTGTGGAGGGCTTACAGCTCATTCTACAGTGACTCAAGGAATCAGGTTAACAAGAGCAGCCATGATCTTGGACACTGTCAGCCACTGTTGCCGAGAGCAAAGAGCACTCTGGAGGGTGTTTGGCTGGTCTGGAGGGGAGTCATCACTCCTAATTCATCTGCCGGAATTAGTCACAAGTCTCTCTACCAACGATAAGAGCCCAGGAAGTACAACCCTACTGTGTGTTCAGAAGGCGGCGAACTGAAAATGCTTGACAAACATCGTTAATGAGTACCTCCAGGATCTTTCTTTCTGCACTGTTTATTTTTAACAGAGGCATGAGACACTGGGATATGATGCTAGCAGTGCCTTTAAATATCATCTCAGACCGTCTGCCGGGTCACAGGGCATCAACAATCAGGAGGAGGTCTAAAGATGGAGCAACACAATTTTAAGAGACTGGTGGGTCTGGTGGATAAAGAAAGATTAGAAGAATTAAATATGTATAGTTTGGCTGAGCAGACGCAGTAGGGAGCAACAGTGGGTGGTAGAGGTGGACATGGTAGCAATCTAAAAATATCCATGGGATGGAAAGGATCTGAAGGGAGAATTATTTAGCATGAAAATCTAGAGATAGATATGAGAAAAGAGTCTCTGGTATCAGGAAATTGGACAAACTGCTGACAGTACAAATACAGTGGCAGAAAAGAAGCATTATTGAATACTTCTTACTCGAGACAGTGGGGGTGGGGGCGGGAATCTGATGGTAAGAACTGGAGATGTCCAGGAATGGAGATGAGGAGAACCTGGGGCGAACTTGACCTCCCGTGTCCATGCTGGAGATTCATGCTTGCTGCCTAGATTCCAACCGGGGGGGGAGCAGGATAGAAGCAGATATATCCTCCTGATAACATTTCTGAGAGTTTTCACATATGTATACACTTGTGTAATCACCACCCAAATCAAGATACATCATAGCCTTAACTTTTCTTTAGAGAAAATGATTTCTGCTATCTCTGAAGACTTACATTTGCCTGATGTGAGAGGAAAGGGAATTTTCAGTCCAAATCAGTAATGTTGGGAGGGGTGAGGAGGTGAGGAGTGATAGCTACTGAACTGTAGTTCATTGCATAGGAGCAGAAGGTTACTCTCCCAATAGAAAGAAAGAAAGAAAAGTAAAGCAAGGTGGGGGATCAGGAATGTGGGTGTGGGAGTGGCCATGGTTTAGTCTGAAATATTTTTAATATATTTTTATTGAATTTTTAAAGAGAGGAAGGGAGAGAGAGAGAGAGAGATAGAAACATCGATGAGAGAGAAGCATCGATCGGCTGCCTCCTGTATGGCCCCCGACTGGGGGTCAAGCTTGCACAATCTGGACATGTGCCCTGATTGGGAATCTAACCGTGACCTCCTGGTTCTTGGGCCAATGCTCAACCACTGAGCCACACTGGCTGGGCTACAGTTTGCAATATTAAAGGAGTAGCCTGAGTCAAGCCTTCATTAAGAGGTAAGACTTGAAGGAGGGGAGGGAGTTAACCAGACTGCTCTCTGGGGGGAAGAGTTCCAGACGAAGCAGGCAGCCACAGCACAGGTCCTAATGTCGGAATGTGCCTGGTATATTCTAGGAACACCAACGAGGCCGGTGCGCCTAAAGTATGATAAATGAGAAGCAAATAGTAGGACAGGAAGTCAGAGAGGTTATAAAGGAGGCAAACCATGGTGGGTGTAGGCGGCCATTGGGGCACCTTGGGTATTATTTATTCTACCATGTCATATAATGGTGTGGAAGGAGAGTCTGGGGCCAGCAAGATCATCAGTCAAGAAAAATGGCAGGTATGTATTAGTCTTGGTCCAAGACCCCAAAAGATGGAGCAGCAAGGGATAAATGAATTAGAAGGGCAGGCTAGAAGAACACAGAGGTTCTAGCAAGCCAGGGGGCCCAGGGGACATGAAATTTTGTTGCTGACGCTCATGGCCAGAAGTTAAAGAGAGAAGTACTCCCTTGAGCCACTGATGAAGGAATTCAGAAGTGTCCCCTCCCGGCCTTCTCAAAGAAGCAGCATTTTGCCACCTCCCCTAGACGAAGAGTATAAATAAAAGAAACACCGCCTACCCATAGCTGAAAGGTTGCCAACTCCTGTTCTGTAAGAATCCCAGGATCTTTCCAGCAAGGGGCTGCATTCTAATCTTAAAATGCACCATGTCGTTTTGCACAATTTCAACCATTTAGGTCTCCCAAGCCTTTTTGAGCCAAAACTCCATTTTCAAATGAACACTCAAATTCAATTTAAAAAAAAAAAAAAATAGTCATCTGATGAGTCAATCAAACGGAGAAAATTTTCTCATTGCTTTACTGTCAGTGTCAGAAAATTGGTCTCTTCTCAGTAATACACAAAATTGCTTTATTAGTTGAGCCTATAAAAACACCACAGGATTTATGTTCTTTGCTCCACACACGCTCGGGTAGCTCCCATCAGTAGCGGTAGCTACAGCCCACACAAGGGAAAAATAGAAGCTTCACAGGGTAAGGCCACAATAAGCAACAGACATCCAGTGGATTCATCTTACTGACATGCCTTGACCTGCTTACCCAGGCCTCAGTTTCTCCAACTGACTAGTGGGTGTGAACTTCGTACTGCTCAGTGCAAAAGGTGTAGGATGACGAATTTAAGGGTTCACACCTGCAAATGTACTGACCTCAGCCTATATGCTTAGCATCATCTATGATCTTACAACTCAAAGTGTGGTCCATGGACCAACAGTGCAAGCATCAGCTGGGAACCGGTCAGAAATGCAGAACCTGAGACCTGACGCCTAACGTTGATATCTGAATCAGAATCTGCATTTTAATAAGATCTCCGTCTTGCACATTACAGTTTGAGACGCACAGGGCTAAGTTTCTTTAAAACCTAATTTAATCTTTGCAACAGCTCCATGGGGTAGAAAAAAAAAATCATCCCCATTTTATTGAGTACGGAGTTGAGGTTAAGTCCTGAAATGACTTGCTCCAAGTGGCAAAACCAGGATTCAGACTCAGGTAGATCTGAATCCAAAAGATACATGTTGTTTGTGGTAAAACTTCATTACCTAAGGATACATGTGGTCAAGAAGACAAGAGTGAGAGATGAAATGAGGGGAAATCTTCATGCTTTACCTCATCATGATCTATACTAATAAAAGGGTAATATGTTAACTAGACTGGGCCGACCGGACATCTTCCGGACAAAGCAACAGTGGTGGGGGCGAGGCAGAGGCAGGTAGAGGCGATCAGGCAGGCAGGCAGGCAAGCAGTTAGGAGCCAGTGGTCCCAGATTGTGAGAGGGATGTCTGACTGCCAGCTTAGGACATCCCCCGAGGGGTCCCAGATTGGAGAGGGTGCAGGATGGGCTGAGGGACAGCCCCCCACCCCATGCACAAAGTTTGTGCACCGGGTCTCTAGTGGTTAAAATAAAAGAAAAAGGCCACTTTTAGCATATAGGAAAAGGCACTTGGGTATGTAAGAGAGATATATGATCTCAATATAGGCCAGATCTAGTAGAAGAAATTGAAATTAAGGAGGGAAAAGAAGTCTTTTAAAGGATCACAAACAAGACCCTTCCCCCATGTCCCTTGTATAGTAAAAGGACACACACACACACACACACACACACACACCACACCACACCACACTTTGCTTAAGAAAACAAAACCCTGCTAGGCATGAATATGTATAATTAGATGTTCCCTGGGAGTGAGAAGTAGTAATTAATTCAGTGTTAAACATCACAATCTATTACTTGAATTCCATAGCAACCATGGTTGCCAATAGAGAGAAAACAAAATTTCAGAGCCTATTTTTAAATGATTACATTGAAATTTTAAAATTGTGTAATAGCTGATACTTGCTATTTTTAGGCTAAAACAATAACCATTAGCTCAGGGAGTAAAGAAGGGATGCTAATGAATACAGACAAAAGGAAAGGGAATCTCATCTGAGCCAGCCTCACCAGTTGTGTGGACAGAATGATTCTGACCCTGCCCAGAGCACTGAGCCCAGCTGCTTACTCTGGAGACAAAATTGTTCTTTCTGGCCAAGAAGAGATCCATTAATAATTTCTCTAAGCACAGTCTTTGGAATCAAACCGAACCAGATTTGAATCCCAGCTTTATCACGTAATGTGTTTCCTTAGATAAACTGTTTACTTCATTGAGCTTCAGTTCCTTCGTCTGTTATAATGGAATACATAATAGATATTTCATAAAGTTCTTAAAATAATTCAGAGTAAAATGCCCAACATAGGGTGTTGTAGATTAGGTTCCCCTGGAAGCAGACTTTGAGTTTAGTGTTCAGGCAATTTAGTAGGGAATGTTCTTGGGGTCAACATCTGGGGAAGAGAGTAGAAGAGGAGGGGAGGGGAAGGAAGAGGAGGAGAGTGAGAAGAATTAGGCAAAAGAAGATATTACACTGTGATAAAGACCCAACAACAGACTTGGATAACTTCATGGAAAGTTCTGGAGCTAACATGGCCTGACAGAACTGTCTGACAGTGAGCTGAAATGGCCAGGACATTTATCCCACTTCCATTAGTCAGTCAATAGATATGGGCTACTCAGGGGAGGACATGACCTTGGGGAAGGGGGCTCCCTGCAGCTGAGTCAATCCCTGACTGTCTGACAGCTTTCTCAGCAGCTGAGCAACAAATCCTTTGTAGGGTATCTTGGGGCCCCATCTCTATAGCCCATGCACACTATGCAGGTCATATTTGCTTTTCCTTTGCATATGCAATCCTTACAAACATCCCTTCTCAAGAGAGACTCTGGTTTCCAGAAGAAAACTTATTATGATAAACATCTTAACAAATTGTGTTCCTAAAAATAACTTCTACTACTTTGTTAGATCCTGGGCTCTCGGGCTCTGAAACCCACACTCATCTCATCTACATTTCTCAATAATTCTGTGGTGGAGTGTTCATCTCCAATTTCCAGTTAAAGAAACAAGTGCAGAGAATAACAAGGGATAGTTCTCACAAGCAGTTGAAAGTGAAAGGACACTATATTGGTTTTTTAATGGCACCTCTTGCCACACCATTGCTGCGCTTGTCCACCATCAACTCAATCCATCAATAACCGAACAACAGGGGTGTCAAGGGAGCTGTGTTCCCTTTCTTTCCATTTGTTGAGAAAGTTGACTCATGTATCTTGCCAACTCACTTAACCTCAATGCCACAATGTTCCCACATTTTAAAGTGTAATCAACCCCTGTCTCCTCCCCACCCCCATACTCAAGAACTGCAGGAAAAGAATGGATAACCGGACCTCTAGAGCCCCTTTCAGCTTGAGAATTCTCCATTGACAACCCAGCCTATTAATTGATGGGATGTAATGTACTTTAGATAAGCTTAGAACGAAGTCTAGATTAGTTATGGTTTCTTGGTTGCAAGCCATAGGGACTAGCATTGGTCAATTTACACAAAAGAGCATTTGCTGGGAGAACATTAGGAATTTAGGGAATCGGTAGAAGGTTGGAGGGCGGGCTTGGGAACTGGCAGGACTACATAGCCCTGGGTAGGGGGTAGGAACCCAGGAACCCAGGGGCTTCCTTATTGCAAGAAGAATGCTATCCATTCTGTTAGTGTAACCACTGTGATGAATGACTCCCCAAAGACTCCTTCCACCCATCATCACTCACTCAAGATGGAAGGGCTGGAGAGAAAGCATCTGTTTGGCTGCCCCAGGGTATACCAAGGGGAGGACAGAGAGTGCATAATTCCATTGGTTTCCATTGTAGATGAGGCACAAGAAGTTTTTCTCCCACTAAGACTACACAAGCTGGGGAAGAGTTCATTTCACAAAAGGAAATTGGTGCATATTTCGAAGAGGGGAATGTGGCTGTGCACTACACTGCAAATCCCACACTTATTCCTGCAGGTTGCCCATTCAGTCTTATGTCCACAAACCAAATCAACTCATTCTTTGTACTAGAGGCCTGGTGCACGAAATTCTTTCACAGGAGGGTGGAGGAAGAACCTCAGCCAGGCCTGCACCCTATCGTAATCCAGGACTACTGGCTCCTAACCGCTGGCCTGCCTGATCACCCCTAACCACTCACCTGCCTGCCTGATCACCCCTAACTGCCTCTGCCTGCCTGCCTGATCACCCCTAACTGCCTCTGCCTGCCTGCCTGATCACCCCAACCACTCACCTGCCTGCATGATCACCCCTAACCACGCTACCTGCCTGCCTGATCACCCCTAACTGCCTCTGCCTGCCTGTCTGATCACTACTAACCATCTCTGCCTCGGCCCCCATCACCGGGGCTTCCTATGGAAGGACATCCAGAAGGCCGTTCACCTGTCCAGTCTAATTAGCATATTATACTTTTATTATTATAGATTCTTATGTTGTCCAAATCCTTGCAGGATCCTGCTTCCCATATCCCTAGGTCTCTCTAAGGGTTCTTATGCCTCGATTTATATTTGATAGATTTCTTTGGAAAATAGAAAAACTTGACAAATCAACCCTGAGTAGCTCTTCAGGGAATTGCCTATTCCCTCATTACCAATAGAAGTGTAATGCAAAAGAACAACATTTCCAGAATGTAAGGACTTGGTAAGTATTCCAATAATCAGAGGAAACTGCAATTTTACATGTATGCCTAATAGCCAGGGTATAGGAAGTCAATTAATTCCCGAATCTGTAAATTCAGAGAAACCAGATTTACAAAGCAAAGTGAAACTCATCTGATGCATTGGGTAACTACATGAAATAAAACTTTTTTTTTTCAGGTTCTAAAGTAAACTACTTAGATGGTTAACCTCCAGTCAGGCTACAACAAAAGTATTTGGTCATACCTCTGTAGGAGTCCTAGCAGAGCCCTTTTATAGGATTTGGAATTTGGTTCTTTGTTAAGAAATCTCAAAGAGGGATTTTTATGTGTTCCCTGTGTGCTCTGATCCTTAGAGGAGTGTAGGCCAACAACGGTAACTTCAGCCTTAGCTCAATGGATCATTTTTCCAAAGTGATAAATCAACAAGAGTTAAAAAAATCAATTTATATCTCTTTACCTTAAACATCCATCCTACTCCCATATTCCCACATAATTTAGAATTTACTAGTTTAACAAAGTGGGGAGAATTTGACCCTGAGTTTCATGTTCCGCCATCAGAGTTGTCCTTGCCTGCCTTGAGGAGTTGACTGGCTTTTCTGTCTGCACAGGGAACCAAATATTTTCCCAGGCACAGTTTTACAGAATCAGCAGGTACTTTCCTTGCATAGATGGAACACATACACAACTCATCCCCTTAGTCCTGCAGCCCCAGGAAAATCCATCTACTTAAGAGATCATTTGGGAAATATTCCTGTTTCACATACGTCAACCTGTTTTCATCCAGTACGGAGTCTCCAAAATAATTTCCCCACTTCTCAGCAAGGAGGCAGAGATAAGTGGCAATGCATACATCACAAGTCTTTTTTTATAATGCAGGAAAGAGAGGAAGGAAACTAACACATATTGAAAACCTACTATGTGCCAAGCACTGTACTCGCTTATAGCAGTGCTGCAAGATGCTGGGTTATGTTCACTTCAGGGACATTTGGAAATGTTAGTAACTTGCCAAAGACCCCATACCCTGTAATTGGCAGAGCTGTATTTGACCCTGACTTCAACACTCTTAGGCCTTCCACTATGGCACTGCCAGCAAGGACAAGTTTGATGGTTCCACTGATCAGAAATCAGCCTCCTGGAGACTGTCACATCAGTACAGACACTACCCCCCACGAGCTGTGGAGATTAAAATGTGCCATGTGTTCTGAATATAGACAGGGTCAAGACTTGCATTTTCACTGAGCACACAGCAATTAAATACCTTCCTGAAAGCAAATAATGGAGAAGGCGCTTTAGAGCATCACTGAGGCACTTTCTAATGAATGCAAAAATAACTGGAGGTGCAAAATCATGTTGCAATCACACCCTCCCTAAAGGTTAGGCATGAAGGCCAAGTTGCTTTCATCAGTCATATTGCAAAATCTTTAAAGATAGGCACATGCGGAGGGATTTAACTTAGACCACATAGCAAAACTGTAGTTTGTTTCTAGTCCGATAGAAAGTGTAGCAAGGCAAATACACTTTCTCTTCATTTATTTAAATGAAAAAAGACTGGAGGTACTGGTGTGCACACTGGAACTTGTAACTCGATTGTAAGATCTGGATACCGAGCTGTGTCATGATACTTGGGAGTCCTTTAAGCACCTAGCACAGAGAAGATATATAGCCAATTCTCATGGAATGAATGAATGTTTCCTTATTCAGAGGCCAAAAGGCAGAATCTAACATTGACTAAGAATCTTTACTATGCCAAACCCTCAGATAATTTAAAACAATACTGCAAGGAAACAGAAAATCTGACTTCCACAGCCAACTAGTTGGATAAATCATTTAAATTCGCTGGTCTTTAGTATGTTGTTTATCAAATAAGACATTTAGAAGGCCCCATCTAACACTGTGACTATGATTCCATGAAATAAAAACGTAGTTATTCAGATCATACTTATCTCTGACATCTTTGTTATCCAATAATGTAGGGATTTGACAAAAATGCGACTTAGAAAGAAATGCAGTACTCAAAGTTTAAAAAAGAGAACTACCCATCTCTTAAAAGGCAGCTACTTGAGGGCTCTTGAGTATATCAACAAAGGATGGGGTTCAAGTCTTTAGTGGATGACAGCGACCTTTGCAAAAATGTGACCTTATGTGGTGCCTGTCCTCCCCTTTAGTTGGGTATGATGGGAAAGAGGGTAGACCTGCTATGGTTAATACCAGTCAGGGGTCTGATCAGGTCCTTTAATGTTTCTGGGTTTCAGTTTTATGCATACTTAAACAAGTAAGTCTGGGTAAACTTCTCTCAAAGGAAAAAAAAAAAGCAAGTTGTATAAATTAAAGCAGATTAAGCGTAGAAAAACTTTTTTCAGTTATTTAGTGTTTCTGCTTCCTTTTCCTATGGAAAGCTCAAGAAGAGAGAGAAACTAGAGAAGGAGACAAAGTGCCCCCCCTCTCATTCAAAGGGTAACTAGGATTTGATGGGCATCTTTGGTTAGTTAGAGCCTGGAGTAGACAAATTAGGGAGCAGGAAGTAAGGGAGCCATGACTTTCCTGAAAATTCTTCATAATAGCACAGAGCCTTGAAGTCCTGAGGGACCACTCAGTGGGATCGTTAGTCTTTTTTTTAATAATCCTCACTGAGGATACTTTTATCATTGATTTTTTTTAGAGAGAGAGTGAAGAGGAGGGAGAGAGATACAAAGAGAGAAACATTGCTATGAGACACATTGATTGGTTGCCTCCTGCACGCACCCCGACGGGACAGGGATTGAGCCCTTGACCAGAAAAGAACCTGAGACGCTTACTTCCATAGGCTGACACTCTAACCATTGAGCAACCCGGCAAAGGTGGGACCTCTAGTCTTAATATCATGAAATGTGATACCTGAACTTTGGCCATCAATGGAATGGAAATGAGTTCATTGAGCTTTGCTGAAGCAGGACCCTCTGAGGGAGCAAGGAGCTTCAGGGAACCACAAGGGATCTGCCATCAGATTCCTTAGTAGCTTTTGGTGTCACAGTAATGAATTATTCCAACTGTAATTAATAGTGAAAAATGGGGACCATGTAAGTGATTCCTGCAGCATATCCTTAAAAAGTATCCTCAGAAATGGCAGCTAAAATTTGGCAAAACCATTTTCACTGTTTTGAGGACTGATCAACAAATGAGAAAAGTGGTAACTTTCATGAGTGGTCATTTCTAATCTACAGCTTTGTCCCAAGAAGAGTGTGAGAATGAAGAAATATACAAGAAGTCATTCTTTTTCCACCAGTACCAGCTGCTTCTTGGTCATAACTGCCCTGCCTTGACTACAATGATTTGGGGATTAGCACGAAGTTCGAGGAAGGTAAGACTACACCCACTCTATGAAGGTTTAGGTTGAGAGTTGTCATAAAATCCTTCCCCGGGACGATGACTGTGGCTCAGGTCACCGGAAAGAGGCCCAGCGAAGGTCTCTGGGCTTCATAAAGGCTCTAGCACACAGCGACCTCTCAGTCACCTCATTCAAGATTGCTCAGCCTCCAATGGCAGACCCAAAGGCACAGGCCCTATGTCCCAGGTCTTGCAGGGACATGGTGTGAAGCCAAAAACAATCAAAATAAAAATTAAAGGGGCCGAGCGAAGCTTGTGATAAAAGCAGAGAACTCGACAAAAGCACCTCCATTGGCTCCTGCTGGAGACCCAGAGTTGGCACAGGACCCAGCGCCGCTGCAAAGAGAGCCATCACCTGCACCTGCACTGGCTCCTGCAGGAGACTCAGAACTGACACAGGGCTGGCTCTGGAACGCCCCGCAGCATCATTTCAGGAACGATACCTTCCACCTCTCCCCACCAGAACTTGGCTTTCACTCCACCTTTTTTTTTTTCATTTTATATTTTATATGGTGTCCTATATTTTAGGTTTTAAATGAAAGATCATAGAATTTGAAATTAATATTTTTTAAAAAGCTCTGGTGGTATCTATGTTGGACTATTTTCACTCCTAAAGGGTAAAAGAATGCCCGAATTAATATTTTTATAGGCATCCCAAATCCCCAGTATAGAGACAAGTATAGAGACAAGCACAAAGTAGGAACTTAGTATGAGCCCTGGACTAAGGGTAAGGACTCATACTCAGTATCTACTTCTTCTAAACTGAAAAAGGTTCAAGCCAGAGTCACAGAAAGTCAGCATGGGCTGGAAGGAAACTTAGAGAAGTTTCTTGTATAGACAAGGGCTGAGGGAACAAAGATGTATTTGCTAAGAGGATGCATAACCCCTTTTCTTTGACTCTGTTCAGTGACTTCTACCACCTTAAGTTCCCTTCCCGCTGTAGAGCTTAGAGAAGTCCACTTCTCATCCATTTTCTTACACCATAAAGGACAGAATCAAAGGAAAAAGCAAGATAGATCCAGGAGAAAAAAATGCTTTCTCGGGGAAAATTCCCATGCAGCTTTTGGTTCAGTATGTCCTAGCTCTCCTGTGAGATGAGCTCCTTTCCACTAAGTCACTCTGAATTGGGGAAGATGAAGTACATAAAGAAATGCATGTCATTTGTTCCTTATGCTAACATCCTACCCTAAACCTCATTCTAAACACAGTTTTCATTCAACAGGGCCATCCATTGAGTTCTCAGCAGCCATTCCTACCCTGTGCATGGAAACACACCGATGTATGCGTACTCCCTCACATTAGGACTGCTGGGTATCCCTTTGTCAGTCACCAAAATCCAATGAGCTCGGAGCCTCCATGAACAACCTGAGTTTTTCTTTCTTACAGTTTAATCTTCATGATTCTTTGATGATTGTTCCATGTAATTTGAAGTTATTGTGTGTTATATTTCACTTTAAAAAGGAAGAACTTAAATTATCTTGAGGGATTCTCTTACAGGATTCAAAAGAAAAGGTGCATCTAAAACAATTAGTGTCAGAGATACATATTTGGGAGAAGAAAGGAAAACGTCTCAGGGTGACCACTTTAGAAAAAAATCACCATCAAGCCTGGTTAGCCTGGTCCCCAAATGCTTCCATGTTCAACTGTACACATTAAATTACCTAAAATACATTCTAGGAAGGCGCAGACTTTGCACTGTAAAAACGATCTATTTATTCCAAAGTTCCTTCGCTTTGCCAGTAACAGAAACCTGTTTTACTGTACACATGACTTTAATGTGCATATACTCAAGGGTGAAACAAAATGTAACAAACCAAGCAGTCAAAGAGATCCAGGGCCGCTGCGGCAGTCTCCTGGGCTCACCGACAGTAGCAACCTCTAACTTAATTTCACTTGAAATGGCAGAAAACAGCAGCAATGGACAAATAGGATACAACTGGCAGTACAGCAAGACATCAAACATTTTATGATTTAAACACAAATAGTCATAAATGGGGGAAAAAAAGCAAAATAGAATGAATCAAATCACTAGTAGATTCTCATGTTCTTACCATAATAATTGTCATGTTTTAGAGTATTTTCCATTTTAATTTTTGGTCCTATTTTATTATATCATATGGAAGAAAGCTGAGTTGGGACTGAAATGTAGGAAAATGTTGACTCTTCAAGTGGGGTTGGCCATAGAAACAAATGGGAACTTAAGATAAAACAAAAGGATTAAACATGGAGCTGATGCAGATGGCGTCAGGAATATGTACACAGTAGCTGTGGAGCAAACCTCACAGGAGCTGGATTGCCATATTGGTACCTTGCATGGTTTTCTTAAGCTGAGGACAAGGCAGATTCCAAGAAAATACTTTGTGACATGCATTATACTCTTGACCAAGATGAATCAGAAACGAATGAGCTCATATTTCAATGAGGGAGAATGAAGTAGAAACAACAATTAAAAATAGCCCAATATAATAAGTCATATATATGGTGGTAGTATCCCTAAAGGTCTAGGACAAGCCAATCCAACATTGTATTGCTCAGATCCTAAATTTGCCTGATGCAATCATCTGATTGCTTGATCCTCAAATTGTATTTCCCCCATTACTCTTTTTTTCATTGAGATATAATTTCCCAGCGATAAAATGTGCAGATTTGAAGAATACAGTTCAATGAGTTTTGTCAAATATATAAACTAATTTAACCAATACCAAAATCAAGATATAGAATATTTCCATAATCTAAGCAAGGTTCTCCCTGTACTGACTTCTATCACCTTAGCTTAGATTTGCTTAGTCTTGGTTCATAGAAATGGAATCATACAGTATGTATTTCTTTATATTTGGCTTCCTTCAGTCAAAAAAATGCCTACAAGATATCTTCACATTATTGTATGCATTTGCAGTTTGTTGCATCATATAAATATACCACAGTTTGTTTATTCAAATGAGGATTGTTTCCAAGTAATGGTTTCCAAGTTTGGTCTATTATAAATAAAGATGTTATGAGTGTTCTTATGTAAGCCCTTGTGTGGATATATTTTTTCTTGGATGAATATGAAGGAGGGGCATTGTTGTGTTCACACATTTTATTCTTGACCTCTTGTTTTGATTAATCTCCTGATGATCTGGATCACATATTTGAATATGTTTTTGCTGAAAAGTTTGATAATCAAGTAGTATGCTTCTTGAGAAATTGCATTATTTCTTGAGAACTTATACAGATGTCTTTGTTGTTTATGTATATGGATGATATACACTTTTGAAATCCATCTCCTTCTCTCTAATCTATGATCAAGGTTGATGCTTTAGACCAGTGACTTTTAAGCTTTTTCATCTCATGGTACACATAAACTAATTACTAAAACTCTGCAGCACACCAAAAAATATTACATTTTTTGCCCATCTAGCAAAAAAATTGGTATAATTTGACTTATTCACACTGGACTGCTACTGTTGTGTTAGCTGCTGTCATTTTTTAACTTGACAATCTAAAGGAAAAAGAGGTCAGCGCCCCTGACTAAATAGTCAGGTATTGCACGTTTTAAAAAATCTTGCAGCACACCAGTTAAAAATTACTGCTCTAGACTAGGCTTTTTAGTTATTCACCTAAAATCCTGTATCTTGAGGTAGAGACAGTAATTTTTCTTCATTACAATCCCAGTGACTGGCACATGGCCAAAGGTTAGTAAATATTTATCACACGAAATGTGTGCTTCTGTTAAGTTGCCCAAACTAACATTTCACTGATGCCGTTTACTTCCTCCCTCTTATCTACAGCCCAACCTCATCAGTACAAGGTGAAAGTTATAAGAGCCAGGAATCAATATTCAAATCCAAAATGGAGCTGGTGAGGCAGCAAATACAATAAAAGGTGTTCAGAACATTAACTACACCATCCTATAAAATGATACAGTAAATACACTATAAAGAAACAACAACAAATTAAGAAGTAAAGAACCCAGTGGAACATTGCTCAACAAACACAGAAGATACTGAGCTAGGATAAATCAGAAGTGACACCCCTTCACAAGAGGATGGGGAAAAATTGGTTGGATTTATGTGTCCTCTGTTGTTGAAATAACTTATACATATCACTGCCATCAGGAGTGTTTACACAGAATGTGGTGTTGCATTTCAATCAAGTCACTGGGTGATAGTTTTGAGGTAAACTTAGCAAAATCCCATGTGCATGCATGTGCGCGCGCGCGCAAGCACACACACACACACACACACACACTATGGAAGATTCTGGCAAGAAGTGGTGGCTACCATTTAGATTTACTTGGCTATATAGGAGGGGAAAAAAATATTTTATAGATCTTCTTTCTTGAATTAACTAAGTGTTTGGAGCTTAGTTACCATTCAAATATGGCTGCCCAAGGACCATATCCTCCTCCAAATTTATGCCTTTCCTACAGTGATTCCTTCCCAGGTATTTCATTGTATGAGGCCCTCTGGTTGACAAGTTCTTTCACACTCTACATTCAATTCACTAAGGAACTCATCTTCAAAATCTATCCAGAATATGACCACTTTTCTCCTAGTCCAAGATACCCTTTATTTTGGGGCCCCTGCTTTCACCCTCCTCCTCAACACCTTACTTCAAACCAGATGACAATATGATTCTTCAAAAAGATAAGATAGATGTTTGTTACTCTATTTCCCCTCTGCATACTTTACCTCTGACCATTCTACTTCTTTACACCCTCCACTCTTACTACCCCGGGGTACCCCAGCAATGTAGAACTGTGGTGGTAGTTCTTTTTTATCTTATTTACCCACCTTCAAGTCTTTGTTCAAATGTCACCTTCTCAATGAAGACTGCTCAGACCACCCTAAACAAATGCCAACACCCTCCTGCCTTCCCAACCCTCTTTATATACTCTGATTTTTTTCTATATGCGTTATTTTCTTTCTATATCTTTATTTTACATACAGATATTCTTTACTGTCTCTCTTCCCTAACCAGCTCCACAAAGGCAAGCTCCATAAATTCTCACCTACTTTGTTCACTGATATATGCCAAGTGTGCAATGTTTAGCATAGAGTAAGTTCTCCATAAACATCTTTTAAAAAATCTTGCATTAGATGCTTCTTGGAATGAAGGTCTCCCTTGAGATTAACTTTGGCAAAGAAAATTTAGAAAATATATTGAGAGACACTTTTAGAGTTATTGTTGTAGGTCAGATTTTAAATTCCATGCACAACTGCAGGTAAAAATTATCTTACATGGAAGTAAAGGAGGGCTTTTAAAAGAAGAAAATCTACAATTTTTCTAGGCAGTTCATGTAGTATATAACACTGTTAGAAATTTCTCAAAATTGAGAACAATAGTTTTTCTTTACTCTGCAAGGAAAATGCTGTCATATTCCGGCACTGGTATTTCTCAAATTCAGTGGCCCATAGTATATGGGATGAATGTTGTGGACCCTAGGGGAAGGGATTATACATCACATTGTTCGAGCATTGACATTGTTCTAAGAATTTATAGCACCATATCTAAAACAAAAGATGTGTTTCCCACATATTAGTCTTCCATATACTCCTAATGCTAGCATTTAGATATTATTTTTCTTTAAAATGACACATTAGAAACTTAAGTATATCCATCTAAGCAGCTGAAGCTTTATATCACTACCACAAATAGAAAATTAGTTTAAAAAATTAGTATCACTTACCATAAGTAAAAGAGACAAATAAAAACACATATAAAAGAAAAAATATATTAAATTCTAGCTAGATGCTAGTGTTAGACCAATGCTTGAGTCTGAAGTCTTTCTCTTTTATGTTGAAAATGGAGAGCATAAAATATTAAAAAGATATAAAAATATACAAAGCCATACAAAGCTTTCTTTTGACGTCACCAGAAGAATAGAAAGAGAATATGAAAGGTTTGCCTCCTGTGATTCAAGATTACTTAATCCTGTGTTCAGAGTTCCCCTAAAAATCATCTCTTTTGTCCCTAGTACCATAGGCATTTAGGGTTGACTTTGGAGTCCAACATCTGGATTTAAACTCTAACCCCCATCTTTTACTAACTGCAACCTTGAGCTAGAAACATCACCTCTCCAAGTGTAATTTTTCCCTCACCTGCAAAATGGGGCAAATTAGTTAGTTTTACAAACTAATGTGACAGGGAAATGCTAGAATATGTGATGCCACCAAGCAGGTGCTTTAAAATGTTAGTTTTCTTTTGAGTCAAAAAAGATTTTTGGCCTTTAATTTCAATGACTAAAATCCGCCCGGTCCAGGCCACCCTTGAGTCCTCACTGTCCAAATTGCCAAGTTCTATTTAATGGGTTTATCATTTATATTTTGTAGTTGACAGTTATAGCAATATACCATTATAGTTATGGATAGTCATATATAGCAAGCCCAGTCAGTTCTGAATAGAGAGTGACAGTGAATAATAGGTCAATTGAGGCTGCTATGGGTATGAGAATGATCTCTAAGTCTCTGCGGATGAGAGCTGATCAAGAGTACCCAGATATAAAAGTGGCTTGGGCTAATTTGCTCAAAAATCATTCATCAAAATTGGGAAAATTTGCAAAGGTCACCACTGAGTCATCAAGAACATCTAACATTTCCAATTCTCCTCTTTACCCCACATTTCACCAGGATTCCTTCCACTGTGAGAGTCACATACATTCCAGCAAGAGGAAACTTCCTTTGAAATATATTTGTACAAGAGCAGGGGCAACTGGGGACTGTATATATCTTTAAATGCATATAGTTATTAAAATGGCCAATTAAAATTAGTTAAATAATTCACAGAATTAAGCAAGAAAATATGAAATGTCTGCAAATTGAGAAAGATATAACTGCTTTACTTATTCATGAAACACCAACTTTAATTCCACATTTTGAAAAGATGAGATGACAATAAATATTCATATGTCTCACATTTTAAAGACAAAAGCTAGAGAGAAAAATGAAGACTACAGTGAAAGCCTGTGGTTTAAATTCCCTTTTCAGATTTTATAATAACCTTTCTCTTCCTGCATTTTCTCCCGTTATTAGTATCATGGGACAGTCAGACTTAATTATCTCCTTTTAAATTAAGTTTCTTATTTCTGTTTGGCTCATTTACTTGTTTATTCCTTTAGATGTAGATTGATGAGGGAGGGGTGGAAAACTGAAGAGAAGGAAATTCTTTTTGTGTCACTTTTCATGAGAGAAGTCCGATTTTATTCTCTTATTTAGATTGCAAAAGAGGGTTCGTTAGACTTGAAGGTGTGGGTGGCAAAGAAATTCTTCTTTGAAGGAAACAGGGCTTATTCATTCAATAATTATACCTGTTAGTAGGAAAAGGATCACTAAATAAACAAGGATGCTGAGATAATTAACTGTTTGGAAGAAAAAATCAACTTACATCACTTCTCAACATAGAATAAAAATAAATTCAAGATAGACTATAATTTAAATGTAAGAAAATAAATGAATCTGAAGAAAATATGATTGTTTAGTTGATGTTAGAATGTACAAAGAAAAAATGCAACAGGAAAACAACTATAGGTTTATAAAAAATAATAAAAATTAAAAGACAAAAAGCTGGAGAAATTATTTTACAGCAAATCAAATTATATAAACAAGTAATACATATAATAAGGGAACCATTTAAATCTCATTTGAAATTGGCCAAAGGACATAAACAGGAATTCAAAGAAGAAGAAATAAAAAGTAATAATAAATACAAAAAACAAAATTTATCTCAGAAGTAAAAAACATAATATGATAGGTTCTGGTTCTGGTCAAGATGAAATAAGCACATTGCACCCTACTTCTCCTGCTAATTACCACTAAAACACTGGACCTGCATCCAGGGACTATTAGAACATTTTGAAAGGTGGAATCAAAAAGATGGGTGGGGCCTGGCCGGCGGGGGTCAGTGGTTGAGCGTGGACCTATGAACCAGGATTCAAATTAGAGAACAGGGAGAGGATCACTGAGAAGATGGAGCTTAGAAAGGGAACTTTTAAATCTGTGTATGAAGTCCCAGGCTCACCCTGAAGTGGCCTGTGCATGAACTCAACCAGAGTGAACACAGAAAATGTTTTGAGAACTGAATTATGGTGTAAAAAATGTCAATCTTCAGGTGGTACACAAGCAGGACAGACCAGAATAGCACTTTAAAGGCTTTAAAATGAAATTGGCATTTGAACCCCAGCCCTGATGATCACAGACAGAAACATTCTCAACAAAAATTAGTAAATATATAAAAGGAATCATGACCAAGTAAGATTTATTCCAGGACACAAAGTTGGTTCAATATTGAAAAATAAATTAATGCAATCTGCCTTATGTACAGTGTAAAAAAGAAAATCCACATGTTCATATTGATTGAGGCAGAAAGGTTTTTTCTGTGTGTGTGTGTTTTTAAATACATTTTATTGATTTCTTACAGAGAGGAAGGGAGAGGGATAGAGAGTCAGAAACATCGATGAGAGAGAAACATCGATCAGCTGCCTCCTGCACACCTCCCATTGAGGATGTGCCCGCAACCAAGGTACATGCCCTTGACCGGAATCGAACCTGGGACCTTTCAGTCCACAGGCCCACACTCTATCCACTGAGCCAAACTGGTTAGGGCAGAAAAGGGTTTTTGATAACATTTAATACCTACTTATGCCAACACTTTCAACAAAGTGGAAATAGAAGGAAACTTACTCAACATGATGAAGAGCCCCTAGCAAACAACCTCTAGCTCACATCATATTCAATGGGACAGACCGAATGCTTTCTTCCTACAATCAAGAATAAGGCAAACATGTCCACTTTCACCAAGAAATCGTTCGGAAAGGAAGATAAATTTTTTTTCCCTTTATGACCAGGAGTGAGGCAAAGAGTTCTTAAATATGGCATCAAAAGCATGATCCATAATAGACAGAGTTGATAAGACTTCATCAAAACAAAAAAAACCTTTGGTCGTCCTAAGGTACTGGTAAGAAAACAAAAAGAAGGGCTACAGACTGGGAGAAAACATTTGTAAACCATATGTTCAACAAAGGACTTGTATTCAAAATATATAAAGAACTCTCTCAACTCAACAGTAAGAAACTAAAGAATTCAATTAGAAAATGGGTAAAATATTTGAATGTATATTTCACCAAAGATATACAGTCTGCAAATAAGTAAATGAAAAGATGTTCAATATCACTAGACATTAGGGATATGCAAATTAAAGCCACAATGAGATATGGCTATGGATCCATAAAAATGGCTAAAGTAACAAAATATTGGCATTATCAGTTACTCATGAGATGGCAGAACAACTGGATCCCTCATGTATCGCTCGTAGAAGGGCACAATGGGGCCACCATTCTGGGAAACTGGTAGTTTTTTATAAACAGATACTTAACATATGATTGAGCAACCCCTGAGTATTCCCAGAGAGAGATGAAAACTTATATTTACACAAACAGCTATACATAAATAACATGTAATACTTACTCAGTTTTCATAGCGAAAACTGGAAACAATTCAAATGCACTAGGTCAATAAACTGTTGGATATTCATACCATGAGATACTATATATACAGCCTAAAAAGGGACAAATCATTGATACAACAGCATGGATGGCTTTCGATAGGGTTATCTTGAGGGAAAGAAGCCAGTTTCAAACAGTTACATAGTATGTGATTTCACTTTATATAAAACTAGAGGCCTGGTGCACAAATTCATGCACTGGTGGGGTCCTCGGCCTGGCCAGCGATTGGGGCTGATTGGTGCCAGGGCCGGCTGGCCAGGGCCAGGGACTGAAGGAGGTTGGCCTGCTGCAGGAGGTTGGCTGTGGGAACGCACTGACCACCAGAGGGCAGCTCCTGCATTGAGTGTCTGCCCCTGGTGGTCAGTGCGCATCATAGCTACCAACCAGTCGTCTGGTTGCAATGGTTGCTTAGGCTTTTATATATATAGACTAGAGGCCCGGTGCACAAAAATTTGTGCACTCAGCGGAGGGGCGGGGGGGGGGGAGGAGTCCCTCATTCTGGCCTGTGCCCTCTTGCAGTCTGGGACCCCTCGGGGATGACCACCTGCTGGTTTAGGCCTGCTCCCTGGGGGATTGGGCCTAAGCTGGCAATCAGACATCCCTCTGGCAGCCCGGCAGCCCTCGGGGGATGTCCACTTGCCAGCCGGGAGCAGACCTAAGCTGCAGTCTGACATCCTTAGCGCTGCTGAGGAGGCGGGAGAGGCTCCCACTACCACCGCTGTACTGGCAGCCATCAGTCTGGCTTGTGGCTGAGCAGAGCTCCTCCATGTGGGAGCTCACTGACCACCAGGGGGCAGCTCCTGCATTGAGCATCTGCCCCCTGGTGGTCAGTGTGTATCAGTGACCAGTCATTCCCAGTCTTTCTGTTGTTAGGGTCAGTTTGCATATTACCCTTTTACTATATAGGATAGAGGCCTGGTGCACGGGGGGGGGGGGGGGGGGGGGGCCGGCTGGTTTGCCCTGAAGGGTGTCCCAGATCAGGGTGGTGGTCCCACTTGGGTGCCTGGCCAGCCTGTATGAGGGGCTGATGGCTGTTTGCAGCTGGTCACATCCCCTTCAGGGTGGGGGTCCCCACTGGGGTGCCTGGCCAGTCTGGATGAGGGGCTGAGGGCTGTTTTCAGGCTGGCCAAGCCTGCGACAGAAGCTCCCAGCCTCTCCTTTTTTTCTTTATTATTTTATTCTGGGATTTATTTACCTTCTATAATTGAAACTTTGTTGCCGCTCTAGCTCCGAGGCCAGGGCCTGCTGAAAGCAGGTATCTGGGGTTTGTTTAGCTTCTATAATTGCAACTTTGTTGCTTAGAGTGGAGCTCAGAGCCGGGCTGCGGCAGGCAGGGAACCTTGGCTTCCTCCATCACTGGAGCAAGCAAGCCTCCTGGTCACTTCAGCTGCATGGCTGCCGGCCGCCATCTTGGTTGGGTTAATTTGAATATCCTGCTGATTAGCCAATGGGAAGCATAGTAGAGGTATGGTCAATTACCATGTTTGTCTATTATTAGATAGGATTGTCAAATGATAACATTGTAATGATGGAGAATAGATTAGTGCTTGCCATGAGGGATATAAATGGGACAGGAGATGACTATTAAGGGATAGCACAAAGGCATTTTTGTGGAAGGTGATGGGATAGCTCTACATTTGTTGCAGAGGTTATACAAATCTACACATGTAATTAATACAACAATACACTTCCCCTATTTCCAATAAAATAACAAAGTGGAAAAGTGCATGGAAAAACAAAACCAGAAACAACAACAGATAAAACCCAAATAATACATGTCATTTAGGTAAAACTGCTATATAATTGTCAAATTCCTGATCTTGATAACTGTACTAAGGTTATTTATATATGATATTCGCTTTGAGTGTACATGAAAACTCTGTATGTATTTTTGAAAAACCTTTAAAGAATAAATACAATCCTATATATTTGTGGAGGTATAATTGACATATTATATTAGTTTCAGGTATGCAATATATTAATTCAATATTTAAGAGCTTTTTGAAGTAACATATACATACCATAAAGTTCACTCATTTTAAGTATACAATTGAATGGTTTTTAGTAAATTTACCGAGTTGTTAATCCATTACCACTAACTATTTTTAGAGCATTTTGGTCATTCCCAAAAGAAGCCTCATATTACTTGCAGTCACTCCCTGTCCCACCCCCAGCTCCAGGCTACATTCTCTATAGATACACCGTTTCTGCTCTCTCTTCTATGTTTGCAACTTCTGTGTTAGTGTATAATTACTTCAAAAAGAAAAAATTAAAATACTTGTAACCTTAATATTTGCTTTTCTAAAATTTTGGTAAAATTATCAGATAGCCATACTGAATCTCTCTAGGCACAGGGGTATTTTAAAGACTTCATACACGATGTATGTTAGAAAAATACCAATGACAGAATAATAGTATAGAACATTAAAGAATTTCTTAAAGCCTGTAAGCAAACGAAATTTTGATCAGAGAAAAAGGAATATAAGCATTTTGTAGAACAGAATCAAATAAACTCAAGTGACAGGACATTATTATGGAAGTATACTTCAGTGTCTTCTATAAATTCAAAAGTTACTGCATGTATGTTTGTATGCATGCTTATGTATATAAATGCATATATATATGTATATATATATATATATATGAACATTTGCATGTGGGTATGTATATATTTAGTAAACAAACACAATTTACAAAGAAATAAACTATATTTTTAATTTTTAGGTAATAAGAAATAATTCCTTTTAAAATAAAGCAATTTTAACCCAACAACTTATTCAAGAGAGTCAAATAATAGCAATGGGAGTATCTACAGGTGCAATTGTTTTGTTGTTGTTGTTGTTAATCCTCACCCAAGGATATTTTTCCATTGATTTTTAGAGAGAGTGGAAGTAAGGGGAGAGACAGAGAGAGAGAAACATTGATGTGAGAGAGACACATCAATTGGTTGCCTCTCACAGGAGCCCCAACCAGGGCCAAGGATTGAGCCTGCAACTTAGGTACGTGCCCTTGACCGGAATCAAACCCAGGACCCTTCAGTCAGCAGCTGACATTCTATCCACTGAGCCAAACTGGTTAGGGCTGGTGCAATTATTTTTAGAAAACAATCTTGCAATATGTATAAAAAGCCTTAAAATAGTTCATGACTTGGTTTCAGAAATTACTTTTGTAAGAAAATTAAGGTGTGGACAAAAATAATGTGCAAAATGACCTCCATATCTTTACATTTTAATGATAAAATATTTTTTGGAAGAAAACATTTGCATTATAATGGTAAAATTTTTGAAAAATTTCTAAATCTACATTGTAAAAGAGGAGTTAAAAATTGTGTTAATTCTACACAAAGAATCTTTTAAGGTGGTCTTTAAAGATCATATTTGTGTAATCAATAAAATACCCTGGGAAGAGGCTTACAATATAATATAAAATGAAGAATCAGGATACATATAAACATATTCATATTTTGTTTAATTTAGTATACACTTAATAAAATGTTGATCAACATTTATTTACACTTAGATGCAGATTCTATATTATGTCTATTTTAGATGTCCATTTTACACATGTATATATTAATTTTACATATATTTAACACATAAGTGATAGTGAATATTCGAGTGGTGGAATTATAGATTATTTTCGGTTTGTGCTTTATATTTTTGTCACATAAGGGAACAGCTGATGTGTAACATATGTAACCATGTAGTATTATAATCAGAAAAAGTCGATGCCTTGAGAGTGAGGAGGCCTGGTGTCTAGCTGCTGTGCTGCCACTAACCAGGTCACCCCAGGCAGATTATCGAAACATCCCACTCCTCGGGTGTCCCACCTGCTACAGAAGGAATGAGCGTGTGTCATTTCAGAGTTCCCTTTAGTTCTCTTATGTTACAATTCAATTACCTACCAGGCAGCACAAGAGGGAAGAGGTGGACATAACCCTCAAGGACCTTAATGTCTAGTCAGGAGGAAACAACCATGTGCGCACAAATCCATCTAGGACAAGGGAGAACTTGCCAAGTGCCATGAGGGGTAGTAAAGGAGAAGCCACATCTGGCGGGGTGAGCAGAAACATTTTTTATGAAAAAGTTAGCATCATCAGCCTTATCTCTCCCACTCCCAGCTCGGCTGATTTTCTCCTCTGTAATTTTCTCAATTGGCTTCCAATTTTATTCCATTAGTCGTTTGGATCATTATTCGTTTTTATTTCCATTTCCTCTGCAGTGAGCCCTGTCAGCAGCCAAAGAGTGACACGGAACCAGTGAATTGGAATCCAAAAGAACAAATCGCAGCTCAGTTAACAAATATGTTGGCTCAATGCCGGCCTCAGTAGGAAACAGTCAGCCAAATATTTATCAACAGGATTTTAATTCTACAGTTTGATTTAAATTTCTGCTCTGCTGAGTGTGTGGTATATCTAGCTGGTTAACTCGAGCATTCTAATCAAAGGGCCTTCAAAGCAGCAATACAAACATTTGTGTTAGCATTTCAGTTGTCAGCCTTAGATGGCTCTTGAGCACATTCAGGCACCACCCTGAGTCCTTGGCAGCCCTTGAAGAAGCCCTTGAGGGTGTTTATTATTCAGCCTTCGTGCAGGCATCATGCCAGTAGAATGTCCCCCTCATGCCTAGAGGGGGCTTCGAGAACACAAATTCTGGTTTGTTAAAGACCTGACCTTGGCAGGAGAGGCACTTGGAGTTGTTCTTCCAGTAGTAATGATACAAATAGGCATTTACACTATCTCACTTATCTGGGTAGGGGCCACCTGCTGTGTTATTCCCTTGAGGAAAGTTCTCAAGACGTGGCATCGCTTCTTTTCAACATTTTGTGGTCTCTCTTCTGCTCACATCCATACACTGCTTCTTTTTTTATGTTTTTATTGACTTTTTAGGGAGAGGAAAGGATAGAGAGAAAGAGAAAGAGAAAGAGAAAGAGAAAGAGAAAGAGAAAGAGAAAGAGAAAGAGAAAGAGAAAGAGAAAGAGAAAGAGAAACATCAACCAGCTGCCTCTTGCACAACTCCTACCAGGGATCGAGCTCACGACCCAGGCATGTGCCCTGATCAGAAATTGAGCCAAATGACCTCTCCGTGCATGGGATGGTGCTCAACCAACTGACCCACACCAGCCAGCGCCATACATGGCTTCTGAACATAGTTCATCCCCTACCCATCGCCACCTCCTAAAGGAGTTGAAATGCTGTCCTTGCAGTTCCTGAAACAAGAGTAGCACTTCTGTGGTCCTGAGCTTGCTTGGATGGCTAAAAAGAAACCCCTGAGCTACTGCAGAGAGAGGGGATTACATGGTGTTACACAAGGAAGTATCAGGGCTTGATGTTTCAGTCCACGGTGAGGAGAAGGGAGCGTAGGAAATCAATTTTTGGTTCAGATTCCCATGAAGCAGTGACTGAGCACTCCCAAAGGAGAATGAACTGCTCCTCCTTTCACTCCACAAGGCAAAGAAACACATGGAAAAGAACACAGGGTATTTAGATGAGCATAAAAAGAGAGGCGAAATTACATCACTAAGCCGGCACGGAAGTCATCCATCACTGTAATGGACATGGAGATGCCCCACCCAGATCCTTCTTCGTGGGAGGTGTGATTGACCAGCAGCTGGGAGGACTGTTAGCAGACAGTCCTCAGTAACAGATTCTCTGGGGACCACCAGCAGAGCTGGCTATAAGCGAAGAAGTAGGGGACATCTATAATAATAAAAGTATAATATGCTAATTAGACCAGACATCCTTCTGGAAGACCTTCTGGATGAAGCCAGGGCTGCGAGGGAAGCCCAGGTCCCAGGTGCCTGCTGGAGACCAGAGGGAAGCCTGGGTCCTGGGTGCCAGAGGGAAGCCAGTGCTGGCAGCCATGGGAAGGAAGGCCTACTCTTGCACGAATTTCATGCATCGGGCCTCTAGTCAGGAAATAAAGCTGAAAGTGGTATCCTGTCACACTGGGAGAAAATAAAAATTCTGCATGTGTTAGAGAAGCCAAGGGGAGATTGAGAGATAGAGGTAGGTATCAGGATAGGAATAGGGATAGGGATAGGGATAGGGATAGGGGTAGGGGTAGGGGTAGGGGTAGGGATAGGGATAGGGATAGGGATAGGGATAGGGATAGGGAGAGGGATAGGAAGAGGACAGGATCAATATAGTGATAGTGATAGTAAGCACTTGAAGCCTGATAGCATGGAGGCCTATGTGGGGGCAAGGCACTCTACCTTTCTGTGCCTATTTCCTTTATGTAAAATGGGAAAATAATGTACTTCACTCCTGGAGCTATTATGAGATAATATACGTACATCACTTAGGAGTGCTTGGCACTTAGTAAGTATATATTCTTCAGGGACATCTAGTATAAATTCCAGGATCCAAGAGGCATTCATTTAGCACAGATCCTCTGGAATGAGCTGATATTGTCTCTCCTTACTGCTTAGGCTTTAACACTCTTGATGAAATAAATGAACATATATCCACCCCCTCTGTCTTTAATGTCCAGCTACCTCAGTTCTTCTTTTACCTGTCAGCTACTGGGTTTTGTTTTAGAGACTCTGCCTCTAAAAACCCTTTGCATCACCCCAGTTTCCCCAGTATTGCCCACTTCCTCTTACCCCCGTTTTTTGCCTATGGACAGGGAAAACTTATCTCAGAACAGATGTAGTAAGAGAGGTGCTAAGGGCTTGGCCTTATTCAGGAGGTGGATAAAGGTAATGAATCGGATTAGAATTTACTAGGAATATTTATATAGAATAAACTGGTGGCTTCATGAACTCATAGCCACACAGTAAAAAGACATTCAGTTTTCTGCCTGGTCCAGACCCTAGGAAGGAAGTGAGAAAATATCTCCTTACTTCTTCCACACAGGGGAACGGCTTCGGATGGCCGACTGCCTATTGAGATTTTCGGTTCAGCTCCTTGAGATGGAAAATGTGTGAAAACTCTTGTAGAGCTCTGACAGTCCTTCTTGATGTTTAGAGGTGTTGTAGCTTTTCTTCTGTGCTTTTAGTGATATTTCAACATGGAGTTGCTACTAGCTAAATGTCATTTTTATTTTGGTTGACTTGCTTTGTTTTTACCCTTCTTTAGCAACTTGATTCTAGCTTTTGGGATCAAGCCTTATCTCTACACCAAATCCCCAGACTTGGACCCACTTATGTTCACATCTTCCCTATCCCAGTTACTATGCTGTGTAACAAACATCCCAAAATTAGCAAAAATAATTTTACTTGATTATGGAAGACTACTTGGAATGGACCAACAAAAATAGAGAAGAAAAAATAAAACCTCTCATTTGCTCAGAACTATGTGAACATGCTCATTGATTCTGTGAGTTCCTCACAACATGGCAGCTGAGTTTCAAGAGCATATGTCACACATACATACATATACACAACACAAATAGGCATAAGCTGCCTTTTTTACATGATCTCTAGCCTCAGAAGTCACATAGCATCATATTCACTGTAGTCAAAAGTCTACTTAGATCCCACATCTTGAAGGGAGGGATGTCAAAGTCCTATTATAGGAAGATAAATGAGTGATGATCATACTGTGGCCATCCTTAGAAAATACAATCTGCTACATACCTCTCAGATTCAAACCGACTCAGGCTAGTGTTTTCTCTCAGATATAATATCATCTCATCGCTGGCTCCTCACAGGTGGTGTCTTCCCTTCTGCTTCCAGACTATGGTGTCGTAAGGCTTCCGTCCCACCTTCTCTCAGTGTCTGTGCCCTGGGACCAGCTGCCCAGGTGTGCTTGGTTTTGCTGATCACAGCTATTCCACTTAGTATTAGTTTTGTCTGATGGATGTTTAGACATATGCCCTTCACTTCTCCATCTGTCCTCCAATAAAGAAGCAAATTCCATTGACTTCACTGTTCATCCTAAATAGTACTACTAGTTCCAGAAACTAATGTTCCTAATGATTTATTGTCCCACAATCCTGGGCAGATATGATTAAGTAAAGCTGAATGCATTGCTGGCCCTATCTAATTAGAGAATAAATCTGGTTATTTCCTAACTTGGGGGCAGAAGTGGAAAGAGAATCATGGATCAGCAGAGGCCGAGTCAAGGCTACCATTAAACAAGTGTTAAGATGCCAAAGCAATAGAATTCCCTCAAATCCCACATACTAGGGTTTGGCCAGGTGGGTACAATTGGTGTTAAGAGTCAGCACAGAAATGTGGACATTTATCCACTTTATAGACCCCAATCTTTCCAGAAGGTACCAAAAAATTCACATGGAGAGAGAAAATAGATGCTAATTGCAGCAGATGGGCTATTAGGCAGGTTGTAAGGCAGAAAATTATGACCATGTATTTAAAAAAATAATTCTACTTGATTATGGAAGACTACTTGGAATGCACCCACAAGAATAAAGAAGAAGAATAAAACCTCTCATTTGTTCATAACTTGGAGATAAACAGTGTGCACATTTTAGTGAAAAATTTTTCTCATAATTTTGTGCATGGTAATATATATATTTTTCGTATTTTTAACATAAATGGGATCATATTACCTCTACAACTCAGTATCCCTCTTTTTAAACAATAATTCAAGATTTGTGTCATTAAATATTTCTTGAAAATCCCATTGTTAATGACTGAACACTACTGAATTATATGAACATAATTTATCTAATAACTTTCCTATTGTTGTACATATAGGCTGTTCCCATTGTTTTCCTATTTTCAATACTAAATTTAACACTGTGAGGAGCAACATTATCTCTATAAGATTTACATATTCATGAGATTCTATTTCCACTGGCCACCATAAGGATTTACAGCATTCCTCCCCCGCATGCTAAATAATACTGGTATTATCATATTTAAAAATCTAAGGAATTATGATAATTGAAAAATTGTATCTTATTTTAATTCGTACTTATTTGATTATTAACAGAGTAGAACATTTTTATGAGCTTATTAGCCATTTAAAAGTCTGCTTTAGGAATTCTGTCTATAGTCTGCATACATGTACGTGATAATATCTGCAGCATGGATTTATATAGTAGTCAGGCTCTTAATTAAAAGGAAAGAAAGAGTGAAAGAGAGAGTAAAAGAGAGGGAGAGGGAGGAAGGGAAGAAAACAAGGGAGGAAGGGAGGCTAGGCAGGAAGGAGGGAGGGCAGGGAAAGAAAGGAAACCAACTATGCTAAAAAGATTTGAGATAGGTCAGAGGGTCTTTGGGAAGGCTTGAAAACCAACCTCGAGGCTAAGCAGCCAGGAACTATAACTAACTTTCCTTTTCAACTGATTCTGGTGAAAAATACTGCCCCTATTGGCAACCACCCCCAGAGAGAAATAACTCCTTGTCCCTTGTGCCTCATATCACAAGCTTTTGAGTCAACATCCAACACCAGCATGGCCTATTTACAGAGCCTGAGGCTTCATGGGGCAGAAGAGGTTTGTGTCCCCTCCTAAAACTCCCAAGATGAGGATTTCCCAAATATAGAAAGAGGTGTGGCAGCTGGGCAGCTGAAACAAATGTGAACTGTCTACTACCCTTTATCGTGGGGGCTCTTCTCTATTTGTTTGCCTTTGGCCTGACCCACAGTATTAAGATGAAGCAGACATCACAATATGGACACAAGTGGGGATCACCTGACGATAAAACATTTCTCAATGACACTTGCAAGAGGGATGTCATTTGTGCCTCATTATACTTTATTGATTAGAAGCTCCTCATGGGCAGCCCTACCTCTGTTCCCCACAGAGCCTAGATGGCACCTTGCATACATTCCTTGCTTTATGCATTATGATTTCCAAATCTAAAGGAAACCATGAGGCTGTGAACACTTCTTCTGAGAAAAGACGTGCGTGCCTCCGATTAAACTTTTTCAGCTGTGTAGCCAGTAGGCCAGGCTAAGTGAGCCAGCAGCAGGCCAGATGTGCACAGCTGCGAGTACACTTCCATGCAGTCGCGAGACAGTTAGTCTTGCCATTTATTTTATCTAATGAGACAGGAGACCCACTAGAAACAAAAGCCTACAGCATAATCAATCAACCACGCCGTTTTCTTGTTCTCTGCTTCTCTCACAGTTACCTCTACCACCCAGAAGCTTTTGTGCTACTGTGCTGATGATTTTTCAGGCTTCCATCACCTTAAATTAAGCTTTTCACAACTCTAATATTCATTTAACTGACATTTCCTGGGTGCCCACCGTGTGTATATCACCTTGAGCTACTTCACGGCTTTCCAAATCTAGGTTATTGCTGAACATGCTATGTTCTGCCTAAAATGTATGCTACTTAGATTGTCTAAATGCTTCCAGATAAGGACTCAGCATTGGGCTGAAGAGCTTCCATGCTCCCTCTTGATCCTCTTTCAACCCTTCCCCATCCTGCTCTCGGCTCCAAAGGCTGACCTGGCCCTCTGGCATCTGGCAGCATTTGTCCAATGGGGAGCACCAGCTGGAGACTGGAGGGTGAGGCTGGCATTGATTCCTCCTGGCAGGCAGCCCCCTCCACACAGCTCTGTCTCTAGTTCCAGTGAGTACTCTCTCCTCTTGCTCCTCTAGGCCCCAGGGTGGCACTGGTGCCGCACTGTCCCTGGGCACTGCCCCACTCCCATCCTTGTGAACAGTTCTCAAATTGCCCAATTTGACACACCGTCTCTTTCCTGCCATGGCCCTCGGACTCATCCACGAATAAAACATGACTGTTACGCTGCTCAAAGAGATTAAAAAATTTTTTTTCATTTAAAATTCTATCACTCTGCCTGCAGTTTATTTTGAAGTTCATTAAGAATATGAAATGTCAAAAAGCAAATACAGTAAAAATAGTGCTCAAATCTTGGTGGGAGTTATATGGGTTTCTTGGCAAAATCTTTTTACCATTTTCGAATGTTTTAAACAAAGTCATAATGAAACATTGGGGAAAACTGTCACCACAAATACGGAGATTTTAGAAAACTGTAAAGGAATGTGTTACCTTTGATGGAATGGACTATTTATTCATGAGAAAATATGAAGCATCAAAGCTGACACAAGTAAAAGCAGACAATTGGAACTGTCCACTAACCATTGAAGAAATTGGAACTGTTCTCTAAGTTCTGCCCCCTAAAGCGTGCTATGTCATTGTGGATGGTCTTCCAGGTAAGTTCTTTAAAGCAGTGGTCACCAACCTTTCGGACCTCACGGCCACCGGTTGGCAACTGCTGCAAAGCACTGAAGTCTGGTGCTTTCCTCATTATCTATATGCTGTGAGAACAGTATGATAGCTTTTAGGGGGGAAATGGCATTAATTCCTCATTCTACACTTTATCAGGCCATTTCAACCCTACTGTGGTCACTGCACGTCGATATGAGGCATCTCTGCCACTTCTTCCCAGAGTTACAAACAAGAGCAAGTCGAAGACCTCTCTGCTTTCAGCTTCTCCCTCAACCTATCTGTCATTTCTTACTTATCAGACCTCCTGAGCCAAAGCCCATGGAGAGGAGGAACTGGATTCTTGGGGATGGCAGGGACAGAGTCCTCACTTCGGACTCAGATCCTAAACTTCCTCCTTCCTCACCCAGCTGAAGACTTCCAGGTCCACTTCTTGTTATATGGTATCCCCATGCTCATAGTCGGGAGCTTTTCTACACCAGAGGGTAGAATAAAATTCTATGATCAGAGCCGGGCAGGCTTGCCTCTTGATATGTGAAGGGGAGATTCTGCAATTTAGAAAATCCTTATGGTCTTCAAGACAATCACAGATTGGACACTGGCTCTCTCTGACTGCTTTGTGGCTTTCATAATCCCAACATTCCCGGAGGCGAAGGTTTCCTTTGGTTGAATAGGGAGGTCATAAGAGTCAAACGCACAAGGGGGACATACATTATTACATTCTAAAACATTCTCATCGCATCATCATCTCCTGGGTTGTCTCTTATCCCAGATCCCTAATTCCAATAAATCAATCCCTTGCCTTGCTGCATGTGACATCTCTGTTCTTTCTCACCTAGACTCAGTTGTAAAGCTCATATCGTCCTGAGATTTACACACACATGCAAAAGGAGAAAGCAGACACTCCACAAGCCATTTTGATATATAGAACAAACTTTACTAAAGGATAGGGGGTAATACAGACGAGGGATTTATGTTTCAGAAAAGCAAACAACTAAAATGGAATATTAAGCAATTTTGTTCTTTGGCCCACCCATGAATGGTGAGCTTTCACAGGCAGCTAGCTGCCCACTCCTTAGTCCACATCTCCTCCTTCCTATCGCCCTTTTCTCCCTAGTCTTTAGTCTTAACCCTTTCCAGGCTGGCTGTCCCAGATCAGTTCTTCTCTAGGTTCCTGTGAGTCATTTGGGGATCTTTCTACAATGTCGATTCTGATCCAGTAGGTCTAGGGAGGGCCCAAATTCTACATTTCTAACAAGCGTCCATGTGTTACCCATGCTGCTGGTCCAAGGATGATACTTTGAGTAGAAGGCTCTTGGAACTTCCATATTTTTCTTGTATGCAGATCAGTGTTTCTCTTCCGGGTTCCTATGGCCAAGCTACATTTCTGAATCTATCTTTTGTCTTTTCAACCCCATTGGTCTGTGCAACAAATGGAACTTGTAATTAGGACAATCCACCCTCCTTGGAAGACAGCTTCATTAGTGTTTTTGTTTCCTCTGCATCATGGTCACCATCCCTAGGTTATCTGATGCAGATACTACCAGGAGACAACCTTGTTTTCTGGCTTCTACCCTGTTCCCCCTCCACCCTTCTTTTCTCCCTACTTCATCTCATCCCACTAGTCCCCATCCCAGGATATTCTCATTTAAAAGCATTCGTTTCCAGCTGACTTCCCTCAAGCCTACTATGTGAGCAAAAATAACAAACACAGAGGCGAGGGCTTCTTGTTGTTAAAAATAAGAAAGGAAAGGGGAAGATATACCGAACCAATGAGCTGGAGTTTGCCAGGGAGGCTTCTAAATTTGTTCCGCTGTGAATTTAAACTGGGACGCTTGGAGCTTCATATCTTAGCTACTTTATTAGGTGATTAGTAATTAAAAGTGCCTCAAAAAAAAAAAAAAAAAGGTACCAGCGATTTGCACCCAACCCCTATTTGGCTCATCTGAACACAGAAGCACTTGAGAAATGTAAAATTCTTTAATCACTTCAAATTGCCCAAGCACAAACCAGGCCAAGAGCGTCAACTGCTTCTAAAATAAGATGCAGGTGTTTTGAAAAATCTAAAGCAGCCTGCTCATTTTAAATGACTCTTCTCTCCATGTGCCCAAAGGGGAGGGAAGATTGAAGCAGGCATTTTCCATTGCAGCCTCACTAGTGGATGAGAGCAGTGATTCAAAAAAAAAAAAGGGGGGGGGGGGCGGGGAGAGAACACACCAAAAAACAACAACAAAAAACACACACAAAACAAATAAACACAGATACCATCCACCTTCTCTTTCTGTTTCAGCTGCCCAACCGAGGTTGGAGGAGCAAATACATCGCCTCAGGGAAGCTCCATGACTAAAATCCTAGTGGTGGATTATATCATTGGTCCCCATTTTTCACCCTCTCTGATTCCATGCCCTTTGTCAAATGATTTTGAAGTTCCTCCATCTAAAGATACTTGATTTTATGTTTGTCCTTGTTACTGTCATTGGTTATAGAATGAAGCCGCAGGTAAAGTGCATTAGCTCTGAGCCCAGTCCTTACGAGGCCTGTGTGAGGGTTCTTGCTCTTTGGGACTTGTGCCATCACCATGATAGAACATGCCTGGCTAGCCCCTGGTCCCAGAGGGTGGATGAGAAGTTCATGGAACAGAACCGTCCCCACCAAAGGAACGTGAAGGAGCCCAGCCTAAGTCATCTGGCTCTCAGTCAACCCACAGACACCTGAACTAAATTAAGTCATATTTCTCTGCCACTGAGTTTCTGTGGTTATTTGCTTCACAGAACTATTGTAGCAAAAGCAAACTCATATAGTACTAAACGCAGGTATTAAGTCTAGGAGTACCCCATTTTTAATCTGATGCTGTAAATCTATTTTTTCAGAATGAGTACAGATGCTATATTCCATTGTGTACAAAATTTGGAATATTCATGACAGGTATCTCCTTAGTGTTGGGGGTATCACTTGGTTGCAGCAGTCTGCATAATTCATCATTTCCATTTTTTTCCTGAAATTTAAAACACTTTCTAGTGCTTTTGCTAAAATCCAGGATTCCTTTCATCAGCTTAATGTTAAACAGACCTTAAGATAGTGCCTGTTCTTTAAAAGTGCTTTCTAAGGGTTGCTGATGTAGGGATATGATACCTCCAGAAAAAGTATACCTCCTTTCATGGTGACTGTGCCTACAGGAACCGAAGACATTTTGCTGTTCATCCTGGGAGAGTAGTCATTGGATCAGAAAGCAGACAACACTGAATTTGAGTTCAAATCGGCAGCTATGTGCTCTTTGACAAGTTACTTCTCTGAGCCACAATTATTTACTCTGTATACTGAGACCTTACAGGGCAGTTACATGAGGTAAGAAATAGAGAATGGCATGATGCCTAACATATACCAGTACAGATATGCAATAAATATTAAATATTCATTTGTTTCCCCCTCTAACTCCATTTCTCATATTATGCAAGGAAACACTATGGCTATGGAAGACAGTATGGAGTTTCCTCAAAAAACTGAAAATGGAACTCCCATTTGACCCTGTGATCCCACTTCTAGGAATATATCCCAAGAAACCAGAAACACCAATCAGAAAGGATATATGCACCCCTATGTTCATAGCAGCACAATTCACCATAGCTAAGATCTGGAAACAGCCTAAGTGCCCATCAGTAGATGAATGGATTAGAAAACTGTGGTACATCTACACGATGGAATACTATGCTGCTCTAAAAAGGAAGGAACTCTTACCATTTGCAATGGCATGGATGGAACTGGAGAGCATTATGCTAAGTGAAATAAGCCAATCAATGAAGGAAAAATACCACATGATCTCACTCATTCATGGATAATAGAGACCATTATAAACTTTTGAACAATAATAGATACAGAGGCAGAGCTGCCTCAAACAGATTGTCAAACTGCAGCGGGAAGGCCAGGGAGGGTGGGGGTGCAGGAGGCAGGGGGGTAAGAGATCAACCAAAGGACTTGTATGCATGCATATAAGCATAACCAATGGACATAAGACACCAGGGGATAGGGGAGTCTAGGGGACTGTCTAGGGCGGGGGAGAAAAATGGACACATATGTAATACCCTTTGTAATACTTTAAGCAATAAAAAAAAACTAACAATGTTCATAAGGATTTCCTGAATCCTTAATATGCGCCAGGTATAGCACATTACTGGGGGTACAACCTTAGTAAGACACGGTCCCTGACTTCAGTGAACTAAAGTGTAGTGGAAACACACTGTGTGGTAGTATTTCAAGTGTTTCACATGTATTATCTCATTTAACCTCTATAACAAGCCTGTGCAATCTTATCCCCATTTTGCAGAGTGCTTAAACCCAGCCCCAAATCACATAGCTTGTAAGTAGCAGGGCAGGGGTTCAAACCTGATTAGTCTGGTTCCAGGGCCCATGCTCTTTACCACTTTGCTATCATGTTACTTATTAAAATTAAATATGCACATAGTCCATGATGCACTAGTTCCACTTCCTGCCACCTCCCCTTGCACTTGTGTACAAGACAACCTTACAAGAACCTTCACTGAAAGCCATTTATAATATTGATAAACTGAAACAATAGGAGGGAATGTGCTGAAAAGTATGCATTGCACGATGCCATTTATGTTAATATTTTAGATTTGTTTAGGTATCTGTACATGTGTAATTACATAAGAAAAGTCATCAAATGGCTAACCTCTTGGGAAGTGACCAGGAAAGAAAGTGGGCAATTCAGAAGCTTTAAACATTATCTATAACATTTGAAATTTTAAAAATGAGATCCTATTTGCATATTCCTCATTCAATTAAAAATTAATATTTTTAATCCCTCTAAAAAAAAAAACCTCACTGAGAAACTCCAAAGGCTGACTTGCAGAATATTCTATGAGCTTAGCACCAGCTGTGTAACAGTTGGGCAGAGGAATTATGACAAGCTGAGTAAAAGAGGAGCAGAAAATCATAACCCAGAGATAGGACCATTCCTCTCTACATGAGTCACATACACAGGGTGCTCTGGGGTATTGAGGGAGTAATATGTCAGGACATAAGGATTTGAGTACCCTGTAAATATTGCACAGTTTTATTTCTCAGTTATACTTCAATAAATCTGAAAACAATTAAGGGTTTCACTTCCATCCCCACATTAGTAGAGACTGGGTATAAAAAACTTTATAGAATCATTTCGTGGGAGTTGATAATGGAAGAGAGGGAGAACAGGCATTTCTTGTGCTGAACAATTTTAATATAAGCCTTCAAACAGCATGACACAGTCATTATTAGAAAGAGGAAGGCAGAGCGATCAGTGGAGTAAACAGTCAGTTGGGCCTGAGGCGACCTGGATTTTATTCCTGGCCTTTCTGAAATTCAGTTGCTACCTCCTGACATATGGATTCTTATACCCAGAAGAGGTCTTAGAGAGAAGCCTTCTTACTTTATAGGCGAGGGAACAGACACACATGCAGGTAATGGGTTGCTAAAGATCCCCTTTGGCAGCAAAGTCCAGACTAGGATCCCAGCCAGAACCCTTTTCTGATCACGGCACAGTCTCAAGGATGAGCCCCTCTTCATCGGTGATATCTGAGTCACCACAGTGACGCCCGCAGAAAGCATGGACAGCTGCAATGGCACACATCAGTATGAGGACTCTGACCTATGAAAAGGAAGTCTTTAAGTCTGAGCTTTCTGTGAAGCAAAGCCTACTCTTGAAAGAGGCATGGGCGGCCCAAGAATAGACATTCTTTTGTTTATTCATGAATTCTTTTATTCTTAAAATATTTTAAATTCACTTATTGGGCATCATGAGTAGCAGAATATGCATTCTTTACAAGTGCACATGAAATATTTTCTAGAATAGACCACATGTTAGGAAAAATAAATAAATTTAAGAAGATTGAAATCATATGGACCATCTTCTCTGACCATAATGGTATGAAGGAGGAGAAGTAACAACCGACACCAAAGAAATACAAAGGAAAATACATTTTCCATTCCATTATTAAGAAAAGAGATATTTGCCCTGACTGGTGTTGCTAAATGGTTAGAGCAAGGGTCTGTGCACTGGAGGGCCTTGGGTTCAATTCCCAATCAAGGGCACATACCTGGGTTGCATATATGTGTCTCTCTCACATCAATGTTTTTCTCTCTCTCTGCTCCTCCCCCCGCCTCCCACTCTCTCTAAAAATCAATGGAAAAAAATATCCTGGAGGATTAAAAAAATAATTAAAAAAGAAAAGTATTCAACGTCATTAAGCAGAGACTGTATGTGTCTCTCCCGACCTCCCTTCTTCCCTCTCTCTTTCAGTCTCTCCTTCTTTCTCCTTGTTCTTTTGAAGATCCCTAGAAAACTGGAACAGAGGTATTTGAAAAACACAATTGCACTTAATCCAAGGATTTCAATTTTGTGTGACCAAAGCATAACAAACATATCCAAATGCTCATCTATCAGAGTTTTTTCCATGGTTCTGGACAAGCCTACCAGAGAACTGATGTTCCCGTCATTCTTTTGATCAGAATCCAACCAAACTCCAGAGAAAGCAGCTTTTGTTTCTTGTCAGTGCATTTCTGAGGAGCCTCTTTCTGGGTTTTAGTTTCTACTGGTCAAGAGGAGGGTCTTTGTGGGTCTGATCTCTACTGAACTATTTCACAGTAGTTGGATTTTTTCCCCTGGTCCCCAAAATACACACTCCTCTCAAGGTCTCATGATTTCCTAGTTGGACAGTGATCGGCCTATGCAAAGGCAAGGAGACTTGGACCTGGACCTAGAACACCATGACAGTAGTGGGTCTGCGCCAACTGAGGCTGACTCCAAGGTGCAGACATAAAGAGGACAGATCCCTAAGTATGCAGTTTCTAGGAACAAGCAGGTATTTTTGGCTCCCGACTTGCCTATAATTGCACCATCCTGCACAGCGCTCTGATTGTAAAGTCAACGCTGCTTTTGTTTCCGGAAAGCTGTTCAGGTGCTTGAAAAGGATCTTTTCCCTCCTGCAGCTCTACCCTTCTTTCTCAAAGCCTGGATTGGTTTCAAAATCATCAGTTTCTTTGTCCATCTCACATTCATTAGTTGCACAATTAGGCAAAGCATGAGTTCCTTAGTTTCTGTTTCGATCTGAATAGTCATTTGTTCTCCCAGTTGTGCCCTGTGAGGGCGTGCGCGTGGCTTAGAATATTGCAACCATTTAATTTTGAAGAATTTGTTTCAGCCTCTGTTTATAAAGCCTTCCACTTCCATACTCTGCTTAGTTATAACTATCATCATATATCTGGCAGTATTTGTCACCATTATCCCTGCAGCCAAGCCTGATCTTTTCTAATAAACAAATATTGAGTTCATAGGAAATAAAATTTATTGTAATTTTCTTCCTGCACTTGGTTTCATATATCTGCCACTCTCTGAGTCCTTGTCTGGTTGAAAAGCTGCTGAAATCAGGAATATATATGAAATTCAAGTCAATAGGTAATTTGTTTGGAGTAGTCCCTCTGTTTGCAATATAATATTATGCTTTCCTCCAAGATAGGCCAGGAATTTTTGATAACGTAATCTAAAATGAATAAGAGGAAAATGACCCAAAATGTGGTTTTATCTATAAAGTCAATTCAATTCAGCAAACATCTCTGGGGCACCCACTATGTGCAGGAACTTGGAAGACAAACATTTCTCTTTACATGGTTTCTATGTAATTGTCTCTTTCATAATGATCATCCATTCTACCCAAGTTAAAATATTTTATAAAAAACAGTATTCCAAAGGCCAGTATGAATGAGCCAGGAAATCAAAGGCATTACATATTCTAAGCATTCTGTTGATTTCTTCCAGCTCTAACATTATAGGGCTGTATAGAATATGATGAATACGGGCAACTGTTAGATGGGATGTTCACATGCAATTTCTGCACGAAGTTATTGGAAGAGGAAAAGAACACACATGTGAATGAGAAACATGGTAGGTAGAAAGAAAAGCCTAATGAGAAATGATAGAATCTTGGAGAGGATGTTCACAAAAGGATTTTCCAGGCATTATCTTTCTGGGCTGATAACCATTGTTAATATTATTGAATGCTTATATATGCCAGATACTGTTCTAAGGATTTATGTACCTTAAACATTTCATATTCCCATGAAGTAGAGGATATTGTCCCCATTTTACAGATGAGCAAAACAGCGAATAGAAAACATACTTGATTTCACACAGCTAATAGACGCAAAGTTGGGATTTGAACCCTCTGGAGATTTGAACCATTCACTCACTGGAATTAGATGGGATGTTTTCGTTTGTTTGGTTTTTTAAATATTTTTAATTGATTTTTAGAGAAAGAGGAAGGGAGAGGGATATATATATAGAGAGAGAGAGAGAAATATCAATGAGAGAGAAACATCATCAGTCAGCTGCCTCCTACACACACCCCCACTGGGGATTGAGCCTGCAACCCAAACATGTGCCCTGACTGGAATTGAACCCACCACCTCTTGGTTCCTTGTTCCGATGCTCAGCCACTGAGCCATGCCAGCCGGGCGATGGAATGGTGGTTTTCAGTTATTTCTGTTTCCAAAACATGGTAGCTTCCCTTGACCTAGATCCTGTGCATATTTCACCTGGAAGTGGATGTCAAGGCTTTGCCTTCAAGCATTATGCAATGAGAGAAACCAAGATCACAAGTCACGTTCTTTCATTCATGTGTTCCTTCCCATGCTCTTTAAACAAGAACCTACTGACAGATAACTTGGTTCCAGTCTTTGTGCAGGATTCTAGGGTTTCAAAACAGCATTCAAGGGAACTTACCCTTTTAGGTGCATGGGTCTTTTACATTTTGAGTAGCAAAAGTAATTGTGGTTTCTTTCTCTACCTTAAATAGATCTTATGTGGAACTCTGTACCAGAACTGGGATAAAAGTGAAGAGTGGATCTTCCAGCAGCGGTTCAATCACTCTCTGTTTGACAGGAAATGCTTCCTGGTTTGTAGAGTCCCAAAAACCAGTGCCAGGAGCCCTGGGGTGGGCTGTGGGGTGCAATGAAAAGAGCAAGGAGCTGGGAACGAGAAGACTGAATTAGCTTGGCGGTGGGAACATTTCTGTCTCCCTGACTTATTTTCTTCATGTTGCAGAAAAGAGGTGGTGACTAGACATGACACTCTATAGTTGTATAGAATTGGTGCTGGTTGGTTTCAGCACAGACTGTTCTTTCCGGCCCTTACTTTCTGGGGGAAGGGTCAGGGAAAGCAAACTCTGTGGAATGTCAGAAGGAAATCCTCTCCTAGCCTTTATTATTCCCTCTCCATCTCACAACCTCCCAGCTGCTCAATCAGTTATACTTTGGACTAATTATGTTGTAGGCTCCACTGAGAAATCTAATACAACTCTCATTTCTCCTAACAACACAGGCAATTTCTAGCAGGTGCTATGTGGTTAAAAAATGAAGAGAGAAAAAAACCCTCTCACCAGATGTAGACCATATAAATACTACCACACAGGTGTTTGGAGGGGAATAAGTTCTCCAAATTATGCAAATAAGTATCTTCTTGACAACTCAACTTTTTAGAACAGCTATACACATTTCTTCAAACATGTTATTAATTTAAAAATATCAATGGTCTCGTTTTTGTAAGCTAACTCAATTACAACTTCAAGCTTCTCTTAAATTCTTGAAGCCAAGAGAATTAAAGGTTTGACCATGATTTCTACTGAGAACACAAGGAGTGAAAAAAGATGAATGAATTGCATCACACCGGTAAAGTAAAAGCATCGTTTCAACCTGAGCTTTATGCTCTCCTCCCATTCAACCGTATCACCAGATCCATTTCTGAAAATAGCAATTGAGTTTTCTTACTCCTTACGATGTTCCTTCTTCTGATGGACTGTAATGAGCTACGGCTCAAGAAAACAAGCAGCCCTAGAGTAAAAGACGTGAGGACAAAGCACTAATTGTCTACACATACAGCCTTGGATTAAAAGAAAATGTTGGCTATGTTCACAAAAAGGCAGTGTCTAATGTGTGCTGAAAACACCAAGGGAGATGCTTTTCTCCTCTCATCATCCATAGAGGTCCATTTACGAGTGGGCATTCTAGGGTATTAGCATGGTATTCCAAAAGTTTTATACAAGGGGTTTAAGACACTTCTCCTTTGAATGCCATCCCATTTGGAAATAATCACTGCCAAAGTCTTCACAAGGCCTCAGCAACTTAAAGACCTAAATCCGAAAATCACATAATGGTCACACAATTTCAACAGCAAATGGGAGAAAGCATATCTAGTTATAAAGCAGGGGTGGGAACCTTTTTTCTGCCAAGGGCCATTTGGATATTTATAGCATCACTCACAGGCCTTATAAAATCATCAACTTAAAAATCAGCCTGCTATCTTTGGTCAAACATTTAATTAACTCACCCCTAATGCCTTGGCAGGGCCAGACTGAGAGATTTTGAGGGCCTTATATGGCCCGCAGGCCGGACATTCTTCACCCCTGCTATAAAACAAGACTCATTACACAGAAGACCACAACCGAACCTTATAATATTGTTACTTGTCAATCCTCCACAAAGGGATGCAGACACTTGGAGCTTCAGCAGTCCCTTCCCTCTTTTTTTTGTCCCTTCCCTCTTAAGCAGTGCTTCTCAACCATGGCAGCAAATCAGATGCATGTAGAAAGATTTGAAAGAAGAATAGCAATTTCTGGACTCTTCCCACCAAAATCTAAATTTCTTGAGGAGGGGGACCAGGTATTAGTACTTGTTTTTAGAAGTTCTGAGTGATTCTAATGTGCAGCTAAGGTTGAGAAGCTGGTGGAGCTGTGGCAATAATATTATCAGAGGTCAAAAACAACCTTCAATTGCATTGATTTACAAAGGACAAGTTGACTCTAGCACCAAAGCCATTAATGAGACCCATGCTGAGGTGACCATACATTCCAACATTTCTAAGGTAATCTTGGTTCATGCTGGTTGCTTCAGTGTAATTATTACTAGCACTGTAATTTAAAAAAAAAAAGTGGTTTAGATGATAATTTATAAGTTAGACCTATCCATGAAAAACCCCAAGAAAGCCAGTCACAAATCCCAGCTTGTATCCTTATTTTGCCTACCCCTCTCCTGCTGGTCCTTCAGTGGTCCTCAGGACGCTCTGCTCCACCCAAGACCCTTCACTGGAAACCACCTGCCGTTGACCTCCGTTTGGCTACTCTTGCAACTCAAGCTAGTCTTTACTTTAGAGTTACTTCTTCCCCACACCTTTGGTAATAATCAAAGATAAAAAGCAACCTAAATGTCCCTCGCAGTGGTTCTCAACCTTCTGGCCCTTTAAATACAGTTCCCCATGTTGTGACCCAACCATAAAATTATTTTCGTTGCTACTGCATAACTGTAATATTGCTACTGTTATGAATCGTAATGTAAATATCTGATATGCAGGATGGTCCTAGGCAACCTCTATGAAAGGGTCGTTCGACCGCCAAAGGGGTCGCGACCCACAGGTTGAGAACCGCTGCTTTAGACCCTCTTCCATACTACTTTCTGAAATGCAGCATCTAAGTGGCTCTCAAATTCTGCCTGTGTGGTTCTCAAGCTGCGCCTTAGACTATTCAATTACCCAGGCATATCCCAGGCCAACAAAAGCAAAATCTCCAGGGGTGAAACTTAGGCATCAGTATTTTCTAAAGGTGATTTGAACGTATAACCAAGATTGAGAACCTATGCTGAACCAGGTGATTCCAATAAGCAGCTGGTGTTGCCAACCACTGACCTCTGTCCAATTCAGATCACAGGGGTCCCTGGATTCAGTTGAGTTCTCTGAGCAGCAGACCCAGAGACACAGCCTAGTAGAGAGGTGTGTATTTAAGAGTACTCTGGGGACCAGTACCTATGGAAGGGAGGGGAGGAAATCATTGATTACCAGGGGGAGAAACCAAGCTTATGGGGTCTCAGTGACAGCCACTGACACTCCACAGGAGCTCTAGCCCTCTGGAGTTGTCCCAAGTTGGATCAACGTAGCCAGACCTGTATGCACCCAACTGATCATTTACTAGATGTGGGCCCCGCCAGGAAGGGAAGTAACCTTGGGTGAAGAGGCTCTTACCTGAAGGCACTGACAGCTGAGGACTGATGCTGACAGCACTGACAGTGACCAGGTGTCAAGTTCTTCCTTGTGTGGGATCTGGGTGGCATATCACAGTGTCCACCACGGGGACCCAATTCATCTATATATATAAAAGCCTAAGCAACTGTTATGACTGCTTGATGGGTCGCTATGATGTGCATTGACCACCAGGGGGCAGACATTCAATGCAGGAGCTGCCCCCGGGTGGTCAGTGTGCTCCCACAGCCAACCTCCCATGCCAGTGAACCTCCTGCAGTCCCTCCTTCCAGCCAGCCAGCCCTGATCTGCCTGATCACCAGGCCAAGGGATCCCACCTGTACACGAATTCGTGCACTGGGCCTCTAGTTTAATTATAAATGTATTACTTAGGAATTGCATTTAACTGAAAATAGCTGCTCTACCCACAACAGTGATGCCAACCCATCATAGGTTTTCTTTTTCTTTTCACAAGATTTCTGGAGGTAGGAGATCACTAACATTAATTTCAGTGGTCCAGGTCTCCTCAATCCTTTGAGCCGTTCTCTAATGGTCAAAGGAATGGCTGTAGCCACTTCATCCATCCTAATCACATTCCAGGGAGCAGAAATGTCAAAAGACAAAGAATAAGGAGCTGGCATCTATGGAAAGTCAAACTTTTTCAGAAATCCCATGCTCAGACTTCCATTTACATATGATTCATGGGAACACTATCAAATGTCCACCCTTAGATGGAAGTATAAGAAATGGTTTACCTGTCTGAATTCACATGACGGACTCAGAGACAGAAGCACAATGAAAATGAGAGACATTTAATAATATGGTCTGGAGAGCGAGTGTCCTTTGTCGCAGGCAGCCTGGTGCAGGGAGTATAGCCTATTTATTTAGTCCCTCCTCTGGTTCCTCATTGGCTGAGTACTATGTGGCCATCTGTTTCCTCATATGTCGCCTAGGTCTTGCTGTTTCCCATTGGGCCATTTAGAAAATTGAGCTGAGGCCTTTCTAGCTGCCTCCACCTCCCCTGTCTAGCTGAGATAGATGTCTCAGAGGTTTCCACCATGATGTTGGCCCATGTGCACAGTTCTTTGTTTCTCTTCCCTCCTCCCTACATTCTGTTTGCCCTGGGGGAAATTCAATAAATTCCTTCCAAGGCCGACCGACCATGCTGGAGATGGAGCGCAGAGGTCCATTTCCTACAAAAGGGAGGCTGGAAATTATGTTTTCATCATAATTATGTTTATTAATCTTTTTCAATTTGTACTATTATATTGGTCATAGTGCAATGGGCACTGTGTAAAACATTATACTAAGGAAATAGAGATTTATAAATAAGGGACAAACTTCCATCCAGAGTTTGGAGTCTAGGGTGAGGGAAGCAAAACACAGACACATAAAAATAACACTTTCAACCTGGAGAGTACTATGCTAAGTGAAAGAAGCCAGTCAAAGACAAGTATCACATGATCTTACTCATATGTGGAATCTAAAGAACAAAGTAAACTGATGAACAAAATAGATCCAGAGATATAGAGGCATGGAACAGACTGTTGAATCTCAGAAGGAAGGTGGGGGTGAGTGGGAAGAGATCAACTAAAGACCTTGCATGCATAACCCATGGACACAGACAGTAGTGTGATGAAGGCCTGGGGTGGGGGATGGGTGTGGGCTAGAAGGGGTCAGTGGATAGCAAAAAGGGTCATCTATAATACTTTCATCAATAAAGATTTTAAAAAACAATTTCAGAGCAGCAGAAGTATAAACTAATCTAATGTTTGTCTTTTATTGCTTTAAAGAGTACATGGGACGGAAATTATCATTTCTATAGCTGGGACCAATTGTCCCTCTCCCACACTCCCCCAAAGCGGAGTTCTGTTAGTGAAAAAGAGAGAACAGATATTAAATAAGTAAAATTTTCTGCCAATATAGACCCAGGTTTAAAAACCCAGGTTCAAAGGAGAAACAAGTGGCATGTAATAAGACTGGATAACATAGAGGCAGGATAGGCTCATATGGTAATTGCTGTTTGGTAAAGTGAATGTTTCCTACTTAGCATAGCAAAATTCTATGAATTAATTAAGCCTGCCAGAGGAGACTAGGGAACGAGAGTGGCCGACAGCTCCTGACACAGCAGAAAACAGATGGCTGGGACAAAGAATCAAAGTCATCTTAAACTAAAGAGGGCAAAGAAGAGAATAACAAAGAAAAGGACTAAACTGGAACCAGACACCACCACGCATGAAAAGAAAACAGCAAGCGTGAAACACAGAGCACATCTCAACCACCAGCCAGTGACACTCCTCAGAAATGCAAGTGAGAAGGCAGAAAGGCAGCCTATGCTGCTGCGAGTGTGTGAAGTGTTTGTTGCCACTGTTCACATAAGAAGCTCAAGGTCACATTTTGAAGACAGAAGTAGGTTTCTCTAATGCGAGCGAAGAGATGGAAAGAGGGCTGTGATACGCAGGAGAAACTGAGTCCCCTCCTTCCCGGCCCTGGGGGCACAGCTGTTAGAAGAGTGGGTAAGAAAAAGCTACAGGACAGAAAGCACCAGGAGCTGAGAAGCTAAGCATCCTTGAATTCAGAATGCAGCAACCAAAGCCAAGCAAAACATTACACAGATTTCAAGTCTGAGAAAAGAATGGAACTACAGCGTGGCCATAGGGCGACCAATATCAACTCTGACTATAAGAAAAGGAAACGGACAATGTTGAATGGGCCCCTGTGAATTTGAACTCATCATAAGGAAAGCTTGGGGCTGAGGTCTCCTTAAGAGGTCAACTCAACCAGCTTTCCGTGCAAATGCCAGTCCCTCCCCTTCTCAGAAAATTCCAGCAACTTCTCTACCTCGATTTCCCTCGATAGTTTAACCACCTCTCATTTTCCAGTTGATTTTCATCGGGAGAAGGTAGGGACATGCAATGGATGAAATACTGATTACTCTGTCAGGGATCCTGGGTTTTAATTCTGGCTCTGTCGCTAAGCAGCTTTATGACCTTGAGAAATGACATCCCCATCTCTGGCCTCATTTCCTCATCTGTAAAATGAAAGAGATGGACCATCTATCTCTCAGTTCCCTTCGTCCTCTATGCAGATGAATAATGAATGATGTTTTCCTTATAATAATCCTTCATAAAACAAATCTCAACAATAACTCTCCAGAATGAAACTTTACCTAGCAATTGTCTTTTTAAGAAATGGACAATCCAGCCCTAGCCACATATCATCCTGATACACCAAGGTGGTGGGTTCAATCCCTGGTCAGGGCACTTACAAGAATCAATTAATGAATATATAAATAAGTGGAACAATAAATCAATTTTCTCTCTCTCTCTCTCTCTCTCTCTCTCTCTCTCTCTCTCTCTCTCTCTCTCTCCTTTTCTTACTCTAAAATCAATAAAGAAAGAAATGAATTGAACAGACTGTCTAACCCAGCCGTGGGCAAACTACAGCCTGCGGGCCGGATCCGGCCCATTTGAAATGAATAAAACAAATTAAAAAAAAGACTGTACCCTTTTATGTAATAATTTTTACTTTGAATTTATATTAGTCCACACAAACACTCCATCCATGCTTTTGTTCCGGCCCTCCGGTCCAGTTTAAGAACCCATTGTGGCCCTGGAGTCAAAAAGTTTGCTCACCCCTGGACTCTAACCTATGAGGGAAGGCAGGGGAGTGAGGGGGTAAGAGATCGACCAAAGGACTTGTATGCGTGCATATGAGCATAACCAATGGACACAGACAGTAGGGGAGTGAGAGCATGTGCTGTAGGGCGGGGGTGGGGAGCGGCCAGGGAGAGGTCAATAGGGGAAAAAGGAGACTCATGTAATACTTTAAACAATAAATAATTTAAATTAAGAAAAAGAAATGGACAGCCCTAATTCCTTTAGCTTGTCTTTATTTTTATGAATTCCTGCCCAGCAGAATAGTACTAATAATATTTAAAAACTAAAATCTGTCAAGATTACAGGACTTAACAGTCTAAGAAATGCATTTGTATCACTTAATCCTCATAATATCCAGGGAAGGAGGCAAAGACTTGCAGCTGTCCCCCCACATCCATTCCTCTGTCTTTTATTGTAGCCCATGAAAACCTGAAATAAAGGCTGCCTCTCCCAGCGCCCCCCACCCCCCAGGCATGACACCTCCCCGGGAGAGGCAGTGTGAGCACTGCCAGAAAGCACCCTTAATAAGAAGTGACCCTGCGCCTCTTTCCTCCTTTTCCTTCCTTGGCTGAATACTAATGGGTAGAGTTCAAGCAAAGTCCTGCACCAGGAAATAGAAACCCCATGTGGAGAATGGAAAAGCAACAGGATAAAGTGCCTTGATTCCTAATGGCTCCATCAATCTGCTGTAGCTCTTTAATATGCAGCCTTTACCTCGCCATAAAAATAAACTGTTTTGTTTGAATAACTAATGTTTTATTTACTTCCCTTGCAGCCCATATAAGTCCTAATTGATATAAGTGTAAGAACTATTAGTTTTATTTGACAGATTTAAGAATTTGCTGAAAACTCCAATGGGCCTGACATTTGAACAGACGGCAATTTGACACCTAAGCCCAGGGCACTTCCTACTTCTCTCTTAATAGATAAAAGCAACCATTAGCAGATGCAAGCAGAAATATAAACCCTTTAAAATGGAATTCATCCCAGACTACAACATCTCGGAAGCAGCTTGCGTTGCACTCCATGTGGAAAAACATTCCTGTGGCAAGTTCAAGGCAACAATTGCCTCTCAAGAATGAAGTAGGAAGTACTGGATACCACCTCTATGAAGGACTCTAATTCTCCTCCAAGAATCTAAGTAAGGACTATGAGGAAATGAGAATCCGGGATCTGAAATAGTAGATTAAAGACAGACAGACACACACACACACACACACACACACCCCTTACCAGGGTTGCTCTAAGGTACATTTAAAAAATATTTTTTTAAAATTTTTTCAAAGAAGAAGGGAGAGAGAAATAGAAACATCAATGGTGAGAGAGAATCATTGATTGGCTGCCTCGTGGATCAAGCCCGCAACCCAGGTATGTGCGCTGACCAGGAATCGAACCGTGACCTCCTGGTTCATAGGTCGATGCTCAACCACAGAGCCATGCTGGCTGGGTGCTGTAAAGTACATTTTAAAGGCTTTTGAGAACTAAGCCAAGACTTCAAGAGGAATTTTTAAAGAAATAAACAAAGAAGGGCTTACTTTTCCTCCCATCCCTAGCCCCTTCATACCAGCCCCAGTCCTAAAGCAAGTAGTTGGATAAATCTTATCATTTCCAGAAAGCGAAGGGGTGGGGAAGTCAGGCTTGATTCTCCCTGTGCTCATGAGACCACTAGTATCACATTGCTGGCCTCCCTTGCAGTGCCCTGTTCTGACAGCCCATCATAGCTGAAGCATAAAGAGCAGGAAATACTATTCCAGAATTGGTTACATTAGGACTATTAATTTATTTTGTTGTTTTTAAATAAAACTCCTCACTGTTTCTCATGGTAAACATAGTCTCCTCTAAGACACAGATGGAGGGCACCTCGGATGCTCCACACAGCTGGGACACCCCATTCACAATGCACAGCAGGGGCAACCAAAGTCCATTAGTCAGCTCAGCCTTTCAATTCAAGGACCTGTGGGCTTTGTATATTCCACTCCTGCATATTTTATGGCATCAAAATATTTTTAGACAAAAGCATAAATAAAATATGTCGCTGGGTTTTTGTAGAATGCATTATATTTTATTGTGGTTTTACTTTTCACACCACAATAATAACGATATGGATGGTACAGTCGGATGGTGAGGGAAGGAAAGGGGAGAGACAAACATTCCAGGATCCACAGGGAAGGATCCTGCTTTTATTAATCATGCATATACTACTTTTATTCACATTTATTCAGAGTCTGCAGGATACCAAATCTTTTGGCATTGGGAATATAATGAAAGCAAGATACATAGGGACCTATCTCTCCTGGGGCATGTAGTTTGAAGGTGAATATAGGTAATTAATAAGCAAACAGGAAAATGTGGCATTTCCTAGGACATGAAAAATACAAGGAAGCATATATAGGAGGCCTTACCTTAGGAGGAAGGGAAGGGAGACTGAAGTTTGGTTCCCAAGCTACTGTCTTTGCCACCCCTACCACACTTAGTATCACTAGGCCCGCTTCCCAGAGAGCCCTCCACAAATGCTTGGTTTTTCCTAGAGGTGGTTATTGAGTTGCCATTCCACCTTCTTCAGCCTGAAGGACCCCAAATCCCCAGAGGGTTGCTCCCTGTGCTGCTCTGTCATGGCTCAGTGTGATGTCTGCTGCCCTAAGTCAAATGATTTCTAAATAGAAACCTTCTGATAGCACCATTATTAATTGGCATCCTTTCTCAGAACACCCGAAAGAAGCTAGTTGTTAGGACAGTGTACTCCCAGCAAAACTAATGAAGTTTGGAAGTGGGCTGCTTTAAAGATAGATTGGTAGGTATGTAGGTAGGTGGGTGGATGGATGGATAGATAGATAGATAGATAGATAGATAGATAGATAGATAGATAGATAGATAGATAGAGTCCAACCCTTGCTGGTTAATTGTCCAAGTGGATTTTATGAAACTTCTCTCTCTGTTATCCCCTGATCTTGTCACCTACTGACTTCTTGTTCTCTCCCCTCAGAATTATAACTACTTGTTTTTTGGTAACTACACTATGTCCTGTTCATGCATGATTATTAGTGGCTGAAGTCTCATACCACCAATTTATCAAGGCCTGACAAAAACCAGTTGCTCCTTGAGGGTAGGGACCCTGTCTTATTTATCCCTTTAAGCTCTGTTATGATAGCACAGTGCAGGTCACACAGTAGATGCTCAGTAAATATTTAATGCCTGATTGAATGAAAAAATTCTTGGTACGGAATGCTGTTTTGCCCATTTTGGATAAGGCAGCCAAGGGGAACCTATGATGATATCCTGTTATGATCCCACAGTTGCCCCTATTGCTCATCCCACTGAAGGCATTCTTCCCATCATCACTAAGTCATCGCCTACTCTTAGCCTAGCTGTCATTTCCTTGAGAAACGTTCCCTAACCTCCACCAAACTTCTAAGAGTGGGGGTGGGGAGGGACGGAAATGTAAAGAAGTGAAAGAAGAAAGAGATATTGCAGAAATCAAAACTGGTGCCTGGATAAACCAGGGAGTGAAAAAACCAGCACCATGAAGATAATATAACTAGCACTCCCAAGCTGATGGTGGCCAACTGTTGTACAACTTCACCAAGACAGAACAGGGGGAGGGTGCTCTCTCTGCCCTAGGTATTCATATTGGTTAGGAAATAATAATCAGCTGAAATTTTTTTCCTAATAAGAAGGGTTGAGGGGATTAAAATAAGATGGAACATAGGGAGCAACCCTCGGGAGATGTGGGATCATTTTATACCAAATGAAGGTTGAGGTGTCTCCTTGGAAATCTTTAAAAAATAGGATTGTATTCTCAGGTGTCAGCATGGAGAACATTCTTGGGAATGCTGAAAATGGCCCAATGAGGATGTCTGGAGCCTTGCTGCTGACCTCCTGACATTTTGTTTCCTACCATTTCCCACCCAGACCCTGGAAGCATGTGTAATGCTGCTGTCACGAGGAAACTGACTACCCTGAGCATCTCAGCACTTTCTCTGGGTCCAGATAGAAGATCAAAGTGAATGGACTAGTCTCACAGTACCAGACTCCATTTCCCCCAGGTATAATGGCTTCCGTCTGCCCAGTAGAAACCATGGCTTTCTCGTGAAAAGAGAAAAACTTGGTAAGCTAAGACCCCTACCATGTAAAGAAAATTAAACACAATGGAATTTTCTAGACATAAATCCATCTCATACCTCTGGGAGTTTGACTTACTTTGCTTTTTACCTAAAAGGAAAACTCCTTATTCATAGGCCAACTCCTTCTGGGACTTCAGAATCCTGCAGGAAAACCATCACCCCTAGGAATGTTTTCCTGGCCACCTCTACTCTAACTACAGACTGAGTTAGATCCTGTGGCAGATTACATTTTCAAAAGGTGGCTGCACCAATATACGTACGTCCTGTCTCACATGCTCTTCTTATATCATGATGCTGACATTTCTTTATCAAGAATATTCCCCTACCCTGACTTGGGTAGACCTTTGTAACTGCCTCAAAACAAAACAAAACCAAAAAACAACAACTTTGTGATGGAAGTGCAATGTGGCTTCTGCCTGGCTCTCTCCTAGGATACTGCCTAGGGAACCGAGCTACCATGTTGTGCGGAAGTTCAAACTATATGAAGAGGCATGTGTTCTGAGCAACAACCCAGGTAGGAACCCCTCAACCAACGTATCATACATGAGAGCAAATGAGACTTCCGAGTAATTTCAGCACATAGCATTCAAATTTTACAGCAAAGACCCCAAACATTGTGGAGTAGGGATGAATTATCCTTGATGTGCCCTGACTTGATCCTTGATCCACAGAAAATATAAAAGATCATAGATGATTTTTGTTGCTTTAAGCATCACTAAATTTTAAGGTAAGCTTTGCACAGCGATAGAAAATGAATAGAGATGCCATTTTACATCATCCTATAGTACCCATTTTTAAATGAAATCATAGTTCTTATGACACTATATTATAAAGTAATTTATTTTATCTATCACAATATTGGGAACTCTCAAATGGCTGGAACCATGTCTTTTCACATATGTGGTGTACAGGACCTGGCACAGGACAATAAATAAATATTTCTTGGGCCGCTGAATTTTCAGAGGAACCATCTCATTCTACTCTATCCCTCCCCTCTACCCCCCAATACCTCCTACCCTGTATGACTCAAGGTCAACATAATGAGTAAAAACTGATATTCAGTGAGCCCCTACTAATACCAGCAAATTTTCTAAGGGTTTTATGGGCATAAATTGAGTTAATGTCCACACCAGCCCTAGTCCTATGGGGAGGTTCTTTAACTGAAGAAATGGAAGAAACTAAGGGGCAAAGAAGCAGACTCTTGTACAGATAGTCAGTGGCAGAGTCAAGATTCAAACTTTAGGTAAGACTACCTAAGAGGCAAAGCTATGATTAAGTGAAATGAATGAAGTGAGTGCAGACCACTGTAGGAGAGAATAGGAATAAGGGTGTGCATAACTAAGGCTGAAATCTTGCAACTAACATAAATCTATTCCATTAGTGAGGTTTTTTTCTTAAGCTTCCCATCACTCCCCAAGATCTCATGCTGTAAAAGAAGCCAGCTGTTTCATCTGAAATTACCACATCCGGTCTCTTGTGGTATATTCATGGGAAAAGGCTGGCACATAAGCAATCTGATGCAAGCACAAGGCTGTATCAGGGTTATTCTCTACTCAAAGGATTAAACCCTCAAACACTGGCCCCTGATCCCTCCCAGGAAGTCCCTTCCTCTCCCCACAGAGAGCGGCTGAACACCATCTGTGCTAATAAGGCTCTGAGACTTAAAACTCACCGACCTCCTAGGAGAACTGTGGATTCCCCTTCTCAAAAGGTCTTTAAAATAGAAGAGATATTCTTTTCTGAGGGTATGGCTTAGGCAGAGCTCTAGCCAAAAATAAAAGATAAATAAAAATAAATGGTGATCCTTTCATAAAGTCCTATCAAGAACCTTATTGTCAGAATTACCAAAGTTTAGTGATTGAAAGGGGCTGTCCCGTCCTGTTGAAGTTGGTCCTTTGCACGTAGCATAATTTTCCCTTTTTAAACAATGCTATTTCCTACCTTGTTTATCTGGCAGACTCATCCCCTAAGATCTAATTCAAGGAGCATCCTCTCTACAAAACCTTCCCTAGTGCCTCTTCCCAATCTAGAATTGGATACACTTTCCTCTGAATCCTCCAAGCTTTTAAAGACTTTGGATCCCACAGTTTTCTGTCCCTTGATAGATATGAGCCTTATGAAGACAGGGACCATAACTGTCCATTCTCAGACCCAGTGGCAAGGAGCGTATGTGGCATATGGTAAGTATTCAATAGCCATTTACTCAATGAATGCCAGGGACCTGGTAATCCTTATAAAATGGAATTTCTGGAAAATAACTTTCCTCAAAACACAACAAGGAGTTGGCTTAATGAATGGGACAGCACTGAACCATCTACCTCACCTTTAAAAAAAATTTCTCCTGTCCAGATCTCCTGTGAAAACTCATGCCCTGTCTGAGAGACCCAGAGTATTTTGTAAGGAGCTTTCTATAGAAGGAGACTTGAATGTCTTCAAAAGGGCTCCTGGGAATTTTCCCTCTAACTAATCGGGAGATAGAGAAAGAGTAGAAGGGAGTTATGGAGTTAAGTCTAAGAAGAAACATTAACTTACAGAACCCACACACACTGAGCATCATATATATAATTCTTTGGATAGTAATAATAACTGAGATATAAAAGGTTTAGATTCAAGACTTGTTATGATTGCTATTTTGCTGAGCCAACAAGTTGGTCCATTGTTAAGATGTTTTTAAATGGAGCAGCTCAACTTCAGGGTTTCACTCTGAGCAGGAGGAAAGCAGCCCCAGACCTCTGGGAGCTGGCTTGGTGGGCTGACTCGGTGCTATCAGCCAGGCCTTGGTGTTGCTAGGAGCTAGCCTGGCACATAGAGCCAGGTTTTAGAGTTCTGGTGAACAACAACAACAAAATTCATTAGAATACCAGCATAGCACATGGCCATTGTATGCCTGTGACAGAGCAAGACAAAAACTACACATCTCTGTGATCATGCTTGAACCAAACAAAACCATGAACACGGTCCAAACCACACACACACACACACACACACACACACGACCAACCATCCCTCATCCTGGTTAAAATGAGTGACTGCCGCTTCCTTCCCCATTCCAGCTTCAGCCTTGGTCTACTATTCCCTTCTGGATAAGATCCATTAAGGGCCTCAGTTACAGAATTGTCCCGGCTTCCTAAAACCATCCAAGTCACAGTGAAGTCACCCTTCCTTAAATTCTCCTGAAAACACCTAACAGTAGCCTGAATTCTGTAAGTCCCTTCTTAAACTCTCTCACTAAGATGCCTCACAGCTCACCATAGTGTCTTCCCTTGTGGCAGTAAGCAGTAAACCCAGCTTATGCAACTACAGGTGTCTTCCTGGTGGTTGAAGGGTGTTATTACCGAACTTTATTTGTTCACTAAAGTATAAACTGACTGTTCCAGGATGCCAGAGTTTAACACTAAGATAATAAACTCTCGATTAAATTTTATGATTCTGGCATATTATCATAATTTGTTATGCTGTCCCACCTCAGTTAAATAGAATATTTTTAAAACCTCCAGAGAAAATGATGGAATAAATTATTTTTAAGAAATAGCCCTAGCTGGTTTGGCTCAGTGGATAGTGTCGGCCACGGACTGTAGGGTCTTGGGTTCAATTCTGGTCAAGGGCATGTACCTCGGTTGCAGGCTCGATCCCCAGCCCAGGTCAGGTGCGTGCAGGAGGTAACCAATCGATGTTTCTCTCTCACATTGATGTTTCTCTCTCTATGTCTCTCACCCTCCCTTTCACCCTCTCTAAAAATCACTAGAAAAATATTCTCAGGTGAGGATTAACCAAAAATGAAAGGAAGGAAGGAAGGAAGGAAGGAAGGAAGGAAGGAAGGAAGGAAGGAAGGAAGGAATCTTAAAAAGAAGGAATAATTAGAGTTTCTATTTTCTTATGCCCCTCATATAAGAGAGGGAAATTGCCTTCTACAATGTAGAGCTCTGTAGTGTAGTGGTCAAACTTATTTCATGGGAGCATTATATTTTTCTAAGATCCTCAACTCATCACCATAACTTCTACTAGTTCTCTCTGTGCAAAGATTTCTCCGTGGAGCTGTCAAAATATTTTTCTTCCCACTAAGAATACCAGAGTGCTTTTTCTTCCCGAGTTCTTTTTATGTTGTATAATATGACAGGTTATTAAATCAATCTCTCTTCCTCCCTGTAAATGAAGCACAGCATCAAGCACAGCGATCGTTTGGAATGAAAGATGACAACCTGGAGACGTTCTTTCTTCAGTCCTAATACACGCACACACAACCCACGTCTCTCCCGTGCATGTTCTCGCTCTCTTGCAAACACACATACACTGTAGATGAATAAGACCATGTTAATAATTAGTTATGCTTTCACTATATTAGTATTGTATTATGTCAGTCATATTATATTAACCATTAATGTACATGTTAATATAATAACTTCAGAAGGAGGACAGAAGTGTGATTAGAATCACTTAAGTGAGTTCAAGTTATGCCAAGCCAAGGAAACACTCCTTCTGTGACTGGGTCTGTGACTGGAACAAGAAGGGATGACAAAGGTCTGAGGAGCCTATATATTAAACTCTAAATGTTTAAGATATTTTTTAAAAAGAATTGCCTCCTTTGCATCTCACAGTTTGATGTGGTAGGAACACATTAGTATGTTCATTCCAAATAAGCAACTGGGTAATTTTCAAAGCTTAAAAAATGTGTGTATTTTTTGACCTACTATTTCCCCTTAAAAAAACAATCCGTATTCACAGAAGTATATTAATGATACCAATTAATGGCTAGCAGTTTTGAAACGCTAACTGCTAGACGCTGTTGTGTGGTAAATCCTCAGAACTACCCACAATGTAGGGGTACTTTCGTTGTCCCCACTACACAGATGAGAAAATGGAGGTAACTGACTTGTGCAAGATGTCCTAGCTGGTAAATAGGGCTGGGATTCAAATATAGCCTGTGACCAGAACCACCCTGTACCAGGACACCATACTGTCTCTCACCACCAGAAGCATGTTCATTGTAGAACCAATGACACAACCTGTCCCAATACTACCCATCGTCATTCATCCAATTGCTCAGACCTCTGGAATCGTTCTTGCCTCCTCTCTCTTTCTCATACCCTGCACCTAATCCATCAGCAAATTTTAGAGTCTACTTTTTGTAAACATCTCATTTCAAACCACTTCTCATCTCTTCCATGGTTACCACCTGATCCAAACTATTATACCTTCTCACATGAACAAATGCAGTAGCTCCTGAGTTGTCTCCAGCACCTGCTCTTATCCTTGTACACTGTCTGGCACAAGCAAACAATGTTATCTCTCTTTTTAAAAAATATATATTTATTATTGATTTTTTACAGAGAGGAAGGGAGAGGAACTCTCTTGCCAGTAAATTATAGAGGAAAATATTTATTAGGATTGAAAGCTATAGTTGGGCAAATCTCAAGGTAGTGGGTCGAGAGCGTGCAAGAAAAGGATCCAGCAGCAAAGAGATGGAGTCCATTGTGTTTGGACTTCTGTGGCGCCACAGCCATAGGAGCACTGGGGTCTAAGAAGGGGGCAGCACTTGCCATAATGGGTTCCAGCAGCAGAGGGCCCGCGCTATGACTAAAGGATCCGAAATCGGGAAGTCCATGATTTTAGAAAGTAGGTTCCATTCATTCTGACTATTTGATCTTAGAAATAGCATGACATCTCGAATTTGTTTTCTCATCTGTGAGTGGGCAATACAAATAACAGTACTGACTTCAGTAGGCTATTGCAATGAATCAATGGAAAAATTGTAGGAGGGCTTTGCAGACACTAGTTGCTCATTTCTTCTTCCTCTTTCCCTCCTCCCCCTTTTCCTTCTCTTTCTTCTTCTTCTTCTGTCCCCTTGGTGTATCTAGTGGTGTTAGCACATATGTGAATTATTCTTAAGACTGGTGTTTAAAACCAGACTAGAAACTTCAACATATATTTTCTTCCTTTTGCACTTCCTCAGGCTATGCATTTCCTAAGTGTATCATTCAGAGTAGAGTAGAAAGGCTCACCTTTTATAAGTTCAATATTGGCATCTTTCAAGCTTCTAAGACAACACCCTAAATGGGAATTGGGATTATAAATATTCCTTCGTTCCTCCTAGCCACACCCTTTAAGGTAACCACAGGAGCATGTGATAGTAAGATGAGGCTCCTTAGTTAACTCACGTTGCCAGATATAGAGGCAAACATTGGACACCTTCCTATTCAGAGGCGGGGGCTGTGTCCTTGCCCTGAGACTGCTGTGCATGGAAGGCCACATGCAGATGCTCCCAATGAAGTCCTAGCCTGACGTGAGAGTGAAGAGACCTTCAGATGATTTGAAACCCCAGCCTCAGATCATCACTAGTCTTCCTGTCTTCCCAGCTGAGGCCTCAGACATTGTGGACCAGGGAAGAGCCATCCCCACTGTGCCCCGTCTGAGGTTCCAATGCACACAATTCATGAGTTTAATACGATGGCTATTCTAAGCTGTTCAATTTGGGGATAATTGTTATGCAACTGCAGTAACTGGAACAAGCTGAATGTAGGAAATGGGAGTAGCCTTAAATAGGTGACCCCACCAAATCCCAGGTTCTCAGAAGTTGTTTTAAGAAGACTAGAATTCGCCCTAGCTAGTTTGGCTCAGAGGATAGAGCATCAGCCTGCAGACTGAAGGTTCCCTGGTTCGATTCTGGTCAGGACACATGCCTGGGTTGCCGAATCTCCAGTAGGGGGCGTGCAGGAGGCAACAGAACAATGATTCTCATCACTGATGTTTCTATCTCTCTCTATCTCCCCCTCTCCCTTCCTCTCTGAAATATTAAAAAAAAAAAAAAAAAAAAGACTAGAATTCAAGGGGGAAGGGGTTAAAAAGGTGTCAAACTTTCTTGCTTTGATACACAATTCCAAAACTGTAATGTTTCAACCAAAACTAGTCTTCACACTCAAGAAAAAAATATCTAAGACTAAATTCTCAGATGAGAGGAAGCTCTTAAAGTATCAAGGCATTTGAAAACAGACTTGCCAAGATAGGGAGTTGAACATTTCTGCGCTTGAATCAAGATAAAATATTTAATTAGCCTATGAACTGACCCCCGAGAACATCTGGAGTTTCCAGGAGGGAAGAATTTTCTTGTCTCTTCTAAGACCGCCAAACAGTGGGGGCTGATGTTGGCACAGAAGCAAAGATGGAAAGCTCAGTTTATCAGCACAGCCTCTCTGATTCCCGTCCACAGATTAGAGAACAGGGACAAGTGGAACGGAGTCGCTCCCAGTCTATTCATCTTCAAAACACAGAGAGTGCAGGGATAAGGAGGCTTAGATAATTCCCTACCAGGGGAGCCCAGACACATCAAAGCGGTAGCCAGCGACTTGGCAGAAACATAGAGACCTGTTAAATTTTCCCATCGAAACTTCTCTTATTTTACACAGAAGAATGGGACCAAGAATACCTGGGTTGGGCAACGGTCCAAACACTTGCCTCTGGCATTAAACACACCTCGATGCAGGTATCACCTGATATCATCGTCTATTCACTGCATCCTAGGTGATGTGCCAACCACATTGGCTTTGCGCACATTCTCTCCTTTAAACATAATGCCCTTTAATATTTACTAAGCACTCACCATGCCCTGGGTACTATGTTAATCAACTCTTAAGCAGCATCTCGTTTCATCCTTATAATAAACCCATGAATAAGCTCTCTTGTTGCCTCCATTTGAGGACAGATGTTGAAAATGCAGGCCCAGGGAAGCTGAGGTATTTCCATATGATAAGATCACAGAGATAACTCTTCCTCATCCTGCTAGCCAATCATTAATCCTGACAACGGCCATTTAGACGTGAGGTAGTAGGAGAGGCTCAGAGGTGGTAGGTGGCTTTCCAAGGTCACACAGTTAATGTGTGGAGGACCTAGGCTTTGCTTCCAAACGCACCTCAGCTCCCGCCTGCCTGCTAAAACAGCTTCCTAAGCTGTCCGGCAGCTGTTGGGCGGTGATCTCAGGTTGAACTGAAGCTTGGTGAGTCAGGGCATAAATACTAGTAGTTTAGTTTCATTCTGAGCTAAACCGGCTCTGGGTTAATTTTTCACTCTCTCTCTCTCTTGAGTTTTCACATTTTTTAACAATGGAACCATATTTTTCCATTTTAAGCCAAAATCAAATATAGGGCCCCCAATATATGTAATAGATAAAATATTTTATTAGCATAAATGTATTTTAGAGTTGGCATTTCTGTCACTTACTAGAATGTCAATCAATGGGAACACAGTCTGAGAGTTCGTGGTTGAAAGTATGTGTTGTTTTCCGTTACAGATTTTAAATAGTAAAATATATTTTAGGAAATGTTCCATACTTTGATTGTTTCGTTTTGCTTCCTTCAGTGCTTGGGGTAAGATTTCTAACATTAGCAAAATCAACTTTTAAAAAATTATTCGTATTAAGAATGTGTTACGGGGGAGGTAGAAAGCAACATCAAAGTTTCCTCAAATGGGAGTTTGATGTCAAACCACAGTGGAAACTTTGTGAACAAGTGCAGAAAACTGTTGTTTTTTATCATCTGCCAAGCCTAGGTGTTAGCCACCAAAACACTACAAGTCAGTGAAGTGTGAACATTACATCTTTCCAGAAAGGAGCTTGTTTGTGGCATTCAGAGGGAAGGCTTTGTGATTTATTAATTCGACCCAGCCTCAGTTCCCTTACCTGGTAAGTTAAGTTGACACAGTAGTGTAGTTAAGAAGATTAGGAACTATACATGAAAAATAGCTACTATATACATAGCTGGTATCAGCATATATATTCTGCTACTTTATTTTGTCATCACCTAACTGTTCATATTGCCTCACCCATTTGCATAACATTATAGCACTTTGGAGCAACCGAAAATTGAATATCTCAGGTACAGTTGAAAATACTACCTTGGGCCTCATCCTCCAAGCTTGATACATGAATGGTGATGGCTCACTACTCTCCCAAGCATGAAAGAGACTGTTCCATGGAACTCTTCCCTGAGCCCTCTAGCTGAGAAGGAATTGCTGAAAAAGTTCACAGCCCACTTCTTTGGGAGTGAGCAAGCCTACCACCACAGACCCATACTTCCCCTTCTGTTCTGCTAGCAAGGATGCTCGGTCATGTACAACCAAACCCTACAGACACCTGGGGAGGTAGAGTGTGTGGAGGAAAGTTGAAAACGAATGGAGGAATGAAAGAGTGATTTTTAGCTCCTCTCCATATAAAGGTAGCCTAGGCACCCTTGACATGGTGTACCCACTGCACATTTAAGGAAAGGAAGAGATTTAAGTCAGGGCCTGTTTTGAGCCCTGGTTCTCAAGATCACATGATCATCTAAGCTTCCAGCCTCTGACTCTAAAATAGAGCGAGTTCTTCTCCTGGACTCTGAAGTCATTGAGGACACAACCCATGTCTTTTTCATGGAACTCAACACATGCTGGGGCTAATTACAATGTCTGTGCCTCCTTTTCATGGGGCTGTTATGAGAAATAAAGGAAATAATGTAAGTAGATGGGCTTTGTAAATATAAATTATTTTAATATATTATTATTATAAACAATAATCTTGCATTAGAATCCACTGATATTTGATATGTTAGATATAACCACACTAATTATCACCAATAATTATTGTTATCACCAAGAATCTACCAAAGCACCAGGTTCATCATAACATGTTTTCACACGGAATTGACCCAAGGGTAATTAGTTCTCAGAATTACTTACAGGTTCCCATGGAGGAGCTTAATAACTGTACTAAAATTAAATGGAAAAAATGGAATTAAGGTATTTGGAGCAACATTCTAGTACTGTGGGAAATAATTTGGCTCTTTCCAATGAGGACAAGGACTCTGCCACTTATAGGCTCTCCGTCAAGGGCCAGGGCACCCTGAGCTTAGCTCTGCTTCGTGGAGAACATCGTGCATGCCCAGGAGATAGAGCATATGCTCCAGGAAACTGAATAAAAGTCTTTGGTTCACAATGACCCTTGCCTTTGATCCCTGGGAAGTCAGTGTTCATTTATTCCACTTGGACACGATGTTCACTTCCAGGAGTCAGGGGACCTATGAAATATGTTCTAAATTATCATTACACTGAAACTGTACCATAAACTGCTGACATGATATGGCCAGGAGTAGGTGCAGCAGGAATTTTAAAAAATAGGTATGATTCTAAATTAGGGAAATTAAATGGTAGGTCTGAACGTCTCAATTTGGAATATTTTTCCAAGCTACAAGTTTTCTCTTTCCTTCTTTCTGAAGTTACATTCACGGCCATTAACAAAGTTACACCCAATAAAAGTACCACCCTATCTCCATGTTCTCGATAAAACCCAAACCATCCTCTCTGGCTTCTCAGTCCTCAGGCATATAAAGAGCAACAATCCATTGTGCATTTCAGATCAAATGATTGCCAATATTTCAAGGACAAATAGATTTAACTTCATTGACTCTTAATACTATTAGCAGCATAGAAGGTCAGATTATAGATCTTTTTCAATATAAAAATCAGGCTTACATTTTTATGAAACATCTTAGGGGTCAAATGTTCTCTTCCACTGCTAACAAGTTACAGCCAATTAAGAGAGCAAACAGTCCTCCCCCGCCATCCGCCAAAGGCAACCCCTTGGGAAGCACCTTAGCAACCTGAGCTGTAAAGCAGGGCACCACGGGCCCTTCCCCTGCTGGAATTCCATTACCAAAAGCGCAGGCCAGCAATCACATGTAATAAAAAGGAAATGTCAATCGTTACTTACAGCTCCCCAGAAAAACTGACGCTGTAAAATTAACAGCCCACGGCTACATTTTTATAAACCCCCCTTTCCTCTTCTCCCCAGCCCAGCCGAATTCTCTAGCACACCAAACATACTCTGGAACTGTGTCAGCTATTTCCACTTACTCTTACATTAATTAAAACAAAATAATTAAGAATGTCCGTGTTTCAGTCACACAGTCCTGACGTGCTCACGTGTGGCCAGTGACTCCCTGAGTGGACCCCGCAGATAGAGGCATTGCCATCATTGCAGCGACAGTGCTCGTCTGGACAGAGCCTCTTTTTCCAAACTTTAAAATTCCCTATAAAAGATAAGCTCACCCTGTTTTCCCCTCTTCAGCCTGACACCCCCCCACCCCCAGCAATCTCTTCATTATGCAAGTCAGTTTGGCCTCTATTTTTTCTTCACTTGGCCAGTTACCAGATTCCCCATCATTAAGACCCCCCAAGGAAGTGACAGCCAGCATGCATTCTCTTCTGCAGGGCTTTCCCTCAACTCTGTAACCCTGTACACAGAAATCGCTCTGTAAATCCAGACATGTTCTAGGGGCAAAATACAGGAAAACTCACTTATCAATAAATCTTGTCCCGGAGCACTGCCCACATTTGCTAGCCTTCACTAAACAGAGATAGTGTAGCCTCGTGGTTTAAATAGACTGCCAGGTGTTTCTAACTCCTGGCATACGTGTGCTTCTAATCTCCTCTGTATCGTTCCACTTTTGGTACGTGTGCTGCCGAAGCGAGCAAAGGCGTGCTTCTAATGTGTCGCCTAGGACCACTGGCTGAATTTGTACCAAAAGGTAGGTGCTAGCACTAATGACCAGAGAGGGTGAATGATTCTCCAAGTTACTGTGAGTTGCCAGGAGGTTTGTGCACTAGTCGTTCACCTCTTTGCTCTCAGACGCATTCTCTGTCTGCACGCCTTGCCGCTGGCTTCCATCAAGGTTTGGTCAATGGAAGACGCTGACGGGAGATGAGAGAGCAACAGAGGGAGTCCAGGGTAGCCCCGTCTCCCTTTCAGGCCGCACTCCCAGCGCTACCTGCATCTCCTCTGTCTTTCTGGTTCCCACTGGGGAGGCCCTCCTTCCATGCGTCCAGCTTCTGCTGGGTGGTCCCGCTGTTTGGTTCCTCCTTCATCCCTCTCACCCAGTGGGGTGCTGGGAAATGTTTAACAACTGGCTCTGGAACAGGGAGGAGGGGAGGGGGGAAAGAAGCTCTGATTTGACATGTTTGCCATTGTCTGTGGGGCAGTAGAGACTCACACTCAGGCTTGCAAAAATTCCTGAGTGTTTAATAGCTGGACACTCACAAGCCCGTACAAGCTGGTTTTAGCACACCCCCTGAGCAAAGTAGCAGGTGCCTATGGTTAGTCTCTGGGTTCCCTCACAGTCCCTCTTAGCTTCTCTGCATTTCCAGCCTCTTTGGTACTAGTTAGTGACCTGGGTTAAATCCTATTAGTTACCTGGCGCAGGCTCAGTTAATCAGACTGAATCCTGAATGTGTGTTGTTAAGAGTGTAAAAAACTGATCAGAGAAGAGCTTCTCAAAGTGCCGGAATAACAATCAGCCACATCACTAAGCCTGCTGGAGGTTCAGCCGACATCACTGTTTTTAAAGAGTTAAGACTTTCTAGGGGAGGGAAGCGGTGAATCAATACACGTTGTGGCACAAGTCTCTTATCTCACTGCGCATGAGTGACAAAAGGTCTGTGGACGGGAGCGGTGTATAGGCCACACTGTAATAGAGCACTTTGGAAAAGCAATTTGGCAGCACGTATCAAAAGGCCCACAATGGCCCTGTCCTTGTCCCCGAGGTCCACTCTGACAGAATCTCTCCTAGGAACTCATCCCAAAAGGAGGGCAAATCCAAATGTGCAAGGATATCCATTGCAGCATCACTGAAAATAGGGTATTTTTGTGAAGCAACTTCAAAGTGAAAAGATAGAAAAATAATTCTTTAAACCCATTTGATGGCATTTCATACAGCCTTGAAAATTATGAGTATTATAGCACTGTGGGGAAACACATATGCTACTGGGTAATAAAAAAATCAGGAAAGAAAACTACATACATGATAACACTGAAAATAAGTATGTACAAACCATTACTGAATTATGTAAAGAGGGTATTAGGAGATGAACTTTTTTTCTCTGATTTTCAAAGAGTGACCTTTTTCTGATGTAGAAATTCCACTTAGTTTTGTCCATGAAAAACAATGAAACCCACTAACAAAGTTAATGAGGATATTTAGAAGGGAAAAACATATCTATTACACATTAAGGTGACCTGTGAATGCGGTTTTAGTTTACAGAATAAGACCTGGATACGCCTGAAGTTAAAGTAAGATCCCCAACTTGCCCATCTGTCATCCCCCCATGCACGAGTCTACTCACCTCAATACATCTGCTCACCAACCTGCGTCTCACCTCCCTTTCGGAGGACTGGCTCTTACCACTTAGGTACTAATAAGCCAATGTGCTACTTCTAGGACCTCTGGAGCCTTCTTTCTACTGTGAAGTATAAGACTTTTCCCCTGTCCCCCAGAGGAGCACCTGATTTGCAAACAGGTGGGAAAAGTATTGAAGCCTTAAAAGAGTTTGTCCTGGAGGATCCCAAGCAGGTAACAGTCCAGGTAACAGTCTCCTCTTTCTTGACTCAGCATGGCTTCAAACCTGTATCCACACTTCACCAACTCTCTGGTTCCCTTAGAGAGGAAAATAGCTGCTGACTCTGCTGCACCCCTGCCCCTCTCCACCCCCGATTCTCTTCAGACCTGATCTCTTAAAGCACAGCTTATTTAGGTACCTAGAAGCGAAAAAGAAAAAAAAAAACACGAAAAACCTAAAAGCCAGTCCTCATCCAATTTGTCTCAACGTCTAGATCAGTGGTTCTCAACCTTCCTAATGCCGGGGCCCTTTAATACAGTTCCTCATGTTGTGGTGACCCCCAACCATAAAATTATTTTCATTGCTACTTCATAACTGTAATTTTGCTACTGTTATGAATCGTAATGTAAATATCTGACATGCTATATGTGTTTTCATTGTTACAAATTGAACATAATTAAAGCATAGTGATTCATCACAAAAACAATATGCAATTATATATGTGTTTTCCGATGGTCTTAGGCGACCCCTGTGGAAGGGTCGTTCGACCCCCAAAGAGGTCGCAACCCACAGGTTGAGAACCGCTGTTCTAGATAAATAAAACCACACTGCAGAATTCAACCTGCAATACTGCCACGCAAGCCACCGAAGACTACACAGGTGCCCACCATTATGACAAAATAGCCATGAAGAGCGTGGGGACACTGGAGCTCAGGCTCCTGGGTGCAAATATGAGATTTTCCACTTCCAAGCTGAATGATCCTGGACAAAGCCTTAACCGGTCTGTCTCTGCTTCCCCCGAGGATTGTCGCGAGGAGTAAGTGAGTTATTTCTACGTAAAGCTCTTGGAACAGTGCCTGACACTTGATAAGTACCCATTCCAGTTTAGCTAATATTAAGTTCTCCCTCAAAAAATAAAAAATAAATGTGGTGTGATGTGGTTCCCTGTGAGGCAGGCCTCCCTGCCCTTCCTCGGGGGCCACTATGTCCACCGGGAGCACACAAACGAAGGGCCAATGTCAAAATACCCACAGCGCTGAAACAGCCACATCCAAACCTCACGATTCAAGCAGAATCGCCATGGTCTTCATTTCCAGAATTTTCCATCTCATCAAAATAAACCACCGGAGGGCGGGAAGGCTTGGACATGCCTACCTCGAACCACTGCCCGTGCGACTGCATCTTGAGGATGACGCAGGGGTCTGGTTTGGAGAGGGCGTCTCTGTCGGAAATGCCTTTGCAGGCCACACGCAGCTCCACTTTGGTCAGGCAGGGGCTGTTAAAGATCCCCAGCGTGTTGGCCGCCGACTCGTAAATGTTGCTCATCTTCTTCATTCTGTTTTGGGCAAGAAAGAGAGGGAAAGAGACATGCCGATCAGCGCAATATTTGTCAAAGGATAACACCTCTCAATCACCACTTAGGAAATTTGTTCAAACACTGACTATATTTACTATCTCATGCCCCACCCCAGTGGCATAGTGCCAGTGAAGTGAACAAACAAAACAAACAGAAAGCAGAAAAAAAAAACCTCAACAGGTGTTGGTGTACTTGGCAAAGAACACTATTTTCCTATACGATTTGCATACCTTTGCATAGTAAAAAATTTTTGCCTGTGAAATAACATGAATGAATCAGTGCAATAGACTGCAATCTGTAATCTGATTCTGTATTAAGGGCATCGATTGTGTGAAATTTTACAGGTTTGTTGGCTCATCAATTTAATCACTTTCCAAGTTTGACCTTCTGTATGATGGCACAGAGATGTAGGTTGCCCTGCCTGAAGAAACATCCCAATGTCCCTTCCCTAAGCCCTGGTCCACCTTCTCAAGATGCCTTTTCAGCAAACCAGCTCCAAGAGAGAGGCCCTGAATCTGATTTCCTGCCCCAAGTGTCCAGGTCCATGCTCCCCTTTCCCTTCCAGCTCCTACCTGCGACATCGAGATTCAGAATCAAAGGTGGTGGCGGGGGGAGGGTGGTGGAGCAAGAGGATGACTATGTGAGAGAAAAAGCTCAGAGTCTCTGGTTCTGGACTCATGGGAACAACAGCCACAAATAAGCTCTGCAGGGCCCCTCCCCATCTCCACGTGATAACCTTTCAACAGCACTTTGTACCAGGAGGGCCAGGGCTACAGGGGCCCCCAGCGACCCCCAACATGGCCCTCCCTCTGAGGAGGACTGACCTGTAAGGACATTGAAAGAGTCTTTCAGAAGCAAAATTCAATATCTTTCTTATGGAATTCTGTTTCCTTATAGATTCGCTGGAAAACCTGCAATGGCTTCTCCATGCTCATAAGGCATTTGTCCCCTACAGTGGAATCTCGCCATCTATAAAATGACGATAATCCCTCTATTGACTGCCAGCTCATTGTTGGCTAGTTTCCTGTTGCTATGGCCTGAATATTTGTGACCCCTCGAGATTCAAATGTTGAAATCCTAACCCTTGAAGGTGGTGGTATTAGAAGGAAGAGCCTTTGGGGGGTGACTGGGTCATAAGGGTGGAACCCTCATGAATGGGCGTAGAGCTCTTATACAGGAGACCTACAGAGCTCCCCAGGCCCTTCAACCATGTGAGGATACAGTGAGAAGTCTGTGTTCCAGAGGAGGACCTTGATCTTGAACTTCCAGCCTCCAGAACTGTAGCAATAAAATTCTACTGTTTATAAAGCTATTCAGTCTGTGGTATTTTGTTATAGCTGCTTAGATGGACTAAGACACCTGTTAGTTTTGCCTAAAGGAGTGCATAACCAGAGAAAGGAGGAGAGAGAAAACTGTTTAGAACTCTGTAACAGCAGCCTCATCAATTCAAGGGGTCTTGGAACCGAGTGTGCCTACTTTGATGATTTCAAACACTGAGCACTTGATGAGTTAAGGATGGTGGGCCTACAGCACCCATATTTTTTCCCCAATTCCTACCCTGACCATTAGCAGTGGCCAAGTCCCTACATGACCCGGGTCCTGTCAGGCAACCCTATCTCCCAGGGTCCAGCTCTCACGGCACTTTGGGATGTTTCCTCCTTTGCTCTTCCAGGCTTAGGACCATGATAGCTTCTGAAAGGTTTAAGCTGAGCATTCTAGAGAAGATTCGGATACACTCGATCAATTGAACAGGGGACAGAAAGGAAGCGAAGGGAGTAAGGAGGTGGTCTAGCAGGAGTCCAGCTTCAGTGTGGTTCCAAGGGAAGCTCTGGAGCATGAATTGTGCCATGGGTTGGTCCCACCTTAAGGAAAGGGTCCAGTCTCTTGTAGCCCATGTCAATCAGCCATGCTAGGGAGGCAGAACCTCTTAGGTCCCCCCACCTCCATTGGCTGAGAGGAATCAGTCAATTCTCCAGAAAGGGGCAGCTGTGAGCCATTAGCAGCTAGCATTACAGCCATGAGGGGTGAGTGCACTAACTTGATAAAGAGGATCTGGGCAGAGTATCAACATGGTCTATTTTACCACAGTGGTTAGTCTCTGATAATATATATATATATGGAACTTCTTTAGGTCAGGGACTTCTCATACTTTACTGCATACTCAATAGTGTTCAACTTGAATACAGTAGACTGATGATGAAACAACATAACCCTCACTTCTGGGGGGATATGTGGCGATACTGAAAATAAAGCTCCCAACATTTTACAGTTACTCCTGGCTGATCTCCCTGTCCATGCACAAATCAAGGCCCTGACCAGATACATTGGCTTTCATGAGTTCCTCTGGCTGCTGAGAGGTAACGGCAGTCCTGACCTTGACTTTGGAGGTAGTACATAGGCCAGCGAAGTCAAATTGTTTGGCCTTGGCCCGGCAGAAGCTCACTGCTGAAAAGGTGGTCACAAAATATGGCTCTGTCAACGAGTGATGAGCTACCTCCAGTCCCAGATAAGTGAAGTAAACAAGTAATTTCACACTCTGTTAGAGAACAGGATTAAAATATGGCCAGATTATCAATACATTTTCCATGGCCTATTTAAATCCTCTTTGTGGCCTTTCATAAAATGTCCTGGTTTTACAGAGACTAATGTCTGTTGAGAATTATTTTTGATGGAATCTGACTTTTGGCCAATATTAGAATCAAATTATAATTGTCCTTTCACTCAGATAATTTAAGTTATAATAAAACCACTACTTCAGCATATCCACACTCTCTTAACAGGACAAACTGATCCTGAAACTTAATTAGTTTCAGAATGAGTTGCAAACACAGCCAAGACAATAGAGAGCTCAAGAGGGAAGAGAATCAGTGGGAGCTCACAGGGGAACCAATTGAGCAGAGCTTGTCTAAGAACTGTGTTAAGAATAAGTGCATAATCACTGTTCTGCTTGCTTTGGCATTATTTGGCCTTTTCAAATGTCGGGGAAGTATGCTAGATGTCTCTATCACACAACATTTCCGTCCCTATTCAAGAAATATGCACGGGGCACCTGGTCCGTGCCCGGTGCTGTGCTGGAGGCTGGAGGCCCTGGGCATCCCATTCAGTCAGCTGAAGACGGACCAGTTGCTATTCATCCAGGATTTGTTACTTTATTTCATATTCAACATTCTCCCCGATCCAATCTTAATACGCCACAAAGACATGGTTACGTGCATTGTTGATTAAGTATGAGATTGTGCTCTGGCTCTAAAAGTTCATTCCCCACCCCCTTGACTCCAGAGGCAGGTCAAGTCACTTCTAGAAGAACTCTGTAATAGTAGCCTCATCAATTTGAGGGGTCTGGGAACCCAGCGTGCCTACTCTGATGATTTCAAGCACTGAGCACTTGATGAGTTAAGGGTGGTGGGCATGCCCGACCAGCATGGCTCGGTGGTTGATTGTTGATCTATGAACCAGGAGGTCACAGTTCAATTCCTGGTCAGGACATAAGCCCAGGTTGCAGGCTCGACCCCTGGGGGGCATGCAGGTTCTCTCTCATCATTGATGTTTCTATCTCTCTCTCCCTCTCCCTTCCTCTCTCAAATCAATAAAAATAAAGATAAAAAAGCATGGTGGGCCTAAAATACCCAGAAACCCAGAGATAAATCATGTGGATGACAAAAACCCATGGTTCTAATGAATACGAGTCAAAATTGACAATCGTGTATATGAATGTTTTTCTGAAATGCACTACGCCAAATCACTCAAGTGCAGTAAATTATTATTTCTGCCATTTCCTGACCTTTCTAATTTGAGACAACAAAGAGACCAAAAAGAAGAATCCAGCAGAGATCCTATTTCCTGAAAAATCAGCTTTCTTGGGAAAATGTGCATAAGGAATCAGATGTATCAATGTTCTAGGAACTTTTTTTCTCTCTAACAGTGAATCATGAAGATGAGATTTTTCTAGAAAGCAATTATGTCCACTGCATCTCATTCATATTAATTTTATAACACTCAAATGTCACCCATTTTTAGGAGAACTGTATTATAAATTTAACTGGGTAATTATAAAGGGTGATAGAAAGTGTTAAAAGGAATACTTGAATAAAATATCAAAAGAAATCATACGAATGAACGTCTCCTCCTGTCATAGCCCCTCCCTTTCCTACCATCCCAAAGGCAATTACAGCTCCTGTGTGAGAAAAAGAAAATTTAGATGAGGCTTTTATTATTTTTGGTACTGAAATAGTTCCTTCCTGTTTCTCAGGCAACTAAATTTACTCAGTAGAAAGAACAAATCCCACCAGTCTTTTTTGTTCAGTTATTTTCCATCTTCTTATAATCACAGGTAGGATTCTTCTACTCTTGTCATGTTAACAGGAAGCTGAGAGCTCACAAAATGGAGTTTGTGTTTCTGGCCACATATGTGTGGCTAAATGTAAAAGGAGGAAAGGAGCAATATATTTTTATGTTCAACAAACAGCATCTGAAGCCAAAAGCCAATTTCTGTAAGAAAGCATAACTGATCTACTTATGGGTCTTGCTCGGCTTCTACACCTTCTCGTGTAAGACCTGCTTCATCTGCTTTGATTGACATCCTAGCATTAGCATGCTTTTGCTTACTTGGCAGCAGACAACATGTATTGTTTGGGGGGAAAAAGAAAGGGTTGAATAAATGACCAAATGGAAAAAGGAATATCTCTTGAGACACAGAACACAGCCTCTAGTTCAGCACAGGCCAAAAGAAATCTGATAAGGGAAATGTTCTATCTTTTATGCTGTGCAATACCGTGGCCGCTAGCTGTAGGTGGCTATTGAGCACCTGAACTATGGGTAGTGCAACTGAAGAAATACAATTTTAATTATATTTCATCTTAAATTAAATAGCCATCTGTGAAGGATGTATGCACCTCTATGTTCATGGCATTGTTATTTACAATAGTTAAGATCTGGAAACAGCCCAAGTGCCAAGTAGATGAGTGGATAAAAAAGCTGTGGTACATTTATTCCATGAAATGCTATGCAGCTGTGAAAAAGAAGGATCTCTTACCCTTTGAGACAGCATGGAGGGACCTGGAGAGTATCATGCTAAGTGAAATAAGCCAGTCAGAGAAAGACAAGTATCGCATGATCTCACTTATATGTGGAATCTAATGAACAAAATAAACTGATGAACAAAGACCCAGAGACTTGGAAACATGGACTAGACAGACAAATCTCAAAGAGAAGGGGGGTGTAAAGAGGGGAGGGAGACAGGAAGAGATTAACCGAAGAACTTACATGCATATATGCATTGCCCATGGACATAGACAATAGTGCAATGAAGGCCTGGGGTAGGGTGGGGTGGGGAATGGGTGGAGAGGGGTCAATGTCGGGGGTGGGGGGCAGGGAAGGGCATCTGTAATACTTTCAACAATAAAGATAAATTTATAAAACTACTGAAAAATAGAGATTACTCAGCTCCTTTAAAAAATAAAATAAAAGCCTAGGAAGCAAACAAGGCAAATTCTCATAATCACAGACCACTGGCAAGAGATGTTCATGGCCAGGGAAACTCTTTCGCCCTTAAGATTCCTAATATGCAACCTGACAAATAATTATTGAGCAACTACCATGAACCCAACACTCTATTGCATGCTATGAAGGACACCAAAACATTAAGATGTGGTCACTGCTTCTGAAGGACTTTCAGTGGGACCAAGTAGATGAAATAACTTATTCATGGAAGGCACTACAGTGTGATATTTAAATGTGTAGGCTTTTGAGTCAGACAGCCTAGGTCCATGTCCTGGATCCATGACTTACTAACTGTACAGCTAACTAGAGGCAAGACATACTTTGGTTTCCCCCTCATCTGCAAAATGGAACTAATAATAGGACCTACTTTTGCATTAGTGTGAGGATTCAGGAAGTAACAACACTGACATAAAGAAAGTGTTAGGTAATCATTATGTTACAGGTGTTCCTGTGAAAACGATTTCTGCAAGTAGATGTATGATGAATTGCTAAAATAATTAACAAAGACAAGTTAAGTGATGATAAAGCCCAGAAGAGATACAGATGCTTTGGTCCAAAGTCTGGTGAAGAGAAAAGAAAGGCAATCTTTATCAAACAGACTTCTTTATGCCAGAACCAGCATTAGGTGCTTTACACTGAACCATCACTATGTTATCTGTAAATGGAAGAGACAGGTCTTTAAGCTAAGCCCGAGAGCTTGCTCTGGATTTGAAGAGGCTAAGAAAAGAAAAAAGGTAATGCCAACTCATATGTTCAGTCACCAAAAAACGGCAAAAACAAAGAAGCAGCATGCTGTGCCTGGAGGACATGAGATGCCCAAATGGATAAGAGTAACACCTGGGTGGTGCATGGAGTGGAAAGTGCATTGGAGACCCAAGCATGTGAACGTGTGTCCCGGCTCTGACATTACCTACTTGTGACATAACTTTGCCGACCCTCAGTTTTCTCATTCTAAAAAAGAATACAGTAATAGTTACCACCCAAGGCTATTTGGAATATCAGAGGAGATATAAAACATAAAAGGACCAAGCTCAATAATGAACACAGCAGATTCTACAAAAATGTTATTTCTGTTTCTCCTGTCCCGTGACTCGGAATATAGCAAAGACCCAAATGCTCCCACACTCACGTTTCAGATCATTTGAGAGAGCTGTGATTTAAAGATAAATCATTATTATAGAGCAAGACTCCAAATTAAAAATCAGTTCCTATGAAGTGATTCATATATTTTGGTTTGGGTCAAAAACTTGAAATTGAATAGGTTCGATTATAATTTAGACTGGTTTATTGTACGTGTGGGATTTTTTCACAAGTTCTATAAAGAAATTAGCTTCTGGTGGGGGAAGGTTAAACATTAGCTAACTACATTCTCACTTGAAAAGTCAAGAGTTTAGTTCAAATTAGAAGCTTACTATATATAACTTTTGCTTTATCAGCATCCTCTTTCATGATAATAGTAGAACCAAATAAGCAAAGGTAAAAATCTGTGTGTGTGTGTGTGTGTGTGTGTGTGTGTGTGTGTGTGTATACACCTGTGTAAAATCTTCTCACCAAACATTCCATCTGTTCCCTTAGCACTCCTGCAGTTAGGCAGAGCCATGTGACTAGTTCTGAGAAGTAAAATGCTTCAGGACGAAGCATAGAAGAGTCAATATATATACCCTCTAGCTATCCTTTCCACTGTCACATTGACCAAAGACCTTTTTTAAGACAGTGGAGTGACAATATCAAGCATCTGCCATCACTGACTCACAACTAAGATTTGGAAACAGCCTAAGTGCCCATTAGCAGATGAGTGGATTAAAAAACAGTGGTACATCTACACAATCGAATACTACGCTGCTGTCAAAAAGAACGAACTCTTAACATTTGCAAGAGCATGGATGGACCTGGAGAGCATTATCCCAAGTGAAATAAGCCAGTCAGAGAAAGATAAATATCACGTGATCTCACTCATTTGTGGAATATAATGAACATCATAAACTGATAAACATAAAATAGATTCAGGGACACAGAAGCATCAAACAGACCATCCAACCTCAGAAGGAAGGCAAGGGAGGGTGGGGGAGGGGGGTAAGAGATCAACCAAAGAACGTGTATGCGTGCATATAAACATAGCCAAGGGGCTCTGGGAATCTTGTTTGCTTTGTAGTTGTTCTACTTGCTTTTCATAGGATCATGCAGCTGTCTGTTGTTAAAATCCTGTTTCCAATCGTGCTAGCCAACATACAGACATGAACATTTAACTTGCCTCTCTATAAGCCTTCAGTGACTCCAGGTACTTTTAGAATTAAAAATGCACTCCCCCGTACAGTACACAGAGCCCTCCCACCACATCTCCACAAGTGCCTTTCCTTCCAACCAATGCAACTGACAGACATGCCATTTCCACACATTCACGTGGCTCAATCACAACTCCTAAGACAATGGGCAAAGGGGGTGGGGGTGGGGGGCGGGGGAGGCGTGTAGGCTGGGACAGGGGGCGGGGGCAGGCTGGGAGATGGCAATAGGGGGGAAAAGAGACATATGCAATACTTTCAACAATAAAGAATTTTTTAAAAGAAACAAAAATAAACAATTGATGATCTGAAGCAAAATTACTGGAGTAAATACACCAATAATTTAAAGTTAGTAATAAATTAGTAATAATAACAATGCTAATAACAAATAGTCTTAAAAATAAAGATATGATGAGTAAAAAACAAGGAAAGAATATTAATGAGAAAAACAAATGGGGTTACTAGAAGATTAAAAAAAATAAAATTTGAATAAAACAAGCGAGGGGTTTTTGAGGAAGGGAAAGAGGAGAACTCAGGAAAGGACGCAGGTCTTCCCGGTCAGTTACCAGCCTCTGAACCTTCCCTGGAGAAGCACGCCCTATTATAGGTTCAGCTATTTTAAGCAAGAATAAACTATTTTAAAGTTTGTATCTGCAAATCTCACTTTTTCAAAATGTCAAAGACTGTTAAGAACATTCTTTTAAACTCAGTCTCCCAATTTGAGTGAGAAATTTTCCATTTCTCTCCTGTCTCCAAAATTCCTTTAATACTCTAAAAAAAAGAGTAAATATTTAAGTCAGGTCTTGAAGGATGGGTCGTAGTTCTTAACGCAGGCAAGAGAAAGGAAAACAGGACACCATGAACATGGAATAGCCTGGGCAAATGAGTGGAGGCCTGAGCTTGGAGTGGTGGTGGTGGCGGGGGGCGAGGGGGGTGGGTACAATCGTGAGCGGTCTATATGGTTAGACTGTAGTGGTGAAGAGAGAGCAAGACTGCGGGGAGGCAGGACCAAAGGAACTTGTACGCCTTGCAGCTAACAATATAGTATCATTTACTGAAGAGTCATTGGGTTTCAGTGATTTTGCCTCACAATCTACTTTCTTTTGCATTTTAAATCTCACAACAACCTTACGGGCCGTTATTATTCCCATGTTACAGATGGGCAAACTGAGGCTCTGGGAATCTTGTTTGCTTTCTAGGCATTGTTCTGTTTGCTTTTCTTTCTTTTTTTAAATTATACTTTTATTGATTTCAGAGAGGAAGGGAGAGAGAGAGATAGAAACATCAATGACAAGAATCATTGATCGGCTGCCTCCTGCATGCCCCCCACTGGGGATTGAGCCTGCAACCTAGGTACATGCCCTTACCGGAATTGAACCCGGGACCCTTCAGTCTGCAGGCTGACGCTCTACCCACTGAGCCAAACCAGCTAGGGCTCTGTTTGCTTTTCAAAGGATCATGCAGCTCTCTGATGTCAAAATCTTGTTTGTTTCCAATCGTGCTAGGCAAAACACAAATGTGAACATTTAACTCGCCTCTCGATAATCCTTCAGTGACTCCAGGCGCTTTTAGAATTAAAAACACACTCCCTAGTACAGCACACGGAGCCCTTCTCCACCACATCTCCACAAGTGCCTTTCCTTCCAACCAATGCAACTGACATGCTATTTTCCACACATTCACGTGGCTGAATCACAACTCCTAAGGCATCTCATTGCCATTGCCGAGTTCTTCACGTTTACCACCCCAGACTGGGCTCTCTCTGAGGTATCGGGTGTGTCCTATTTATGTTTTTATCCCATTTTCTATTCAGTACCTGGTTCAAAATGAGGACTCAATCAATGTTTGCTGAATGGATGGATAAGTGGATGGATGAATCAATCAATCAATCAATGAAATCATCTTTATGTTCCCCTGTGGAAAACAATGCTCCAAATACATTCAGCAAGAGAGTTTACACTCCGGTCTAGATACGAACCAGAGTTTCATTTTTCTCTGCCTGTCCTCACTCCGCATCCCATCTCCCCGCCACGGTTTTCTGGCTTTGTCTCTGGAGTAGGAGGTAGAGGTAGCTGGATTACATTTAAGAGAACATCCATTCAAGGGCAAGCTTCCAAACAGGCAAGGAAATTTCATTTTCTTTGCTGTTTGCATTGTTGATGTCACTTAGCTTTATATGTAAAAATCACTCAAAAACATATTAGATGCACACATAGGACCAAAGCCCAGAAGAAAATACGCCACAATATGAATCTATCTCAGAGTCATGATATTATAGGCGATTTAAATTTTCAGTGTTGTACATTTCCGTATTTTCTAAATTGTAGGTAATAAGTATGCATGCATTACTTTTGTAATAAAAATGCAATAAAGATTATGTTTTAAAGCATTAAGTAAACTCTACACACATGAGTTGTGGCATAATATTCACGTTTAAAATCTAGAATAAGCATGTATTAATTATACGTATACCAGTGAATCAAATAAGGTATAATTTAAAATGTATAAGTTTGCTCTTCTAAAAAAAAATTTGCCTGCAAATAAAATTGGGATTGTATTTAAACAAAATTTTATAATTCATGGCTTATATCTACTAATACTTGGCTATGCAATCTTAAGGGAATTTCATCACGAAAGCAGCCCTAACCTATTAAAAAGGACAAGCCCTTCCAGCCAGAGACCTCCCACTGCCCGTATTCCTTTGCCATTCAACGGGAGCTACCCATCTGTCACAGACAGAGGTCTGAGAGGGCAATGGCACCCTGGCAGTGACTGCCCACAGCAAGCATCCCAAAGGCCATCTCAAAGCCCGAGGTGGGCGTGCCTGAGGCGTGATCTCCATGGGTCTCCAATCTGTGCCTTTTCCAAGTTTGCACTTGACCGTGCTTGTTAAGGGAAACATGTTGGAGTGACTACTGTGTGGTCCACGCTCACTCGAGGCCGGACTGGAACAGATGGAAGAGCGTTAGGTCTCCCAGGCATAAGCCAGGGGAAACTGTCGTTCGAGAAACTGCTGTTTCCCTGACACCTCTGTCAGGGTGTGGAAAAGTTAAAGGGAATGAGCAGCAGCTGGCTGCACTAGCATCCGCATCGAAGCCTGGCTTCTGGTACTGCTGGTGAATAACAAGGCTCTGGATACAGTCCGGGGAGAGGGCCAATCCTGGGACAGTGGAGGGAAAGCTGAGCTGGACAGTCTTCTAAAAATTGTCTGCAAAGGAAGTCACTCTGATTTCCGGGGTCCTTTAAATAAGCATCCCGGTCTCTGGGATGGTTAAGATTTTTCAAGTTAACCAGACTTAAATGTCCTACATCCTGCCAACCTCTCCTTTCACTCCTGATCACCGGCACCCAACATGTGTGCACACACACAAGAAGATCTGCTGTGTTCCAGGGATACCCAGGAGTTGATGGCTGCATTTACTCTCTGTTCATCCATTGGAGCCAGATAAGAAGCACAGATACCATCACTTTATTACAAACTAAGCCCACCAGGGACCAGAGTTTCCCAGGAAAGACCAAGATGTGAATAACCTTTGGAATCATCTAGGTCTCTGGTTTCCTGTCTGCACCCTTGTATCAGTACACAGATGTTGACGGAGAGCTGAGACAAAGATAATGTCTCGGCCCTGGTGGAGTGCTAGAGCGCCTAGCAGGGAGGCAGTGTTCAATAAGCACTTACTGAATTGATCAATAAAACAAGGTTGACCTTAAGTGTATTGTTCAATGCATTATCTGTTTTCTTCTCTACTAAGGGGCTGGTCAGCAGGAAGCCAATCTTGACATTATTCCAAGCCAGCTAAAATTTCCGTTCTCCCTCCTCCTCTTTCTTCTCCCATATACTTAACATGCTGGCTCTCTCCCTAATACAGCACATGCTCTCCTTCCTGTCTTGTAATTATCTGTTCACTGATCTGTCTCCTCCAGGCTCAGGTGAACCACGTGGCAGACTATGAATGCTCCGGATGATGGACCCAACACCTCATTCAGTGTTTGGCACATTGTAGACACTCAAGAAATATTTGTGAAATGGATGAATGAATGACAAAGGGGACCCAAAAAATGCTTCTGAGTTACACAATCTGGACCAGTTTTAGCCAAACTCAAGTTTTGCTGGCAAGCTCTCAGCAACTGTGAACAGCACTCCTTCCTTCCCTGTCTGCCTAATAGTAACAATAACCATATGGCTACATGGCCCTTAATGTGTGCCAGGAATTGTTCTAAGCACTTAAATTAACATCTTCAATTCTCACAGTAAACCTGTGAGGTATGTATGTATGTTTGTATATATTTATGTATGTATACATTATTATTATCCTACTTCCAGATGATGTGATTGAAGACCGAGTAATGCAAATTAGCCAAAGTCACAGGGTTACTAAGTATCAGGGTCTGACATCAGAGCCTGTTCTTAACTGTTAGCCTCCCTTCCATGGCCCTTTCCACTCTACCAACATCGTCTCTCTCCTTCCATTTCATCTATGGATTCTTAACACCTGAGAATTTAGAACAAGGATTTCTCTAATATAGACCCCAGTAGTTTCTGGGTAGCTCCAACCACAACCCTAGGCCTAATTTAAGGGATAAACAACTAAAGAATGGGTACACACCCTCCAAAAGTTTGCCAACCCCTCCTGTGTTTGTGATCTCTTTCATGGAGACACCCGCCAGGTTGTGAACCCACTCATAATAATCTGTTTTGAACTCTCTTTTTGCTGGAAAATAAACAGGAAATTAGATTAACTCTTTATAATGAGGTGAAAGAATTAAACTAAGCCATGAAGATCCTTTACCAGACATCTATAATGACATCATCTTGGGCATGCAAGAGAAAACCAGTCAGGTAGGTGGGGATTTCAGTTTTGTCTGGTATCTCATTTCTACCCCTCCTCCATGTCTTCACATCTCCTCCATTAGGCAGTGCCCTTGGCCCCCCAGGACTTCCTCGCAGGCCCCGATCACCTGCGGAGACCTGCCGTCTTGGCAAAGCTCCCAATGCAGCTCTGCACATTCCCCCTCCCTTATCAGAGTTTACCTTTTCCGTGACTCATTCTCTCCTGCCTAACCATTTTGTTAAAAAGCCCTCCCACTAATTAGCCACTCTATCAAAATGCATATTCCTACTCTTTTAAAAATTTTAAAAAGCTTTTTAAAGATGTATTTTTATTGATTTCAGAGATGGAGGGAGAAGGAGAGAAAGATAGAAACATCAATGATGAGAGAGAATCATTGATCGGCTGCTTCCTGCATGTCCCCTACTGGGTGGGGGATCTAGCCTGCAATCCTGGGATATGCCCTGAACAGGAATCAAACCCTGACTTCCTGGTTCAAGCACTGAGCCACTCTGGCCGAGCTAAGCTTTAACTGAACACTCCTGGAGTTGCAAAATGTTAGTGGCATTGAATGAATCTGCATTAACAGCACTGACAGGCTTCTGAGACCAGAGGGACCCTTTTCACAGGAGGTACTATTCTAGTGTGCCTTTATGAGCAATGGCTGGGGCACCAATGGTCCATGCACACGCAGGGCAGGTCCACCTGGCTTCAAGTGCTCTTATTGTAAATGTCCTGCGGAGATTTTGCAAGTGGGCACCTAACATGCCCCACCTTGCAGATTCCTGTCAGTGACTCCACTTGACTCAAAAGAGAGTCGAGTTACAGTATTAGCACTTTACGATGGATATTAACAAGAGGTCATGGAAAGGGCCTTAACTTTCTAGTCAGATAGACCTCATCTTGCAATCTAGCCTGTGTTAGTCACAGGAAACAGATGGCACATCCAAATCAGGGTAAGTGTAATGCAGAGAAACGTCAAGGGGCAGTGTTGCAAAAGGACAACAGGACGAACAGGAACCCAGAGGGATCGAGTTATGTAGAAAAAACTGTGTTGAATAGAGCAGGGACACAGCCAGCCCAGAGTCACCTTGTAGGAAAGAAGCCAGGGGCATACACTCCCTGACCTCATCCTTTCTTCTGATCGCCTTCTGGGGCTCACAATTTTTAAGAAATGTATTGAAAGCCGAAGGACTTAAACTATTGGTGTGGCTTTTTATGGGGCAGTTGTAGTAACTGTGATAATAGACATAAGGATACCTCAATGCATGACTTTCAGTGGCTCCTTTTACAAAGACTGCAATGGGAATAGTGCTCCCTGGAGTCAAGCAATATGACAGCCCTATTAAACACTTAGCACAGTGCCAGGCAGATAGTAAGCACTTGGTGAGTATTAACTCCTTTGCCTCTTTCCATCAGGACAGAATAAATTAAAAGCTGCCAATTATACGTAGGTCCCTTTGGGTCTTCATATGTTGGACCCTAAGGAGCAGAGCTGCCACCCTTCAGATGGATCATCTCTTCCCTTAAGTGGCAAAGAACTTACTGATTGGTGGGGAGCTCTCAAACCTGATGCCTGTAATGACAGAATTTTTCAGAAACAGGTGCTTTTGAATTTCCTATTTCCCATCTTGTGCCTTTGCCTCTCTCAGAAGGTGGGGGGAGACAGATGAACTGTTGCGAGGTGAGAAAGAATGAGCTCACAGACAGGAAACTAAGGGTGTTGATTAGAAATATCTCCAGTCAATGCATTGCCCAATACTTCATACAGGAAACATCACTACCTGATATTTTAGCAAAGGCAACTTACACTTACTCATTCCTCACAAATTTCAGGGCAGTTTCAATAACGGTATGAAGTACAGCCAATGAAACTTGCTCTACCAATCAGACTGATAGAATCATTTGGATATCCTCCTGAAACCCAAGCAACACTGAAAAAAATCCTCAGCATATGAGTAGTAAAAATGTCTCAGGAAATGAAATGAAAATAAATTCAGTGAAGGAGAAACTAACTGGTGGTCCCATTTAATTAAAAGGTTAGGGAGAAACTGAAGTCCCCTCAAATAGAATAGTAACCTTATCTTGACTAAGAACACTATTTTGCCAAGGAAACTATATTCATCAGAGAGAAAACTCTATTCCTAATGACCTCAGCATTAAGCATCAGATGCATGGATCCAGCAACTGTGTTTGTGGGACCTGCACCAGTATTTATGGCTTATATGGCTTTTGAAGATCCCTTCAACCTTGAGGGATAAAGAACTTCAGTATTTCCCTCTAATTGCAGAGACTATGTCACCATCCCCATTTCACCCGTCACCTTCATTTTGCTCCAACCTTTTTACAATTCAGAAAATAGTCCAAGAAAATCAATCTGAAGTCAGCATGTACTTATTTTGGTTACTGAGATAAACACAAGGTGTAATGGACAAAGGGGCCAAACAACTGTGCAGCTATGGAGAAATTATTTCTATGGGCTTCAAATTTCTTATCTGTGCAACAGATGTTCACATTAGAGCTATAAAGTACTTTCCCGTCCTGATATTCTATGAATCCAGGAGAGAGGAAACAATCCCCTTAGTTCCTACATCTCAATGTTTATTGCCTTTCAAAATGCTACTTCTTTTTTTTCTACTGGTTTGGTACCATGATAGAAGTGAGCATCAATATGATATGGCTTCAGCTACCACAGTGAAAAGCAATGTTCCCAATGAACATAGTAGTCAGAGGACAGGAAGGTTCATGAGACTTCCTGAATGATGTGGCTGTGACTATCAGAGAATCTCACATGTCAGCTAATGGGTTTGGAGAGGAGGACAGGAGGTCTCGGAACCGAGGGTTAACGTCTAACAGAAGTATATGCATGCTGACAATTTGAAAGGCCTCATTACCATAAAATCTGCTGGTTCTGTTACAAAGTCACATATAGAACCCTAAAGAACAACTGGCTATCTGATATATGACAGATCAGGCCACTAAATAATATCTATGTCAAAGCAAGGCCTAGTCCAAGTCCCCTTTCAATCATCCAGTGAACAGGTATCTACTGAGCCACTGCTTTGTGCCATGTTCTGTGAGAAATGCTGGTGAGTAAATGAAAAACAAGATGACCCAGATCCCATCCTCATGATAAAGACAGACATTTAATAAATAAGTATACAAATATGCACCTACATAATTGAATAAAGGTCACGAAGAAAGGGTACAAAGTATGGTGAGATTTAAAAAGGGTATATAAGAGGGGTACCCTTTGGGATCAGAGAAGGATTTCCTAAGGAAGGGGCATTGGAGTTGAACCTGGTGGCAAAGTAGGAGTCAGCCACATAAAGAGTTGATGAAAGAACATTCCAGTTTATGCAAAGTCTCCAAGCTCGCCTGTAACTAAAGTTAGTCAAGTGGCTGAGGAGGAAAATGAGGATTGAGAGACAGTCAAAGGTCAGATCATACCTTGTAGATCACATTGAAGATTTTGGATTTTAAATCTGACATGAGTGACATGACATATGTAAATCAATAAAGGATCACTCTGGAGCAGTATAAAAAGTGGATTGGGGTAGAGCAAGAATAGCAGTGAGAAGAATAATTAGGTGGGCAATACAGACATGAAGTTAGAAAGTGATAAAAGCTTAGACTGGAGTAGTAGCAGAAGAGAAGGGGAGAAATGGGCAGATTTCGAGTGGGGGTGGAAACTGTCAGGTTTTGTGAAAAATGCGATATGTGAGTAGAAGATGAGGAAGATGACCAAGTGATATTGCTTATATTCATGGCATGACCAACTGAGAAGAGAAACACTGGGAAATGAAGCAATATAGGGGTCACAGGTGGAAATCATGAATTCTGTTTTGATAGAACGTTGTTAAATGCTACTATAAAGTCACTGAAGATAAGGACTTAAAGGTGATGATTTGAATTTAGGAAGAACAAGACATGGATGCCACTCTCACCACTTCTATTCCACGTAGTATTGAAATTCCTAGCCAGGAAACCAAAAGGCATACAAATCTGAGAGGAACGAATAAAACATGATCTAATACAGTGGTTCTCAACCTTCCTAATGCCGCGACCCTTTAATACAGTTCCTCATGTTGTGGTGACCCCCAACCATAAAATTATTTTCATTGCTACTTCATAACTGTAATTTTGCTACTGTTATGAATCGTAATGTAAATATCTGATATGCAGGATGTATTTTCATTGTTACAAATTGAACATAATTAAAGCATAGTGATTAATCACAAAAACAATATGTGTTTTCCGATGGTCTTAGGCGACCCCTGTGAAAGGGTTGTTTGAACCCCAAAGGATTCGTGACCCATAGGTTGGTGACCCACAAGTTGAGAACGGCTGACCTAATATATAGAAAACCCTGCAGACCACCAAAAAAACAACTATTAGAACTAATAAACAAATTCAGTAAAGATGCAGGATACAAAATCAATATACAAAAATTAGTTGTTTCCAACACTAACAATGAACTGTGAGAAAGGGAAACTGAGAAAATAATTCCTCTACAATAGCATTGAAAAGAATAAATTTACTTAGAAATAAATTTAACCAAGGAGGTAAAAGACCTATATATTGAAAAAACTACAAGACACTGATGAAAAAATTGAAGGCAGAAATAAAAGGAAAGATATTCAATGTTCACAAAAATGGAAAAATTAACATTATAAAATGCCCATACCATTCAATGCATTCTGCAGATTCAATGCAATCTCTATCAAAATTCCAATGACATTTTCACAGAATTAGGAAAAACAGTCTTAAAAGTTGCATGAAACTACAAAATGCCAAGACAATCTTAACAAAAAACAGCAAAGCTAAAAGCATCATGCTTCCCTATTTCAAACTATATTACAAAGCTATAGTAATCAAATAGTATGGTGCTGGCATAAAGACAGACACATTAAAACAGATTTTTTGGAATTGACACCAAAAGTATAGGCAACAAAAGCAAAAATAAACAAATGGGACTACATCAAACTAAAAAGCAAAGGAAATTATCAAAAAAAATAAAAGGCAACGAGTAGAATGGGATTAAAATATTTGCAAACCACGTGTCCAATGAGGAGTGTTAGTATCCAAAATATACAAGAAACTCATACAACTCAATAGCAAAAAATACCCAAATAATCCAATTTAAAATATGGGCAAAGGACCTGGATAGATATTTTTCCAAAGAAGCAATATAAATGGCTAACATATACATAAAAAGATGCTCAATATCACTAAACATCAGGGAAATACAAATCAAACCCAGGGAGATAATCACCTCATACCTGCTAAGATGTCTATTGTCAAAAGACAAGAGACAAACGCTGTGGGAAAAAGGGAACCCTTGTACACTGTTGGTGGGCATGTAAACTGTAAAGCCATTGTGGAAGGCAGTATGGAGGTTTCCTCAATAAAGTAAAAATAGAACTAATATATGACACAGCAGTCCTACTTCTGAATATATAGCCAAAGGAAATGAAATCACTATCTTTACTCCCATGTTCATTGCAGAACTATTCAAAATAGGCAAGGAATGTATCCTGCATCTTTACTGAATTTGTTTATTAGTTCTAACAGTTTTTTGTTGTTGTCTGCAGGATTTTCTATATCTTAGATCACGTTTTATTCATTCCTCTCAGATTTGGATGCCTTCTGGTTTCCTGGCTAGGAATTTCAATACTATGTGGAATAGAAGTGGTGAGAGTGGCCATCCTTGTCTTGATCTTCCTAAATTCAAATCATCACCTTTAAGTCCTTATCTTGCTATTGAGTTGTATGAGTTCCTTATATATTTTGGATACTAACCCCCCTCATTGAACATGTGGTTTGCAAATATTTTCAGGCTGTAAAAAGAAAAAATCCTGCCACTTGCAACAACATAGATGAAACTGGAGGGCATTATGCTAAGTGAAGCAAGCCAGATAGAGAAAAGTAAATATGGCATGATATCATTTATATATGGAATCAAGGAAGGAAGGAAGGGAAGGAGGGAAGGAGGGAGGGAGGAGAGGAGGGAGGGAGGATGGAAAAGAAAAAGCAAAAATAGGACCTTCAGAGCCCTAGTGAGTGGTATGCTGGAGCGGCTGGCACTGGAATTGTGCAAGCTGGTTGTTAAACACAGCCATTATTAAAAATTAATTTATCTAAATATAAAATTACATTATATTTAAAACAATGGTAATAAATACTCAAGTGATATTCATCACTTCCTAACTGTTTTTACTACATTTTACTGTTATTTATGCACTTACATTTATTTTATATGAATATACATAAATAATATACATATATAAATTGTAAATATACATATATAATTTAAAATGGTGTTCTGTTGTTATCATGGTAGATTGAAATCAGTCGTGGTGGAACTCTTCACACCTCAGAATTAGGAAACACTACGAATTAGAGTTTTTTACTTCCTTTCTTATTTTTTTTAAATGTTTTTATTGATTTTTAGAGAGAGAGAAAGGAAGAGGGCTAGAGAGATAGAAACATCAATGAGAGACTTCAATCAGCTGCCTCCTGCATACCCCCTACTGGGGATTGAGCCTGCAACCTGACCATGTGTCCTGACCAGAATCAAGCCAGGGAACTCTTGGTTCATGGGTCGAAGCTGAACCACTGAGCAACATCAGCTGGGCTAACTCCCAAAGTTTTAATCTTGTTATATTCTTCATTAAAATTTGTAATCTTTTATCATAAACTTGATACTTTTGTCATCAGGAAGAAAACATGTTATATTTTTAAAAGTCACTACTGTTCTCTAGCCACACTGACCCAGGATCGGGTGTTAGGTCATCCTGCATGCAGGGCAGTCTCTCCTAGTTCAATGCCCTGGCCTACTTTGACTGAGTTGGGATGCAACATAACCACACACTGCAACTCAGTGAGAAACTGCTCTCTCATCTATACCTGCTCTCAGAGCACATCCCCACTAGAGTCACACTCTTGTCAGAACCCATCAGGGCATCTTATAAACTGTAAAACAAAAAGAACTAACCCTTTCCACAGCGTAATAATGTTTCCAGGGCTGTCAGCCTGATCCTGGAACAACAATAGCTTCTTGAGTTGAGTCGTGGGGATTTGAAGAAGAAAAGTCTCCACAGTGTACACTAGCATGACCTGCATTCCATTCAGCATCAGGTCCACAGGAAGGAGACCCTTACTGTAAAATACTCTAAAGAGGGGCATGCACAGAGCCTTTGTTATCAGTGTAGTTATCAAACTGCTGAGTAGGAAGTCATTTGACCTGGGGAATGGTAGGTGTAAAGGACAAGGCAGATATTTAAAATACTTAAATTCTGATTCCAACCTTTCATTGAGGCATCAGAACCCATAACGGGGAAATAATCCCCCCAAGTGTCAAAGCCCTTTCAGACCTCCTGACTTCCAACTCCCTCACTTATTCACCCGCCAGACACTGGTTCAGGGCCTGCTAACTGTGGGAGGCACTGCAGAGGGTCAAGGATTGGGCTTGCTGCACACAGCCCCTTTCTTTGAGGAGCTTACTCTAGGTGAGTTCTAAAGTCAAATGATTCTACTGAATCTTCTGTCCCAGAACGTGGATGAGGCAGAGAACTATTAGAGATAAAGTTAAGGTGGAGAAATTGCAAAGCTAGAGGGTTGGAGGTTTTATTCTATTCACGAGGATGTGGAAGCTTCTAAACACAGCACTATTGGTTGGAGGGAGAAAGATGTGAGTTAGGGGCCGTAGTTGTTGAAGGATGGAAAGTATGACAGAGTAGGATAGAAAACAACATGGGTGTGATAAGCAAATAATGGGACTTCAAAGACAAAATATTCGATGTCTCAGAGCATGAGAAAGACCAGCAGAGTCCTGGCAGTGTGATTTACTAAGAACGGTAACAACAGGAATCACATTATAGAGTTATTTTTAGATTCCAGGCATTCGAAATGCTGTATCTCACGTACTCCTCACTGCAACTCAGTGAAGCAGGTACAAATGAGCAATGAGTAACTCAGAGACCGAGTGATTTTCCCTGGTTCTTGTTCTTGGTGATGGAGCCAGTGTTTGAATCCAGGCAGATTGACTCCAGAAGTCCATTTCTGTACACCACACCAGTGATTCTCAGAGTGGTCCTTAGACCAGCTACATTGGCATCACATGGCAACTTATTAGAAACTAGAGGCCCGGTGCACAAAATTTGTGCACTGGGGGGAGGGGTCCCCTCAGTCCGGTCTGCGCCCCCTTGCAGTCCAGGAGCCCTCAGGGGATGTCCAACTGATGGCTTAGGCCATCTCCCCATCCTTAGCACTGCTGTGGAGGCGGGAGAGGCTCCCGCCACCGCTGCTGCGCTCGCCAGCCATGAGCCCGGCTTCTGGCTGAGGGGTGCTCCCCCTGTGGGAGGGCACTGACCACCAGGGGGCAGCTCCTGCATTGAGCGTCTGCCCCCTGGTGGTCAGTGTGCATCATAGCAACCAGTCCTTCTGCAGTTCGGTCGATTTGCCTTTTATTATATAGGATGCCCATGTCCAGGTCCCCACCCCAGAGCTGCTGATTCACAAACTGGAGCTGGGGCCCAGGAAGCTCCTCTGGGGGATTCTGACACTCTGGATGCTTTAGAACCACTGCTGCATCCCAAACTCCGAAATCAGACATTTGGAGTGAAATTCCAGCTCTCTTATGAACAGCTGTGTAATTTGGCAATATACTAGTATGTTCCTGTCTAAGCTTTAATTATTCTGTATGCAAAATGGAATTAATTATAAGCACTCACATTCCAAGTCCTGGAAGGGTTTAAAATGAATCAATGAGATGAATGTAAGCAGAGTGTCTAGAGCAGCAAAAGCTCCATAAATGTGACCTACAGCCCAAGTTCATGGGCTGTGAATGAGGCAAGAGTGCTCTGACTGAAACCAAAAGTCCAAGTAGTTATCAAAGAAGACTGGAGGGATTGGGAGTCCACAGGAACCAGTGATTACTGATCACTGAAGACATCAAAACATTAACTAATAGGGCCCAGCCGGTGTGGCTCGGTGGTTGAGCATTGACCCATGAACCCGGGAGGTCACCATTCGATTCCTGATCAGGGCACATGCCTGGGTTTTGGGCTCAATCCCCAGTAAGGGGTGTGCAGAAGTCAGCTGATCAGTGATTCTCTCATTTTATATATATATATATTTTTTTTTTTTAAAACCGTCAACTAATAGGGAAATGAATCAGTGAAATATTGCAACATCGAACCATTAGGGGAGCCAAAAGAGTGTGAGAGAAAAGGCAGGCTATTTTTCATCCAATGCCGTGAGAGAAAAATCACAAACTCAAACAGTGTCCTTCCAGGACAGATAACCAGTCACCGGAGACCAAGTGCCTGAGCAGGGCAGAGTGTGAGAGGTGGCACCAAGACACAGCCACCAGCTTCTCATTCAAGGATCACCATGTAACTGCGGCACACACCATCAGACGATGGAAAGGAGAGACCGAAACAACTGATTAAAAACAACAACGAAAACCTCTCCTCCACCCAGTCTAGCTTACCCGTGTAACTGCTCTAACACGGGACCCTGACGGTGCCCCTCTGAAGATTACTAGGAGGTTACAAAGAATGCTTTCCACTCTCAGATGCAACTTAGGATGATCTCCTTTTGCTTCCCGTCACCACACCTTCCACCCACTCCCCTGCAAAGCCACCTAAATTAAAACGTTATACCCTGCTCTGAATCACAATGACAATCAGCTATGGATATGAATGTCTACCAGAACCTTTTTTCTTTTGAATGACTAACCCCAACATATTTCTTCTGAATACTAAAATCCAGTAGCAAATTCAAGTAATATGTCGTACTATGGGGCACTTCTAAAGATTCAGGTCATTAAAATAACGCTTTTGTAGAGAGAGAACCAACCAAACAAACAAAAAAACCTGTAGAGTAACTATGACTCATAGTATGTTTTTTTTTCCCCTGAAGGAATCATTTCACAGTGCTTATTAGAATTTATAAACTTTCTTACAATCTAAAGGATTGCATTTCAGTAGCTCCTCTATGACCCTAGTCAGGTCACTTAATCACTCCCAGGTTTAGTCACTGTTTAAACCAGTGGTTCTCAACCTTCCTAATGCCGCGACCCTTTAATACAGTTCCTCATGTTGTGGTGACCCCCAACCATAAAATTATTTTCGTTGCTCCTTCATAACTGTAATTTTGCTACTGTTATGAATCGTAATGTACATATCTGATATGCAGGATGTATTTTCATTATTACAAATTGAACATAATTAAAGCATAGTGATTAATCACAAAAACAATATGTAATTATATGTGTGTTTTCCGATGGTCTTAGGCAATCCCTGTGAAAGGGTCGTTCGACCCCCAAAGGGGTCGCGACCCACAGGTTGAGAACCGCTGGTTTAAACAGAAATGGTTCTGGGTAAATCCCACTGTTGCTGTGAGGAGCAAACATGTATGGTATTGCCTGGCTCAGGAACCCATCCAAAGTAGTGCTCAGCAAATATTCATTATTATAAAGCCAAAGGAAATGGGACCTTGTGCAGTGTGAACAGGCTAAATTATACCCTTTCAATAACCTGGTCAGCCAGGATCCCTGGCTGAAACAGTCATCAAAATACGCACTCAGTGTATCACCCCATTACCAACAAGCACGTTGTTTCTCCAAAAGGATCCTCCCATCCCTTCTCTGCTGTCTGTTCCTGGTTCTTGTGGATGAAAAAGGGGCCGCGTGCTAAACCTGACAAGCTCAGGGGAGGCCAGGACGGCAGACCCTACAAACTCAGAGACCAAAAGTAACCGCAAAGGATGGTCTGAACATAAAAATTCCTAACTAAAAGAGGACCAGGGTGGGGAGTCCTGTCCTAGGCCTGTAGTTTCCTTCACAAAGGTCAATCTTAACCTTAACCGAGACCGTCTATTGTCTTTCTGCATCTAAGAAAACATACCTTTGGAATGACAGAGTAATCCCCTTTTCCAAACCCGCCCCCTCCCGGGCACAATCTCCCCCCAGCACAGGAGACCACAGAACCCTCTCACTATTACCTTGTCTCCCACATACAATCTCTGTGTGTTCTCAATGTTGTTAGCTGCCCTACACCCATGATGTAAGAGAAGTATGTGTCTCTATGTTTTACTCTTTATCCAGCCTCAGAGATTTCCCCACTCCGCTTTCTCTGGTCTCCCTAACCTACCACCAATGAGTTTCATGTAGCACCACGGCCCTCACATCTCCTCCTTTGATTTTAACGTATAAAATAAGCTGTAAAACTGCCATTCTCTAGACCATTTTCTCAATTCATTGAGACTTTACTTCACGGCAATTTCTCTCAGCTCCTCTGTGTCCAACTCTCATGCTATGAAGAACCACAAAATGTGCTCAGATGCCCCAAAGCAAAATATAGACCATCCTTTGGAGTGACAGCCATATAAGGAAGAGCATGTATTAGAGATACGTCTCAAATATTCCTCCCTTCTCTTTCCATCCATTCATTCAATAATATTTATTGAGCACCTAATATGTGGAAGGTGCTGCTCTAGGAACTTAAACATATAAATTTGATATTTTATCTAAATCATGGAGTCTTGCACAAATGGATGAGTTTCTGGTGAGGAAATGTATCTGTGAAGCCCCTGAAACTAAAAAATTTACAAGTGTAAAAATACCTTTTCCTAGTAGAGAGAATAGCTCTCAGCAGTTTTTCAAAAGAGTCCCCGATTCAAAAAAAAAAAAATATCAGAACCATTGTTCTAGAGACTCTGCTCGAAACAATACATACTTATACCTGAACAAGTTCCAAGACTTTGCTATTTGCATATAAAAGGGATCTTTAATCTTTTATAAAATACCTTGTTCAAACTTCAAGAGGTGCAGCATGTATTAATTTACAAGTGGACTCTTGAAGTGTCTAGAAGCCTTTTTTAGAAGTATGTCTCTCTTTCCCAGAGTATAATAATCTCTATAAGGATACTGGTGGCTATGTTCTGATTTTTTTCTTTCTCCTCCCAGACCAAGAACAGGGCCCCGAACGCAAGGACCCCACAACTTCCCAGTCACCTCAGTGCACTTCAGAGCCCAGGTCTAAGGGAAAACAAAGTGCCTTATTAAGATGAAAGTGACCCCCAAATGCAAATACAACCATTAAATTCTCCTCACTTCCTTTTGCCCCTCCAAGTTCCTAAATGATATAAATTGCTGGATAGGAACCGTGTGTGTGTGTGTGTGTGTGTGTGTGTGTGTGTGTGTGTGTGTAAAAAGCACGCCTTTTGGAATCAGACCTAAGGACCTGGATTCCTCTGTAATTATGAGCTGTGGCTATGTTCAAGTTGCTTGACCTTAATAGGCCTGTTTTCTGCCTATGAAGTGGGTTAGGATTCAGTGAGACATGCCTAGCCAAGTGCCTGCCTCATAGTCGATGCTTCTGGTCATCGCTGGTGCTCCTCACCAAGGGCGTCCAGTTCCTCCATTCTCCAGGCAAAGTCCCCTGCTCTCTCCAAAGCGAATGTAGTCACATGACTTGCTTTGGCCAGTGAAATGAAAATGACTCCCCACCTGGGAATCTATTCCAAAGAAATCTGGAAGGAATGATTTGAATAGTTATAACAGTGGAAAAATTGGTGTGAATGTTTATTTCTAAGGTCAATTTAATATATTAACAAGGCAGGAAAAGCACATATCTTGTCAAAAGAAATTCGTTCATGGAGCATAGCGTTGATTTTTTTTTTTTTACCCTAACAATTCAGCAAGGTGGCAAGTCACAAAAGGGCATTCTTTGGCCCTTTACCCAAACTACAGGGCCATACCAAGTTGCTTTAAATCACCACGGCAACCAGAGTCAGTGGTGATGCCCACATGTAAACAGACAGGGAAGGGCTGTCATTAAAATTGTGTTTGTAGTACAAAAAGGGAGGGTTGGGGGGATCTGTCCTGTGGGAGATCTTTCACTTCAGAAAGAAAAACACTCTTGCTTTTGTCAGAATTTTCTGTTCTCAGATCTTCGGAATATAGTTTTTTCTTACTTTTTCCTCCCTGGAAGAGGTTTAGGGCAGATCTTATCTTCTGCTTCCCTTCACAGTTATACACTGTAAAATCCAGTGTACGTGTGTGTGTGTGTGTGTGTGTTTGCATATGTGTATATGTGTATAAATTTTTGCATATTATGTGTGTATGTGGCCACATTTATACACATATATACATATACATGCATGTATATATACATATACAGTAAATGAACATGTATACACATATATAGTTTGCACATTCACACACCTACCACACACATACACATATATACTGCCTTCCCAGCTTCTCACCAGGGCACTCTCAGCTCACAATGGTGGCATCTGACCTCTTCGTCTGGAAGCAGATTCCACTGGGAAAAGACACCAAGAAGACTCCCCTCTTCCCTGCTTCCAGTGAGAGCAGAGCCAACTCTGACGTGATCTGATTCATTAAGGGCACCACTGGCAGAAAAATACCATCTCTGCCTTCTTGCTCCTTCTCTCCCCAGGCTATGTGAACAGGGCCAGGCCTGGCCCCAGGCCCCAGGCCGCTCAGCCTGTTCAAAAGAAAAGACAGAACCATCCTTTTTTCTCCAAAAATTATGTCATTTATTTTTAGCAGTGGTTTTGAAACGGTCATCAAATTGAGATTGCTGCCTTGGAGAAGCGGGGAAATCCCTCCTGCAAAAGAGAACTGCCTGCCTGTCCAATTGTATCTGGGTTCTGGAGATTGAATGAGAAGGTGTTTGTTTTAATGTCCTTTTCCACTCTGAATGCACAAGGTCAGAGATCATCCAGGCAAGGTCATGAACAGACATAATAAAGAGCAGGAGAGTCAGCCTGCAGGACGGACAGAGACCAAGTACAGGTTCCCACGGGGCCGTAGAAGCCCGGGGTGGGGAATAGGAGGCTCTGGCCCTCATGGAGTAAGTGACTCAGACATGAGACTGACGTTCCCTAGATGTCCAGTCCCTCTGCTTCGAGAAGGACGGGTCAGGTTCCATGACCTTGTGGTCTCTCACACTCCGACCAGCCTAGGCTTCTGAGCTATGACAAGCCTGGGTGCTGCTGGCTCCAACCTCCTCAGCCCCCATCTCATACCCAAGGATACTCATGCTTGCTTCTGCAGGCTCCGCATGCTACATTGCAGAAATAAACACCCTGATACCTACCTCTAGAGAGGGGCAATGCAAGGTGACCCTGAAAGGACTGAGGTTGCTCTGTACCTGTTGATATCCTAAGGTACTTTGTAAAGTAAGGAAATCAGGCTGCAGAACTGCATGTTCTTTGTGCTTCTGTGTGTGCATAAAAGTAGCTATAAACATATGTCTGCATGTGTAGACATTTATACTCGGTATGCAGACAATTTTACCCAACAAATATATACCAGGTTATGAAAAAATGGCATATAAAGTAAGTATAATCATTACAGCATGCTTTGTAACAGCCAAATAAATGAGTGAACGAATGAATGAAAGAACTGAAATGTCTACAGATAAGGGGCAGGAAAAATAAATTATAACTTTTGCATGCAAGGCAGCTGTGACAAAGAATGAAGTAGACTTGTGAATGTTGATATAAAAAGACCTTTAAAGATACATTGTTAAGTGGGAGAAAGAAAAAAACAGTAAGTTGCCACTATAAGTCTTTTTTAAAGCAAAGAATGCTCTCTCATTCCTTTCTCCCTTGTTCCCTCTACTATATAACACTTAACCTTTGGAATATAGAAATAGTCCAGTTTATAGCAGAAAAGGTTCTTTAAAGTTCAAAATATGCAGTAAATTCTGGAAATTCTAAAGTCTTCCACCTAAATATTTAATCAGTTATAATTTGTTCGAAATTCAAAACCAATACTTAGGTATGAGGAAAACTTAGTTCATAAAGTAGCAATGATGCTGCCAGCAAAGTCCCCTTCCACCCCCCAAACCTGACACGACCATTCCTTGGATACAAAAACAAGGAAGGAAGTTACACAGGCACTGGCCCTGGGTCCTTTTCCTTCATGTGGGAGGAGCCAGGGAAACAGCCCAGGATGTCAGAGACACTGTTTTCCAGGAGGAAACGGCACAAAGCAGTGGCAGCCACGCTCTCCATGAAGGCAAGAGCTGCAGAGTCCCTGGAACCGGCTGATTTACACTAATGCGTGGGCCTCGCGAGAGTCCCCGGGTCTTCAAGTCACAAATTACTGAACTTGGAAAGTAAAAATGATGAGGCAGTTCAAGATACTAAAAAGTAATGGCCCCATATTTTTCCCCTTTAAGGAGTTTCTTTCTTTCTTTCTTTCTTTCTTTCTTTCTTTCTTTCTTTCTTTCTTTCTTTCTTTCTTTCTTTTCTTTTTTTTTTTTGTTCAAATCAGCACTATGTATCACTTGAGCAGAAGCATTCAGGGAAGAAAGCTGGGGCTAGGTGTCTGGCTGGAAGGAAGAATTACTTCTCGAGGACTTATTTTTAAAAAAATATATTTTATTGATTTTTTACAGAGAGGAAGGGAGAGGGATAGAGAGTCAGAAACATCGATGAGAGAGAAACATCGATCAGCTGCCTCCTGCACACTCCCTGCTGGGGATGTGCCCGCAGCCAAGGTACATGCCCTTGACTGGAACCAAACCCTGACCCCTCAGTCCGCAGGCCAACGCTCTATCCACTGAGCCAAACTGGTCAGGGCAGCACTTAATTTTTTTAAATATACTCTGAGCATGGTTTATTTTTTCCATCTAAAAAATGTTCTGTTCATAGAAACACAAGGATACAAATGAAAGCTCAATTAACGACAACAGAAAACTTGAATAAAGTTCACCCAAGCTATTTTCCCTTTAAGATCGGCCAGTGCATGGTAAGTTGGGTCTGAGACTGTAAGAGAAAGTCATTCTTTATTATTGTTTCTTTGTTTTTGTTTGGTTTCTTAAGAGAATGCAGGAGGAAAAAAGTTGGAGAGAAGAAAAGAAATATAAGGGGGGAAAGTCTTCCCAGAAGTAGTTTCCTGAGATGAGTGTCAGAAAATTATGTCTAGCACCAGGCTGCACAGTGCCCAAGGGGAAAAGTAATTAAGGGAGGCTCAGGGGGGGAAATCATACAAATGATCAAGGAAATTACTTCTGAGTTAGAGCCCAAGGAAATGACCTCGTTGTGTAATGGCTGACGAAGGATTTGGCAACCAGCTTCTAAATATCTGAAAGGAATAAACATCCAACACTAAAAAGTTAATAGGTGATAAAGAGGGAAAAAAACATGATCATTCTTGATAAACCTACTTTAGATTAAACTTCATTCCACTCCCAGGCGACCCTTGTACAGATGCAAATCAACTGTGAACTAATTCTGTCCAGCACCAACACTCAACTCTCCTGGAGTCAGAGGGTGAGGTGAAGGAGACACCGTGAGAGGGGAACAGGACCAGTCTCCTGCTGCACACAGGACCTTGCACAGCAGAGAATGGATGCCAAATGCCACTCTCGGCAAAGCTGCACTTCTGATAGGGGAGGAAACAGAATATTGGGAACCAGCTAGAACTGTAGGAAATATTAATCACACTCTGTTAACCGGGATTGTTTTATTCTGATTAAAGAAGGTGAATTCTAACCTGGCTGGCAGTTGCCGGGGGACCTGGGAGCTCACCTGGAAATGCAGCCCGTCTTCCCCATGGAGCTGCCTACTCTCAAGGAAAGATTGACAACCTTGTTGCAAAAACCAGAGCCAGAAACCAGAGGCACCAGCCCTTTGGAGACCCCCAGCCTTTGCAAATCTCCAGCCCCCATTACCTATAAACTGCCCATTTGCCCTTTTTGCCAACTTCCCATGTAATCTCTGTCCTTCTACCCAATACAAGCAGCGGGCTTACATGGAGTGCAGAGCAGATTTCTGTGGATGACCTGCTGCTCTCCCATGCCGCTGGCAGTATTGGAATAAACGCTCATGTATGATTCAACCCTGTCTCTGCTGAATTGGCTCAAGTAGTGACAGGCAGTGAGGACCCGTTGATGGTCTGGTGACACTTCCATGGTTTATAAGTAAACCAAGTCACCAGGAAGAAATCTTTACCACGTGGGCTGGTGATTAAGTGCAAGCAAGACACCATTTTGTTGTTATTGTAATAAAGCAGATACAGCAACAATGAGCCATCACAACGCCTCTCCTTTCCGGGCTGTGAAAAGTAGCACAAGATAAGGACCTGCGACTAAAGTACATCCAATGCTGAAAATCCCCGAAGTTCATATCTGACAATAAATCACCCAAGGAAGAAACTACCTATCCCACCCCACCCCCAGCCTGTCATACCTGCACCCCCCACATGCACACTGAGAAACCACTACTGTGCTATTTAGTTTTAGGCATCTTCTCTAGATGGTTCTTTAAAATATCTATTATATGCCGAAAACGGTTTGGCTCAGTGGATAGAGCGTCAGCTTGCAGACTGAAGGGTCCCAGGTTCGATTCCAGTCAAGGGCATGTACCTGGGCTGCGGGCACATCCCCACTGGGGATGTGCACGAGGCAGATGATCGATGTTTCTAACTCTCTATCTCTCTCCCTTCCTCTCTGTAAAAAATCAATAAAATATATTTTTATAAATAAATAAATAAATAAAATATCTATTATAAGAAGGTTACATGAAATCCACTGGTGATAGATTAGGAGGCATTATCATACAATGGACATTTTTTCTCTTGATTATAATGTATAAAATAAGATGAAAAACTGTCTCTCTCTGAAGCATTTTCTCAACCTGTTGAGATATTGCTTCTGGCAATTGCCAACACTTTGGCTCAAAAAAACTCACCAAAATTCTCCCCCCCAAAAATGTCCATTGGATGATCACTGTAAGCTCTGGAAACTTGCTACACCCACAGCTTTAAGCTTCGTTAATTAATGTAACCTATGCAATAAACTATCTTACCAGTAAAACTTGTCCATTCAGATCTCTTAACAGATGGCCCATTTTAGGCTAGTGAAAAGTCTTATGTACATAATATAATTTTGTAAAAGCACTTGCAGAGATTTAAATAAATTATCATAGAGATAAGTTAATAAAAAGAGCAGAATTCATACGGATCCAACCAATCTGCATTACTCATTGCATATCTTCCATGCACTGGATGCAAACAGGCCCTTAAACTTGCAATGAGTTAGATTTAGAAACTAAAGTCACAGAAAAGGAGTTAATTGGTTTCTCAAATATAATTATTATAGGCTGAATTGTTATAAACAATTTCTTAATTCCTTTAGCATGATTACAGTTAAAGGAAGATCATAATTTCAACTTTATTTGTGTACTTCTTTGCTGGGATCATTGGTGATGCATTATTGGCATTTATTTGTATGAGTTTTTTGTTTGTTTAGGTATGAAAATCATTGAAGAAAAAGAGAAACGATAAGACTTATTTTCATATATATGCATATATATGTAATTTCAGTAAACTTTAAATTGGCTTATATATTACAGAAAACTATCTAGAAATATTCTGTCCATGTTATCTTTATGGATGCTCTAAAATTAATGCTACTGTTAAAGTTACAGACAATTCTGATTTGAGAAAAAAAAAACCTTCTTAAAGAAGAAAAAAAATAAGACAAATTTTTCCTAGTATCTTTAACTGTTTCATCACTTTTACTTTCCAAACCATTTCACCAAATCTTTTCCTAAAAATTGAAACTAGAAATACTATCACCACACAAATGTTTTAAATTTTTTTGTTATTGATTTGAGAGAAAGAGGAAAGGACAGGGAGAGAGAAACATGGATGAGAGAGAAACATCCAATTGGCTGCCTGCAGCACACTCCCTACTGGGGATTGAGCCACAACCCAGGCATGTGCCCTGCCTGGGAATCGAACCAGTGACCTCTTGGTGCCTGGGACAATGCACAACCAACAGAGCCACACTGGCCCGTATAACCACACTAATTTTCAATGATACTTTTGATCAGCATTAGATGTCCTGACCAAAGGCCACTAACCTATATATATATCTTAAGTTTTCAAGTATTTGAGTTTAGGGTCTTGAGAATTAACTCTAGTTAACTGCATATTTGTCTAAATTTATTCAAGAAATAAAGAGATACAGTAATTTTTCTCTAACAGTAGGTCCTAAAAATGTATATAATTTTGCACTGAATTTAAAACAGAGCCTGACAGAAATAATTTATATTTACATTACATTGAGACTGTTTCATGCTAGAATGATGCATTATATCTTTAAAATACATACATATTATAAATTAGTTGCTCCAATATGGAGCTACAAGAAAAGACTTATGTTGGATAACGCAATTTATAGAAAGAGAGTTCTTCAAAGTTCAAAAAAAGAGCAGTAAGTTCTTGGAATTTTAAGGTCTTCCTAAATATTTACCCAGTTATAATTTGTTCAGTAACCGAACACCAATACCTTATGTGCAAATAGAACTTAATTCATAAAATGGTAGGGGTGTGGAGGGTAAAGACATCTTCCACCCCTCAAATCTGATGCCATCATTCCTGTGATTTGAGAATAAGCTAGAATAAAGTTCTCGCAGCGGCATTTGCTATGAATGAACTCTTTTCCTTCATGTCTGAGGAGCCAAGGAAATGTTCTCAGATGTCAGAACTACTGATACCAACACTGTTTCCAGGAGGAAACTGAACAAAGCAGATGCAGCCGCACTCTCCGTTGCAGACAAGAGCTGCCGGAATCCCTGGAACCAGTGAACTTACATCCATGTGTCTCATGTGTCTCGTGAGAGTCACTGTGTCTTCAGACCACAAATTACCGCAGTGCTGTGAGAGTGCGAGGTAATCACTGAGCCCTACAGGGAATTCAGGAATCCTGCCAAAAGCAATCAGAAGCACCTCGCTCTGGAGGCTGATGGAAAACTTGGCTACTCCTACCTCAGCATCGAAGACAACCAAGCCCCTTTCAGAGCACTGCTCCATGCGCTGCTCACAACAAACTAACTGGGCAGGTAATGCTCCCCTTCCAGCAGAGACTCAGGGGGATTTGGTCCTTTCATAGGCCACACAGATGGTAAGTGACTGAGTCAAGACGTCAGAGAAATCTCCTAACTCCTCACCCTGTAGTCTTTCGACTATGCCATACTGCCTCTAGAAAAAAATCTATGCTTTATCATGTTAGAGTTGAATAGCCTCAATAGTACTACATCACCACCCACCACAGGAGAAAGAGAATAGTTTACAGATATTTATAAGGGAACACAGACAAGTCTTGATAATAGATCGACTATGGGGGTGTCAAAGATGACTCTGAGTCTTATTTGCACCACTATAAAAATGGGGCTGTCATTTGCAAAGGGGGGAGCACTGTCTTTATTGCTCCCATATTTTCCAGGCTTGCCAGAATAATCTGCATTTCATGCAAATGTATTCTTTTTCCGTAAACATAGTTTATCAAATATAAGATTTTTCCTGGAAATAAGTCCACAAATTAAAATGTTTTTTAAAAGTGTGACAACAACAATAGTACCTCTTTTGCAATGGTCAGCATAGCGCTTTTCCTAGGTGAGGCAGACACAGAACGATGGATCACTGCTACATCAAGCCCCCAAAGCTCAAAAATGGAACCCAAATATCTCTCTGTGCATCCCTTCCTTCTTCGTTCATCGCTCATAAACCAGTAGTTGCCTACTGTATGTATGTGGAGACACACGCTTAGGAAATGGCTTATAATTGTGGGCTCTGCTGGCATGCAGAGTGATGTACTTACTTCCCAGAGGAAAGTTGTTGTCGTTTGCAATCTAAAACAGTGGGGTTTTCTCCGGCTTTACTGAGGTGTGCCTGGCCAATGAAAATTTACGGAGTACAATATGCAAAAGTCCACGCAGAGCCCACCTGCCTGAATGGCTGCAGGTGCCTCACACAAGGTGGCAGATGACCAGCATGACCTGTAGGAGAAGAGCAGCACACCTGGGCACCTAGAGGAAATGAAACCTTTCGGTGGTCATTGAGATCAGATTCAACACCAAAGCACGGGAGTCTGGAGTTGACTGGGGTCTCTGTAATTCAGGCTCATTTCAAGCACAAAATGCTGCCCTGGAATATGAAACGCTGAGTTCTCATCAATCCCCGTGGTGTCTCACCCGATGAGCACTAACAATGGCCAAAACACTGCAAGTTTGGGACCCATAAACCAAGAGGCCTACCATCATGGAACTACAATCTACTAGGGAGACAGATATGGGAAGAACAAAAGACAATCCAGCCAGAATAAAGTTAGTCCTAAGAAGAGAGAGAAGCAATTTTTTTTTGTGAAACATAGGGGAACAGTATATATTCTTTTACCGGGGAGACAGGAAATGTATATTAAAGATGATGAAACTTGAGGTAGTGGTGGCTGAGAAATAAATAAAATTTCAACAGGTGGGGAAAGCCTGTTCAGCCTAAGATGATATTGTGTCAAAAGCATTTAGATTTTGGGAAACAGGTGGCAGTCTGGTGTGAATGAAGTCCAGTTGCCCTGGCGTGGGTAGGATCAGAAGGGAGCCTGGAGGATGCAGAATCATGGGCTAACAAGGCTGAAATGATGTATGGGCTCTGGGAGGCCCTTGAAGATCCTGCAGCAGAAGTTATTAGATGAGAACAACACACTTATTGGATTATTGTGCATTTTTAGTCAAAGCCCGTATTCTCTCCAGTTGAACTTGTTGCTCATGATTCCACTAACAAACTATGCTGATCAAAGAGGCACTTAAATTCCCAATCTTCATTTACCATTTTTCACTTACCATATAAGTCTCTCTAGACATATGACCACATCTCCAAGAGATAAACATGTATCTATATCCAAGTTTCTTAAAGAAAACACTCAGTTTTATTTTGTGAAAGAATAATTTCAACATCTAAATCGTGATTGGACAGACTATAGGTTTTTTTCCCCCTAAAAATTTCTTGGTGTGAGGGCCGAGTTGGGTCTTGAGCTGTAACCAGTTTTTTAGTGACTAAGTCTAAATAGATATTATTGAATAGAGGTAGAAGTGTGAAGTGTGTGTGTGTGTGTGTGTGTGTGTGTTTAAGTTCTTTTTCTCTTTAAAATCCCCCAGAGAATACAGTTACAAACGTCCAAAGCTTTGCAAGGACACGGTCAATGAAACACATAGCAGACATGTTCCCTGACTTTACAGCAACAGGATGCAAGTGTAGCATGAAACATGGAACAAGTTGAGCTTCCTTATTTTCTTTGATCCTTCTCAATAAAATAAATACCTGATTTGAAATTTATACTTCAAAAATGGATGAGAATAATCATTCCTACCCTTTCTCCTTCTGCCCCCGTGTAACTATTTGTCCAGGAAACCCCTTGATAATGACAGAAAAGAATGTGCCGGAGGATAAGGCACAAGGCAGAGCTGGAAGAGGTCCCCCTGTGGCTCTGGAAAGGGAGAAGCAATTGCCTGACTGCGCATTAAGGAAGTGGGTCCATACAAAAATATTCTGTTCTCTTTCATGGGCTGCGCTCAAGTTCTAAGGGAAGACCACCTTTGCTATTTCCTTTGCTACGTGAAGTTAAGTAGATTGGCAAGTGCTACCCGGTTCAGGACCTTTTGAAAAGGGCACAGAAAACTCGTGATTTTTATTTCAGGCTCAGCATCCTTTTTCAAAAAGCAAAAGATGGCCAGAGAGAAATACTGTTAGTTAGAGCTACACAAAGGCCAGTTGCCCGAACAGAAAACACTCTGTTCCATGTGCGGGAATGACAAGAGATGGAATGACGGCGTAGGGAGTGGCGAACTGAAGTTCTGGCGATCACCAGCATGACTTGGTGAAGTGGGGTGTCTGGGTAAATCCCCACATCCTAAAGTGTAGGGTGGCAGAAACAAAATCCTGGGGAGAGGATGAGCTCCAGAAGGGTTTCTAACCCACAGAGAAGATTCTCTTTTTGCAATACTGTGACTATGAAAAAAAATGCATAAAGAGATGTTAACAGGTAATGGGCCCTCAATTTAAGATACCACTCTTAGACTTGCTTTACTTATTGCTTGAAATAATATTCCTACCTTTAAGAGAACCAGTAAGGCATTCCTATTCAAAACCATACTGGCAATCTTTGCTAGCGCAAAAATGCAATAAAAAATAAATAAATAAAAGGCATACAGATTAGAAAGGAAGAAATAATACTGCCTCTACCCTCAGGCAAAAGTCTGAGTAGTAGAAAATACTATAAGTCTGCAAAAAATCTATTAGAACTAATAGTGAGCTTAGCAAAGTTGCATGATACAAAGACACTATACAAAGGCCAGGAGTATGTCTATATACTAGCCATGGAATGAAAAATTGACATGGCTAACAAGTACTACTTCCGGTGGCACCCAAACCATGAAATCTCAATCTAGATGGAATCTAAATTTAGATGAAGGTCTTACTCTAACAAGATATGCCCAAGTTTTGCATGCCAAAAACTAGAAAATATTAGAGAAAGAGCAAAGAAGACCTAAATAAATGGAGGTATATATGCCCATTTTATGGATTGGAAGACTTAATATTGTCGTGCAGATTTAATTAAATACCAATCAATCAAAATACCAGTAAGGTGAGTTTGTGATTATATTTTGTAATGTATCACCTTATGTAAGAAAAAGTCAAGATAACGCCAAGCTTCAAGGGCAATGGAATTAGCGTTTGAAATGCCAGCTCCTTGCTTCTCAGTGTGGTTTGTGGGCCAGCAGCGGCAGCTGCACCATCTGGCAGCCACTGCAAACCTGCTGAACCAAAATCTGCATTTGTAACTACGTTTCCTGGCGACTCAATCCATATACACATGAGAGTTTGAGAAGCACTGCCTCGGTGTGATTTTCTCCTCCAGGCCTTCACCCAACAAACCACTCTTATCCAAAGCCTTTTCCCTTATTTAAGTAGCAAAGGGAAAGTAAAGGAAATTAATTAAGTTCTTTCAAACATTTGTTTATTTCTTTGGGAGAGCCCCATGTATTGACCCTAAAGCCATTTCTAAGGTCTGAATAAGTTAAAGCAAGCAATTAGCTTTATTAACACCTACTCTTTTCTAAGGACCTAGACCAGCGGTTCTCAACCTGTGGGTCACGACCCCTTTGGCGGTCGAATGACCCTTTCACAGGGGTCGCCTAAGACCATCCTGCATATCAGATATTTACATTACGATTCATAACAGTAGCAACATTACAGTTATGAAGTAGCAATGAAAATAATTTTATGGTTGGGTCACAACCTGAGGAACTGTATTTAAAGGGCCAGAAGGTTGAGAACCACTGACCTAGACCTTCAGAGCATGTACACTGGAGGGTGGGTAAAGTGATGGAAACAAAACAACCTTTTCTTTAATGAAACTGTCATTTGTAGAGAAAAGCAGATAATTAATGTTTAAAAGAGAAGGGCTTTATCAGCAGGTGAGTGGATTAGAAAACTGTGGTACATCTATACAATGGAATACTATGCTGCTGTAAAAAAGAAAGAACTCTTACCATTCACAACAGCATGCATGAACCTGGAGAGCATTATGCTAAGCAAAATAAGCCAGTCGGAGGAAGATAAATATCACATGATCTCACTCATTTATGGAATATAATGAACAACATAAACTGATGAACAAAAATAGATCCAGAGACAGAGAAGCATTGAACAGACCAACAAATTTCAGAGGGAAGGCAGGGGAGGAAGAGGGGTTAGAGATCAGCCAAAGGACTTGTATGCATGCACATAAACATAACCAACGGACACAGACAGTAGGAGGTTGAGGGCATGTTCAAGGGAGGGGAGGAGGGTGGCTGGGGAGAGGCAATGGGGGGAAAAGGAGACATATGTAATACTATATGTAATAGTTTAAACAATAAAAAATTTGAAAAACAGAGAGAGAAGAGCTTTAAGCACAAGCAAATGCTGATAAATCATCCTATATAATAAAAGTGTAACATGCAAATCGACCAAACTGAGGAACAACCAGTCACGACCAGTTGGCGGCAAGCGAGCAGGCAGCACCAGGCCAACCAAGGCAGAAGGCAGAAGGAGGGGACAGCAATGGGGGAGGGGGAGGTGGCAGCAACCAGCAGCAGCAGAGGGGCAATTGAGGGGGGAGGGGTGCTGGCCCCTGATTGGCTGCCCAGTTGCCTCCCACAGAGGGAGGCCAGACTGCGGCTTAGGCCCATAATGGGTTACAGCCTAAGCCAGGGGTGGGCAAACTTTTTGACTCGAGGGCCACAATGAGTTCTTAAACTGGACCGGAGGGCCGGAACAAAAGCATGGATGGAGTGTTTGTGTGAACTAATATAAATTCAAAGTAAACATCATTACATAAAAAGGTACGGTCTTTTTTTTTTTAGTTTTATTCATTTCAAACGGGCCAGATCTGGCCCGCCGGCTGTAGTTTGCCCACGGCTGGCCTAAGCCATCAGTAGGACATCCCCTGAGGGCTCCTAGACTGTGAGAGGGCGCAGGCCAGGGTGAGGGACCCCTACCTTGACCCCTAGTGCACGAATTTTTATTAACCGGGCCTCTAGTTTTTTAATAAAAATATAAGTACGCTGCCCTCCTTTCTGCTCAACTTTTCAGATGCCGGTCTTTCTTCACTCCTACCTCACAGTAATTACCTCTAAGGTAGTTTTTATTTCATTGTACCTGTTCTCAAAGCAGAATACACACACACACACACACACACACACACACACACACACTTCTGTACTTCTGAGGGAGTTCCACACATGGCTATTACATGGACTGAACCAGGTCTTCAATATTTCCATAAAATTACTGCTATTTTCTTTAAGTGTTTGTGTGTATGTGTGTGTGCGCGCATGCGCGCTTTATTATCTAAATCCAAGCTCCAACCTTTGCTCCTCCTGGGTCTCTGAGTGATATCCCCTGCCCCCTTCAAGGTTCTGTAGAGACCTTTGGCCCCGCCTCTAAAGGTTCTGTAGACTTCATCCAGGTTGAAACGCTCTTTACTTTCTTTCAGAAAGTCCATTCACGCAGCAGCAGAACAGGCCTAATGGATCCGACACCTGTGCTTTCTTGGTCACAACATCAGCAAGATGTCTCAGGGAGAGAAGACACCATAAAGTGAGACCATCTGGAAGGAACCAGCTGGTCTATGGGAAGCCTGAGAAGAACCTGGAAAATGCGGAAGCGGTGAGAACAGGTCAGCCAGGTGATGGCCACCCTCCTCCGTGGACCACCCATTCCTGAGACACCATCCACGCGAAGCACGCTCGGCTTTCTGAACCCTATCAGCCAGTCCCTCAACACGGTCTCCACGAGAATCTCAACTCCCCACTTCACCAAACAGATGATTTCTAACAAAGGAACTGCCGCTGTGGCACCCCGGCGAAGCAGGAACTCAAGAGTTTTGTGACATTTGATTATGTAAAAGGAGCAGGATAGAGAAACATTATCTAGAAGCAAGTGGTCAGTACCCGCTGTCACTATCAACATGCATTACACGCGACTCCACAGCTCACGCTGTTGAACTGGGGAGAGGTGCGGTTTCTGTGCAATATCTGACATTCATTAGCACATTCCTGTTTTTTAAAAATATGTCGTTGATGAAGCCAAACCTCGGCTTTCTTCCCTCTTGAAGCGATGGGCTGTGACTCATCCATTTGAATAGGACACCATCAAATGCTGTGGTTTGAAGAAATTAAGTGCCTAATGTAATCCACGAGACGTCCTTTAAATTTTTAATTATTCATTTCTCCGTGAGAGCAAAAGGTTGGATGCCTGGGGTTATTTATAGCTGGGGGATTATGGAAGAACACAGAGAGTAGGAGGAGAGAGAAGAGAACCAGAGGAGAAATTCCATTAAAAATAAACTGAACTCAGGCAGGAAGGCTAGAGCTGAAAAAGTCAACAAGTAGGGGGAAAAGGAATCCGTGCACACACTGAAGGCAGAGAAAGGTGAGAGTGAGAAGGAGAAGCAATAATGTCAGAGAGGACCTGGCAATGGGCACATAAGAAAATCCTCACACCAGCAGGGAGAGTTTCTACGCTGTCTGGCACTTCAGTCATTGCCTGCCAACTCCGCCATCATCTGCCTGCAGAGCCCAGACCAGACGGGTTGTGGCTGGATTTGTCTGATGGGTTACATATGAAAGCAGATTTCACAGTTTCGTAGTTTCTGTGGAATCCCCAGCCCCCTGGGGTGGCACTGTCACACCTTATAAGGCATGATCTGGCTTTTTAGTTTGGAGGGGAGAACGAAGGAATGTCCTCATTTCTCTGGAAAAGTGTCTCCCTGTCTGGAAACGAGGCAGTGAGATTTACACCAGCAATGTTGAAACAGATCCGAATGTACAAAGCAGCTGCTTGAAGAATCATGAAGACCAGTGTGGTGATGAGGGGAACAACTGGGTTACATCAAGAAGCCTCAGCTAGAAATAATAATACAGGGACAGGTCTAGGGTGAAGGGGCCCTAATAGATGCTGACACAGCATTATTACTGGAAATGCCTTCCTCTAACTCAAGTATGGTTAGGAGTCATTCATCTTCACCACAGGTTCTAGATAAATTTTTTAAAAATATATTTTTATTGATTTCAGAGAGGAAGGGAGAGAGAGAGAGATAGAAACATCAGTGATGAGAGAGAATCATTTATTGGCTGCCTCCTGCACGCCCCCTAATGAGGATCAAGCCCGCAACCTGGGCATGTGCCCTAATGAGGAATTGAACTGTGACCTCCTGGTTCATGGGTTGATGCTCAACCACTGAGCCACACTGGCTGGGGGAGATAACTTATCCTAATATATAAAAACCCAGGGGCCATCACCACCAAAACAACCAGACGGACAACTGAATAGCAGGCTGTGTGGGGTGACCAGACTGGCAGGGGGGTTAGTGAGGGATGACCAAACCACTGAACAGCAGGCTGCGTGGGGTGACCAGGCCAGCAGTGGGGTCAGTTGGGGGCAACCAGGCCAGCCTGGGAGGGGGGCAGTGGGGGGCTATCAGGCCAGCCTTGGGGGGGGGGGCAGTTGGGGGTGACCAGGCCGGTAGGGGGGCGCAATTAGGGGTGATCAGGTCAACAGGCAGAGGTGGTTAGGGGTGATCAGGCTGGTGGGGGGGGCAGTTAGGGGCGATCAGGCAGGCAGGCAGGTGAGCAGTTAGGAGCCAGCAGTCCCAGATTGTGAAAGGGACCCCTCCCCCTCTGCATAATTTCATGCACCGGGCCTCTAGTTTTTATATAACGCTCTCCAGATTTTAGCATCCTTCCACCTGTCAAATTCACTTGCCTGAAACAAATATTTTCCAAGTATTAAAAGTCTGTTTTTAACCAACAGTGGAAAGGGCAGACCACTCGGGAATGAAATTTTCAGACTTTCCAACAGCTACCGTTATCCTAAACCCAGACACAGATTTCACAGAACAGATTCTGCCCAGTCCCTCTCCTCCCCTTTGCATGGACTGGTCCCCACAGCTCACCATGCTGAAGGTTACCAGCCACAACAGGCAACGGGACTCCTGAGAAATACTCATTTAATTTTCCTCAGTTCTGGCCCTGCTGTTTGGAAGCAGTGTGATCTTAATCAAGTCCCTAAAATTCTCTATGGCCTATTTTCTTTTATCTATATGAATAAAATGAAAGGGCTGGCCTAAAAAAAGAGAAAAGATGCATATTTTATAGATAAGAAAACTGAGTGTCAAGGACCCATTGCTAGTATTCAGAGAAATAACACAAGCCAACACCTTTGATTTGAAGCACAAAGCCAGAGATTCTTTGATTACGTGCAACATGGAGGATATTTTTATAGGTAAGGAAAGCCGTTGTAGGTGGAAGGTTCAGGTACGTATATAAAAAGAAGAGGTTAATGACAAGAAAGCGGCCAGATTTGACGGGGACTTGAATGCTAGGCCCAGATGTTAACAAACACGATCTTGCAAACAGCACAGAAAGATAGGAGGGTTTTGAGGAGGAAAGTGACATAATGAGAATGCTGTTTCATAAAAAGCAGCTCCCATTTATGGAGTAATCATGACACCAGTGACAAAAACAGGAACATTAGGAAACAGCCAGTCTGGAAATGACCATGCGAGTGTGGTTTCCCAACTACTGAATTTGAAAAGTGCAAAAGACACACAGAGAGAAACGCCTTTTAGGAAATTTGAGATATTGAAAGCAGCGAAAAAAGGTCACGCATGCCTAGAAATGTCTCTTCCATACTCAAGAGTATATGTCATTACTGAAACTGAGAGAAGAGCTGGACTTGCAATCAGTTAGGGTCCTTCATTTGCAAGCAACAGAAACCCATTCAAGGCTGCTTAGCAAAAAAAAATCTACTGAAAGGATATGGAGTGGACACAAAATTTAAAAACTTCCTCCTTCAACTTGGCTGGAAGGAGTATTAGACTGGAAACAAGACCTGTGCTCTTGCCCTGGCTTTTCCACTCATTACCTATGAAGCTTTGATTAATTTACTATTTGATATTCCTTAATCTCCTGGAGGTAGAACCAGATACTACAGAAGATCCATTTTAAGTCTGCTATTCTCAAATATCTCTATTTTCAAGAACTATTTTCTGTAATACAGACAAGGACTTTTCCATGAAGAAATGGTGATGTTTGGGAAAGATGAAAGTAAAGGGCTTTTTCTGTGGGGTATGGAAGTAACTTGGAAATGCCCACTGGTCTTCTGAGTCCCATTTCCATAAACCACTCTGCATGTCTTACGCATGGAATCTCTAACTAGAAATAACCTCTTCTCAGAGAGTTCAACCCTTGATAAAAATTCAAATTTTCCATAGATGTCATTTCTACCACATTCTAGCTTTTAGAGTTGCAGGTAAGAAGTCTGGAGTCAGTTGGATTTTTTTTTTCCCTTTGCCAGTAACTTCTTGCTGTTTTAAAACCTTTTATAGTTTTATTCACATTTTGGAAATCCAGAAGCTTTAAAAGCATATGCCCAGAAGTGTGTCCTTTTTTTTCTCTTTTCTTTTTTTAATTAATCCTGCTCAGAACTCAGTGAGGACCTTCAATGTATAGACTAAAGTTTGTCTTCAAAGACGGGAAGTTTTCTTTTGTTATTCTGTGAGATAACTGCCTTTCTTTCATCTGTGCTTCTGTGGACCTTCTGGGATACTTATGTGAGGTCCTCGGCCTGTCCTCTGAGTCTCTTAGCATCCTTCATTACTTTAATATTTTTCTACCTTTGCTCTGAGTTCTTTACATTCACCTTCTGCTGGGGTCCAACCCCAGCGGGTCCAGGGGTCCCCAAAGGTGTGGACGGAGTCGGCGAAGAAGGAATGGCATAGAGACAGCGTTCAGTTGATCAGCAGCCTAGCCAGGATCTCCAGCCAAGATCTCCAGCCAAGTTCTGGTCTCGGATCTCCAGAGAGGTTCTGCTTAGGATCTCCAGCCAGGTTCTGTCCAGGTTCTCCAGCCAGGTTCAGTCACCAGGTTCTAGTCAGGCTCTCTTGCCAACCTCTGCAGTCAGGTTCAGTCCAGGATCCCTTGCCATGTTCTGTCCAGCGAAGCTCCTCCATCTCCAGGTTCCGCGTAGGTTCTGTGTTCTGAGTTCTGTCTCTTGCTGTCTTGTTGCATCTGTATTTATACCAGTTGATTCCAATCCTATCAATCTCTATTCCAAAGGTTAGGGCGTTTCTTATCTCCATTCCAGGGAGTAAAGATTATGTAGCTTAAGCATGATTGTTCATAGTTAAAGTGATTAATTACCCGCCTTGCACTTAGTTGAGGGGTTTTATCCCCTCCCTAACTTCAGGGGAAAATCCCTACCTGGGGAAACAACCTTTCTCGGAGAGGTGACCTTGGTTAAAACACAGCGCCAAGAAGGTGAGCAAACATATTAAGAACCGTATGCCATATATGCCAGGTCCCTTGAAACAGCAAGGATGGACCGGCTCCCGGCAAATTCCCCCTTTTTTATTTTTTAAAAGCAAGCATTAAAAAGAAAAACCTCAAATGCTCTCTTATATCCATTTTAAGAGTAGGATTGGCGCTTTCCGTTATTACCTGAGTCCTGATCTATCATCCCAGGGAGAGCTTGCCAATCCTGCACTTTCCCAGGGTGGAAAGGCTGCAGTGGGGTTAAGGATAAGGCTCCTTGGGCCTACCTCCTCCCATGCCTTTACATTTACCTTTCCTTCCTCAGAAAAGCATGGACATACTTCTTGTATAAAACGTTCTGTCTGACTGGGAGTAACCTTAATTCCTCTGCTAGCAAGCATATGTGTTAAAAGATCAATACAGAGTCTTCTTTCTTTGGACTCAGTATGGCACATCTTTTCAATCTAAGAATCAATACAGAGTCTTCTTTCTTTGGACTCAGTATGGCACATCTTTTCAATCTAAGAATCAATACAGAGTCTTCTTTCTTTGGACTCAGTATGGCACATCTTCTCAATCTAAGTTCTGTACTATCCACCTTCTTACCCTACTTATCCTCTATAGGGGGGTCTGTAGCACCCTGGTGGAGTCCTATCCATCCCGAGTGTGGGGGTTTTCAATGGGGGGGGGGGCTTACCTAGGGGAATCCTTTTCCAGGGGTTCCCAAAGGTGTGGACAGAGTCGGCGAAGACTATCCACCCTCTTCCTACGGTGGAGTCCTATCCATCCCGAGAGTGGGGCTTACCTAGGGGTCCCTGTTCGGGCGCCAGATGCTGGGGTCCAACCCCAGCAGGTCCAGGGGTCCCCAAAGGTGTAGGCGGAGTCGGCGAAGAAGGAAGGGCATGGAGACAGTGTTCAGTTGATCTCTTGCCAGGCTCCGCCTCCAGGCTCCGAGGCCAGTCCCTGTCCAGGATCCTCCGGCATGCTCTCGCCAGCGAAGTTCTTCTGTCTCTAGAGAACGTTCTGTGTAGGTTCTGTGCCTAGGCTCTGTCTCTCTTGGTCCTGTCTTCCAAGCCCTGTGTCCTAAGTTCTGTCTCTCTGTCTAGTTCTGTGTTCTGAGTTCTGTGTCTTGCTGTCTTGTTACATCTGTATTTATACCAGTTCATTTTAATCCTGTCAATCTCTATTACAAAGGTTAGGGCGTTTCTTATCTCCATTCCAGGGAGTAAAGATTATGTAGCTTAAGCATGATTGTTCATAGTTAAAGTGATTAATTACCCGCCTTGCACTTAGTTGAGGGGTTTTATCCCCTCCCTAACTTCAGGGGAAGATCCCTACCTGGGGAAACAACCTTTCTCGGAGAGGTGACCTTGGTTAAAACACAGTGCCAAGAAGGTGAGCAAACATATTAAGAACCGTATGCCATATATGCCAGGTCCCTTGAAACAGCAAGGATGGACCGGCTCCCGGCAACCTTCCAAGCCTCTCTTTTAGTTCCTAGTAGCAATGATTCTCTTTCAGTTAAATTATTACATTTTAATTTAAAAATAATGTTAAAATCCCAATAACTCTTTTTTACGTGTGAGCAACTCTTCCTGAACACCCTTAGTATTCTCGCTGGTCCTCCTGCTTCTCCAGCTGCTCAAGTTCACGTGGCGGCATCTGTCCTAGGTATTCTGTTGTCCTCTTCCTACGGCTGCACTACTGTTTCCTTGGATTAATCATTACTTATAAGCTTTCCACACTCCTCTCGCCCTCCAGTAACCAACGAAAAGTCACCCTGGGTGGTAGGAGAGTAGCAAATAGTGGCGTGTGCAGCAGTCACCGTGCACCAGTGAGGCACTCGCTGAGCAGCAACCACCCATCTTCTATTCATTCTCCCGGGAGAAGCCTCCAGACCTTCTGAGTTACAGTAGTTAATGGCCTCCCAGACTCAGGGATGTGAGGATGGCATCCTATCCACTTAACTCCCTGGCCATTATGTCGGGTCCAGGAAGAGCCATCAGGCCCACTAAAGACTATGCTTGGACTCCTTTCTTAAGGAGGACCTTTCATCTCTTCTAGGCCAACCATTAGCCATTCTTGGCCTCTGGCCTCTCAGTCTCTTTAGCTCCTAGAATCTGGTTGGCCCAACAGGGAATAAAGTCCTAAACCTGCTCTCTTATCCAAAAATCCCAGGAAAAGGGGCTTCAATTATATGTCCAGTGTCTGCCAGCTTGTCAATCCCAACTGCCATCTAGCTCAGAAGCAGGTAATTGGAAGTTGAGAGGGGATGATATGAAGAATACACCTTCCAGTTGCCATCTTTCCAGAATCCCCTACCTCAAAATGTCCCTTAAACTCAAATTATTTTTTAAAAAATACAACTAAGTGATTAAAGTCCAAAATTAAGCTATAATGTGGGGTGCTTAAGGGAGGAATCCAACTGGGGCCTTTAATGGACCGAATGGATCTTATTCACATTTCCAAATAAACTCTGCTTAACAAACTATTACATTGTGGTGTGCATCTCCTGAACATTATAGTAGCCTGCTTTTAAAAAACAAACAAACAAACAAACAAACAAAAACTTGACCTGTTCTTGGTTTTTCATGGTTATGTCTATTGCAGAAAGGGAAAGCCCACTTAAGTTTCCCCTCATCCCTTATCAAGCTGCCCTAGATTATCTTAATGCTATCAACTCACCTTTCCCTCAAGCCAAGAAATTTACCAGGCAGGCAAATGAGAAAGATCTTAATAAACATGAACCAATTTCTATTGATAGAGGAGAGGCCGTGTTAACAGTGAACGGCACGATGGATGATGGCTGCTTGAGTCTGATCTCCAAATAAATTGATTCTCTACTGGGCACTGGGATAGAGGACTAGGGCTGATGGGTGGAACATTGGTTTGGGGGTCTATGTACAACTTCAACTGTAAGTTCCACCTTGTCCCTTTTCATACCTCTGTTTTTTAAAATTCAGGACATTCGCATATCAGTGGCCAATGCAAAGAGAAGCTGATACTGAGATACTGAGAAGCCGATACTCTTCCAATGTCCCCACTGATTGTCCATTTCTCTCATGGAGTATTGAAAGACACTAGGGCTCCCTTCTCAAGTCTCATGATGGGCAGGTCCAGTTCTCAGATTGCACATAGTACAAGGTCAGCTAGATTGAGAAAGAATCGACCTGGACGTACATATCACTATGCATTCTTTCTCTCTTGCCCCTCTCTCCCACGCCAGGAACTCTAAGAGCATAGAAACACTGACTTTCCCTGCCCTTGAACTTCAAAGGTCCCCTGTTGCTGTTGCTGCAGGCATCCTAGATAACAATCCATGAGCAAGACAAGAAAACCATGTCCAATTGCTAACCCCACTGTGTGTACTAATTACTCCGTAAGGTTAAGTGCTTCCTCCTTCATACCTACCCCCTTAATTAGGAGGACTGCCAAAATCTAAATTGGAGAAATACATTTTAGCATCACGAAACATCAGATTAATGAGCCAATCTGTTCTCACGGCAACTTACACGTGTGTTTTCCAGCTTGCCACAAGCAATTGCCCCTTGGGTATCAAGGCACCTAGGGCAGATGCCTCACATCTCGAACTCTGACCCATTTTTACCCAGGTTTTGAACATGTTTAGGGAATCAAATTAACTGCCTCCATATTTCAAGCCAGGAAAGAAGTGGCATTTTCTTTCTTTTTCTTTTTTTTTAAAATATATTTTATTGATTTTTTACAGAGAGGAAGGGAGAGGGATAGAGAGTTAGAAACATCGATGAGAGAGAAACATCGATCAGCTGCCTCCTGCACACCCCCTACTGGGGATGTGCCCGCAACCAGGGTACATGCCCTTGACCGGAATTGAACCTGGGACCCCTCAGTCCGCAGGCCAACGCTCTATCCACTGAGCCAAACCGGTCAGGGCAGAAGTGGTATTTTCTTAAGAGTTTCTGATCCACAAAGAAACTGTTCTCGTCTATTCCATTCATCAAATTCATAGTGTGCACTTGCTATGTGTTGGGTACTGAGAATAAAATAGTGAATAAAATAAATGGGGTTCTAGCAATTTGGAATTTAATGTATTTATTCTTGTATCAACATCTTCAAATGTTTATTGAGTACCTAAAACATACCATGCCATTTTTGACCACAGAATAGTCTAAAACTGAAGTTGTTGACCATCTTAGATTATGATATGAGAACAGTAAAGTAGACAGGCCCTATCCCTAGGTCATCCTATATAATAAAGAGGTAATATGCAAATTAACCCCCACACTCTCACAAGATGGCTGCCTACAACCAGGCCGGCAGGGGGGTTAGTGAGAGACAACCAAATGACTGAATAAGCAGGCTATGTGGGGTGACCAGGTCAGCAGGGAGGGGGCAGTTGGGGGTGACCTGGCTGGCAGTTAGGGGCAACCAGGTTGGCAGGGGGGCAGGTAGGGGCGACCAGGCAGGCAGGCAGGTGAGAGATTAGGAGCCAGTGGTCCAGGATTGTGAGAGGGATATCTGACTGCCGATTTAGGCCCAATCCTGAAGATCGGGCCTAAACTGGCAGTGAGACATCCCCTGAGGGGTCCCGGATTGGAGAGGGTGCAGGCTGCGCTGAGGGACGCCCCCTCCGCCCCCCCCCCCCCCCGCGCTCTGTGCACAAATTTCGTGCACCAGGCCTCTAGTGTTATAATAACTGGGTAAAACAGAAGTATCAGATGATGGGAAATGCTATGTAGATAATTAAATAGCATCATGTACTGAAGAGGGACCATATGATTACTTTAGAATGAGTGGTCAGGGGGGCTGTAATCTGAGTGAAACAAAACTGTCAGTCACAGAGAACAGCATTCTGGACAAAAGAAAGAGCTGGTGCAAGGAAAAGCTTGGTATGTTTGAGGATAAAAAATAAAGGAAGTGCACTGTATGACCAGGAAATGTCAATTTGAGGTATTACCCAAGGTGAAAAAGATAGCTTAGTACACAAATGTACATGAATAACAGCCTTATTTATATCAACTTGTGTAAGGACAAAGCAAGATACATCCATGAAAGGAATACTACTCAGCAATGAGCTTATAAAAACATAGATGAATCTCGGGAACACTGTGTTTAGTGAGTGAGCCTTATACACAAGACAGTGCATATTACATGTTTCCATTTATATGAAGTCCTAGAAGAAGAAAATGAACCTATGCTGGAAAAAAATCAGAATGATGGGTGTCATATTAAACTCTAGCTCAATATATGCCGAAGTAATGTAGGGAAATGTACTTAGTGATGTCTGCAGTTTACTTTGAATGCATTAACAGAAGAGAGATTAACAGAAAGGTGGACAGCTGGATGGATAGGTGTTAACACAATTAAACTAAAAATTTTAACAACAGAACCTAACTTGTGGGTACACAGGTGTTTACTGTAAACTTCTCTCAACTTTTCTAATATTTTAATCTTTTCATAGTAAAAACTAGGGAGGAAAAAGCAGTCCAATGTAGCTAGACCACTCTAATGTGATGAAGACAAGTACTGATCAACTAATTCACAGAAGTAAATGTCTTTCACTCATGTATTTTTTGGTTGAAAATGATACTTCTTGACCTAGCTGGTTTGGCTCAGTGGATAGAGCCAAACTCTTGCAGACTGAAGGGTCCCGTGTTCGATTCCAGTCAAGGGCACATGCCTGGGTTGCGGGCTCCATCCCCAGGCGGGAGCATACAAGAGGCAGCCGATCAGTGATTCTTTCTCATGATTGATGTTTCCATCTCTCTCTCCCTCTCCATTCCTCTCTGAAATCAATAATAAGTATTTTTTAAAAAAGAAAGAAAGAAAATGATACTTCTTTTCCTCCATTCAATTGGCTTCATGGCTTCTAGTTAGCAAATGGTAAGTTCTGTAGTCACACATTTCCATAATGTGGATTGATATAACGATATTCAGTGAACACACACTATGCCCCTGGCACTCTGCTGAAGAAAACAGAAAAACTATGAGTTACTTTTGCAAACTTCTGAAAAGAAGCTAGAAAAAAGTATTGAGGAGATTGGACCAACTCATATGAAATAATCAGAGAACTCCTGAAATAAAAAGATATTGCTATCATAAAAATATGATTTAAAGAAAAAAAGCTACTGGTATAGAGGAATGGACATCTGAGTGGCCCAGAAAGACAGATGAAATTGGATTCAGCTATGGAATTTATTTTTAAAATATATTTTTATTGATTTCAGAGAGGAAGGCAGAAGCAGAGGAAGAAAGAGAGAGAGAAGGGGAGAGAGAGAGAGAAACATCAATGATAAGAGAGAATCATTGATTGGCTGCCTCCTGCATGCGCCCCACTGGGGATTGAGACAAACCCCCAGGCATGTGCACTGACCTGGAATTGAACCATGACCACTTGGTTCATGGGTCGATGCTCAACCACTGAGCCATGCCAGCCAGGCTCAACTGTGGGATTTAGAGAGTAAGTCAAGAGAAGGCAGTGGGAGATCTCCAGATCACAATCTGATGTTTATTAAGTACTTTTATGTGCTGAGCTATACTTAGCTTTGCTAAGCACATTATATTAATTGAGCAAATATTTATTTCATTCCCAAGTGCTAGAGATCACATGGGGCACAAATTTATTTTATTTAATGGATCTTATATTCTAATGGGAGGGAATAATAGCCAATAAACATGGTAAGTAAATAAAATATCAAGCTTATTAAACAGTGATAAGAGCTAAGACAAAGAACAAGGCAGGGAAGAAGGACAAAGTGTTAAGGGAGAGATTAAATTTTAGATAGAAGAAATTCTCGTTGAGAAGGGAATTCTTAAGTAAAAACATAAAGGAATTAGAAAGCTAATGATTTGGGAACGGGAGGAAGAACATTCCAGACAGACAGAACAAAGTCCTGAGGCAGCAGCATTTCAAATACAACAAACAACAAAAAATGGATAATGCATTATTATCTCACTTACTCCCTGAAATCAGCAACCCTATGAGCTGCGTCCTATAAAGCACACACATGTTACAGATGAGGAAATAGGGCACAGAAATGTTAAGATAGTTTCAATCCACTCAAAACAACCCTCAGGAAAATCAGTCACGACCACGTCAGAACCACTTTGCTTTAATGTACAGTCAGAGTCTATTGGTTCTTTGCTTTGTAAATGCAGGCGTTACAAGGAAGTAAAAATCTAAGGTTCTGAATGTTATAACCTGATCAAGAAAGCAAAGCAAATTCAACTAAATCCTGATTATCAAGTGATTTATGTTGCTGGCTAGAGAACAAGAAGGTCAATTATTTGATTTGAATAGATGAAGATTATGATTCATCTTAATTCAGAAGAACAAAATAAAACACTTTCATAAAAGGGCAGAGGGGAAATCTTATCCAAGTATGATGAGTAGATAATGTCAGCAATGTGGTTGCTTTAAATCAATATACCACAGATGAAATGATCAACGCAATCTGTCTGCAAATGGAAACTATAAATATACCACAAATAAGATAGAGCAACTGCTCAAGCAGACACTCAAAGCTTACTGGCCTGGGTCATAAGAAACACTGGGGCCTTGTAGTTTCTCAGCATTTAAAAGATTTTATTTTTCCTCCATATGTGCTCCAAAGCAACAAGTCATAAAAAACAACAACAAAAAAAAACAACAACTCCATGCCTGTATGAAGTGGATGGAAGATGGGCCTTAAGCTCTCTCCTTCTGTGCACTCAAGGGCTGAATGGGGCCTCAAACTCATATCCATGGGTCACACCACAGAGTCCCTCCGAATTACAGGCTATTTACAGCTTGCCCAGGGCAAGCAATCATTTGAAGTTAACTCTGGCAACCCATATGCCACTGCCTTCATTTTTGTAACTTCCTTAGATCAGCTGCTGCTAAGTAGAGTTTTTCCCATTGGTGAGCCTTTTCAAACACTTTGATTCTCCTTTACCAGGTTATGTTATTTCCAGTGAGTCCTGGGCTACTTGCTGAGGGACTATATCCCTGCAGACACTTCGGTGCCAGCTAACGAAAATCTATTGGGCTGCCAGTCGTGTGTTCACCTCTGGCGCTCTCACCCACCGTGGCAACAGCTTCCTGTGGCTATTTTCTTGACTTCTCTTATTTGCCCCATTCATCATCTCAGCAGCACATCACAGCATTCAAAACAGTCCCCAAAGGCCACAGACCAGTTGCTGCAGGGATGGGGATATTCAATGAAACCCATGCCTCAGAGGAACCCAGGAAGAAAAGGCAAGTGACAGGGACCAAAGCTTTCATCAATGTGTATCCGACTTATCACGTTCTTGGGACTCTTGTAAGGAATTCAACTCTAACTTAAGCAGGAATACAAGGTAATGAAGTTCTAAAGAGGAATTGCTTCCATTTTTCTTGCCACATTTAACTCCAATGCCTAAACCTTTTCTATTGTTTTTATTTTTTGCCAAATTAGATCACAGGCAAAATATGTGGAATATGACAATAGGCATCTATCTGCACGAAGCATCAGCCCTTGCCCCCAGAAGCTTACAGTTTAAGAAATTAGGCCTTGGCTGGTTCAGTCAGAGCCCATGTCTGGGTTGTAGACTCTGTCCCCAGTAGGGTGTGTGGGAGGCAGCCAGTCAATGTTTCTCTATCCCAGTGATGGCGAACCTATGACACGCGAACTCATTTTTTTGGTTGATTTTTCTTTGTTAAATGGCATTTAAATATATAAAATAAATATCAAAAATATAAGTCTTTGTTTTACTATGGTTGCAAATATCAAAAAATTTCTATATGTGACACGGCACCAGAGGTAAGTTAGGGTTTTTCAAAATGCTGACACACCGAGCTCAAAAGGTTCGCCATCACTGCTCTATCCCATCGATGTTTTTATCTCTATATCTCTCTCCATCTCCTTTCCTTTCTCTCTAAAATAAATAAAAACATGTTTTAAGAAAAAGAAATTAGGCTTTCTGTAAGGAGGAGTGTTTATGATAAGCCTGCAGAAATCAACTCATGGTGTCCATCTGGACACTTCTGCTCCCAACTTAAAAGAAAGAAACAACAACCATGAATCAACCCCTTTAAGAGTTATGTGCATATCAAAGGCTGTATTGAACCAATCATCCTTTATAATAAACAAAAATGTAAAGAGAAGAGCTTGTCAAGAAGCCAAGTCTTGCCAATATCCTTCTGATAGGCTGATGATCCCAATGAAGACAACAGCTGTCAATGAAATCCTCGCTCCTCAAGTGTGGTCCTGCAACCAGCAGCCTCAGCATCACCTGGGAGCTTGTGGAAATGCAGAACCCCAGGCCCTACTGCAGACCTACGGAGACTGAATCTGGATTTTATCAAGATCCCCAGGTGATCCGTGTGCGCTCTGGGGCTCCAGGAGCACCGGGTTCAAAGAATGAGCTGTGGGTTCTGGATGGACTCATCTTCACGGACACACCCTGCCTGTTTACCCAGCACTGGCAGCGCTATGTGGTGAAGGCACACACCACCCTGTAGCTCACCCACATGGGTCACACAGATGACATCAAGGCTGCTGCTTGAGGGACTCTATGCAGTCAAGGGGAGAAGTTAGGGAGGACCAGGGTCATCTGTCACAGAGAGCAACTTCTCAGTCGTTTTGGAATGATCATCTCTGGTCAGGGCTTTGAGCTGTCAGTCTGACCAGCCTCTTCACAAAGCCCCCCATCAGTCAACTCACACTCTGCTGACTTCAGATCTTGTCTAGATCATTCATGCCTGGGGAGCAGGCAAGTGGAGCTTGGTTCTCCTTCCTTTCCTGACTCAGACAGCAGGTCCTATGATGACCTCGACAGCCACAGGTCCCTCTCTCCCCTACTTCCATGGGAAGCCATCCTCACCTCCCGCCTCTGGGCGGCAGGCCTTCTGCTCATCCTGAACACCCTCTAATGGAGTGATAGTCGGTGAGAATCAGACCTCAGCAGTGCATCCTCCTTGCATTGTACAAACCACCCGAATGCCATGTTTCTAACACGTTTCCTGAGATGCAAGTGATTAAATTAAAATTCAACTAATGTTTCTCTTCTCCACTCAAGTTCATTGGGATCCTGGAAAATAAATCACTTGATGGAAGAGAGTCACATGGGCCCTGATTAAAAAGACAAGCCTGCTGACAACTAGGGGTCAAGGGAACTGAGATGCTGAAACTTGCTGGCACCAGCATTTTAATTGCAAGATAACATTCATCAGAAGATATCAAATTAACTGAACTGGAAGAGAAGGAGGGGACAGTAATGCAGGGACTGGCTGACCCTAATTAAATTGGATTTCATGATGGAAATGATGGTCGTGTAATCCCTGAATGGCATCTCTCTCTCCCTGAATTTCATATCCTTCTTTCAACATTGTCTCCAAGTTCTAAATGACTTCAAAAAGGAAACTAAGCGAGGGAATAACCTATAATGAGTGCTATTTCATTCTATTCTGTGAAACAAATTATAAAAGATACATAAACACTTTAAAATATCCATTCTATGTCTATCCATAAAATGTTTTTTTCCTGTTTATAACATATCTAAGCAAGACAAATTATGTATTTTAAAAGTGGATATGTCCGTATAAGATTTTTTATAAAATTCAGAAAAGTATAGAGAGAAACTAAAAATAACCATTAAGCTTAGAAATTGTAGCAGTTAATATTTTGATGTATCAGTTTCCAGTACGGGCTATGTGTGGATGCATGCACACAGACAGTGAGAGAGATACACAGACAGCAATTACTAGAGAGACAGACACAGAGAGAAATTTGGGATTATATGTACATAGTTTTATATTCTGTTAAGCTCACTTAGCATTGTTTTGTGACAGATTATAACAATCTGTTGAGAAATATTTTGACAAAGACATTAAAAAATACCAACAACTCTAGTTAAGCCATCCTTTGAGACAGTAACAAGAAAAGAGAACAATTTCCTGAATTAAAATATTTTTGATGGATTAGAAGAAATATATTATCCTTTAACAAAATTAACTGCTGGTTTAGCCAACATATAGAAACTTCAAACAGCCAAAGTTGGGCATGAGTCACTGTGGCTAAACTATGACATTAAATAAAATTAATATCACATGCCTAATGAAACTGCAAATCCATGAAACTATTCTGAAGAAATACCATAGTATTATAACTGTCAGCTTTAATAATTCCTATGACTCAGTAGTAGAAATGAAATAAAGAACCAATCCCACTGGGGTAGAGTCTTCTGGTGCTACTTACATTTAACTTTCCTCTCCTGAGCACAAAGGTTAATTAACTTCACTTCTCGGCCTACTTTGAAGTCTGGGGGCATATGACTTATATCAGCTAATAGGATGTGACCAGATGTGATGTATGTCTCTTCAATGACCAATGCAAGACAGTCCCAGCACCCATGTGCCCTGATGTGGTGACTATGAGGAGGCCTTGTGTTGTAACGGAAGAGTCAAATGTCGAGGTAGTATCTTGGACCACTGACAGTGAGGGACACACACACACAAAAAGGAACGGGTGTTCCATTTCTAGCATCTATAATAGTAAAAGAGTAATATGCTAATTAGACCGGACAGCCGAACGACCTTCTGGACATCATTCCGGACGAAGCTGCGGTGGCGGGGGCCAAGGCAGAGGCGATTAGGGGTGATCAGGCAGGCAGGCGAGTGGTTAGGGGTGATGAGGCAGTCAGACAGCGAGCAGTTAGGAGCCAGCGGTCCCAGATTGTGAGAGGGATGTCTGACTGCCAGTTTGCCAAGGAGTTCCGAATTGCAAAAGGGTGCAGGCTGGGCTGAGGGACACCCCCACCCCCACCCCCGTGCACGAATTTTGTGCACCGGGCCTCTAGTCCTATATAATAAAGAGCTAATATACTAATTAGACCAAACGGGGGAACGAACTTCCAGAATGACCAGTGGGCAGGGCCATGGGGAGACAAGGCAGCTGGGGCCATGAGGGCCAAGCCCCTTACGTGAATTTCATGATAGCTGTAGGTTGCTATGTTTTACAGAAGGAAAACAACAATTTCCCAACCCACCCTTCTTCCCCATATGTCTACCTGATAAAACAGGGTTGTCAGAATGTGTGCGGGGACCAAAGATCAAGGAGGGCAGACTCCAGGGGTAGTTGACATTCACTCGTTCAAATGTCCAGCTGGCACCTACTGTAGTAGGGGCTTCTAGGAATGAAGAAGTTATTTAGGGACAATCCCTCCCTTCTGGGAGTTTAAAGTCTAACAGAGAAGAAAACCATAAGAGCACAAAGATGGGGCACTTCTAACAACTGTATGACTTTGGGGAGGTCATTTATCTCTCACCTCAGCTTCACCATCTGTCAAGGATAAGAATGAAGTGCTATGAAAATATAGCATCTATTACAATGTCTAAGGCAGAGTATTTACTCATTAAATACCTGTTATTGTTTTTTATTTACCTGCAGGGGATATTATTATTATTAACACAGAATACTAGTCAGCCAGAAGAAAAGTGGAAATATTGCCATTTGTGACAACATGGATGGATCTTGAGACTACCATGCTCCAGCCAAATAAGTCAGACAGAGAAAGTTGAAGAACCACATGATTTCATTCTAATGTAGGATGTAAAACTGAAAGCAAGAAATGAACAAATGAGAAAAACAAACAACTCATAGACACAGACAACAGTGTGGTGAGCACCATAGGCAAGGGGGAGTGCAGGGGAGTAAAGGGTAAAAGGAGGTCAAATATATGGTGACAGAAGATTTGACTTCGGGTGGTGGGCACACAATGCAATTTACAGATGATGTATCACAGAATTGTACTCTTGAAGCCTATATAATCTTATTAACCAATGTCACCCCAATAAATTTAATTTTTAAAAAAGGCTTTTTATAAAGAGAGAATTGTTCCTTCTTCTATTGAAGAAAGTGGCCTTTCCCTGAGTGTCAAAATATATAATACAGTAGAAAGAGCATGGGCTATGCCACACATACCCTGGGCCATGTGAGTTCTGGAGACCTCAATTTCACCATCAATAAAATCAAAATCATAATATCTTCCTTTCAGCATCCTTGGAGGGAGTTAAGGAAATCAAGCACATAACTCCATAAATCTTTTCCTCACTCATCCCCTTCTTTCTTTTTTTAAATTTATCTTTATTGTTGAAAGTATTACAGATGTCCTCCTTTTTCCCTCCCATTGACCCCTCCTAGCTGCTCCTCCCCCCACCCCCAGGCCTTCACCACACTATTATCTGTGTCCACGGGTTATGCATACAAACATGTAAGTTCCTTGGTTAATCTCCCCCTCTCACCTCCCTCCCCTTCCCTCTAAGACCTGCCCGTCTGTTCTATGCTTCTATGTCTCTGGATCTATTTTGTTCATCCGTTTATTTTGTTCATTAGATTCCACACATGAGTGAGATCATGGGATACTTGTCTTTCTCTGGTTGGTTGGTTGATTTCGCTTAGTACTAAGGAAATCAAGCAGATAACTCCGAAATATAAATCTTTTCCTCAGTCATCCCCTTCTTTCTTTAAGAAAGATAAACAGAACAAAAGCTGTTACGCACCCGAGTGGATTATCTCTAAATATCCCACAGATTCTGAAATTCAGACAGAAGTATTCAGCCTGAGAAGCAAGATGTTTCCCAAGCAGTCCCACTGCTGCCCCTTCCAAAGTCATGTCACTCACAACCCTCCGTGTCCTGAAACTGTAAATTGTATTCATTGCTACCCACAGTTTTTTTAACCTGACATACATTTTTCTTTCACCTTTTGTAATTGTTTTTAACCTGACATACATTTTTCTTTCACCTTTTGTAGTTCTCTGGGCTGAGCTGTTGTAATAAAAAGTTGATTGCGAAATAAATTGCCTTTAAGAGGAAGGAGCCACCAGGAGCAGTCAGTCAACCCCACCTCCCACGGGTTCCTGTGATCACACAGGGGCGTGAAGTGCCAAGACTTCAGCGGGGCAATGTGCGGAAGGACCTGTTATTTCACCATCAGCGAGTCTTGAGAAGACACCGACAGGACACTGTGTTAGCCTGTTTACTGCTGACTCAGGGGTGGAGAGAGATTGAAAATGAGTTATAAAAGAAAACAGCACATCCGAGCTGGAAGTGATCTCCCCACGGAGAAGCTGCTCGCAAGCTACAATAGCAGCTCCTACCATAGCAGCCCCTCACTTCCGCGGGTCCGGGGTTGTCACCTTTAATTTTTTGTTAATATTACGTACTGTGTGCCCAGCTTCTCTACCAGGCGGGTTTTTCTGGGGTCTTTAATCCAGGCTTCTCTGGAGGAGAAGAGGAAGAAGAGCTAAGAGTAGTCAGGAGGGAGAAAACAGGGCGAGGGGCTTATAGAGTTTGTGATGGGAAGCCCTTCATGAATGAAAAGCAATCATTGCATTGTCTTCATTTCTCCTTTTTGACCCCCGAGACCAAAGCATTTGGATAAAGACGAGACCCAAACCATCAAGTCTAATTTGCAAGTTTTCTCCTGTTCTCCAAGCAGGTACTCTGAAGTCCGAGGGTCTGCATCCAACTGTGAGTCCCCCTCACTGACTCACACTGTTAACCCGGACAGGTAACAACCTCACTGTGTCCCAAGCCCCATGCCGGCAAAATGGAGAAAATACAACTTAAATAGTGGAGTGGTTGGGTTGAAGGAGACGGTGTGTGTGAAGTGCTTGGCAGAGGCGCTGAGCACAGGGCGGACGCTATCTCCACAATGTGAATGGTGCACATGGCTGCCTTTTCCTTCATTTAAGAGTCTGTTCATTCAAACAACCGTACCCTGTGTTCCAGGCACTTATGCTGTCAACTTCCCTTAATGAGTCTTACGTAATTATTCATCCATAAATTGATTCTAAAGCAAACCTTGGATCGCCATGATACCTGTCATGATTTTGTATTTTGTCTCCAAGTCAATTACTCACGTGTCAGTGACCCATCGCACCAACTACACGGCCACATTCCAGTGGTCCTGTGCGTGGCTACACCCTGCTTCCCTGAGCACCCGGCACAGAGCGTGAAACACAGCCTGTTCATGATTGACAGCTCCAACGCTGAATGGCATACATTCTCCCCGGGGACATGGCTGGAGCAGCCCTGACATGTAAACTAGCAGCACTGAATCCCTAGCCCCTAGGTCAGCGCCTGGCACTCAGTAGGTGCTTCATAAATGCTTGTGGAATGAGCGGGAGCCTTTGGAGTGTTGGGTGTAAATAATTCAGATTCCTGAAAGTTGTGTTATCATTCCGTATCAAATGAGACCTGAAGGAAGTATTTTGAAATGGAAAACATCCATACCTAGTCCTAAGAGCAGGGGTCCTCAAACTTTTTAAACAGGGGGCCAGTTCACTGTCCCTCAGACTGTCGGAGGGCCGACTATAGTTTTAAAAAAACTATGAACAAATTCCTATGCACACTGCACATATCTTATTTTGAAGTAAAAAAAAACAAAACGGGAACAAATACAATATTTGTATTTGCATGTGGCCCCTGCCTAAGAGTGACATAGAGTTCCAGGTGTAACAGGCTAATTACTAAAGAGTGCTCTAATCAGCGTGATCCCAGACTCGGTATCTGTTTTTCCTAATAGTTCATACGAGGACATGAAGGTAATAATAATAATGCCATTAAGCAAGTGGTTCTATGCTTTGCAACTTCAAATACATTCTCTCTAACCTGCACCACAATGCCACGCTGTAGGTATTGTTATTCCTTTCTCAAAGACAAGGACACAGGCTCAAAGACCTTCAGTAACTCATGCATGCCTTCTTTGTGGAAAGTAACTAAACTGGAATTTGAAATGGGCTCACCTGGCTTTAAGCCCCATTGATGCTTCCTCATGGAGAGAACACTGTATGGGCACGTGTGCCATAGGCATGAGGGTGCCCCTCACATTGTCCAAGGCAGTGGTTCTCAATCTTCTGGCCCTTTAAATACAGTTCCTCAGGTTGTGACCCAACCATAAAATTATTTTCGTTGCTACTTCGTAACTGTAATGTTGCTACTGTTATGAATCATAATGTAAATATCTGATAGGCAGGATGGTCTTAGGCGACCCCTGTGAAAGGGTCGTTCGACCGCCAAAGGGGTTGCGACCCACAGGTTGAGAACCGCTGGTCCAAGGTTCAGGATAAGCTTACAAATCCTTTCTTAAAAACAGATCACTGAACTGAGCTTCTAAAGATGTTTCCTTGTGATGTTAGTTAGCTCCAAAAATGTATGTTCTTTAAAAAAAATAAAAAACTACTTAAAAAGTCCATGAACCATCTCAGTGATGACATCGCCCAGGAAGGAGATGTCCTGCTGTAGGTACGATTATGAAAATTCACAGGCAAACTAGCCAATAACCTCTTTAACTTTTTGCATCCTGGCATATTGAAGTGAGCTGCTGAGCCACTCAGACACCTGCTCTGCGACCAACACCCAAGATGGTTTATTGACCTAGAACTCAGAGTGATGGGCCCCACCCTCAGGCTGCTGTGCCTGCAGCATGCAGCGGGTCACTGCTGAGCTGCCCACATTCTCTTACCTAACAGCAGGCGTAGCTCAGCGGGAAGCTGAGGTGAGGGCCAGCGCGGGGCCACGTGGCTGCTCCAGGACTTTCTCGGTGGCAGATGTCAAGGTCTGCAGGGTGTTTTATTAAAGGACAAAACGCTATGGCTTAAAGGCACCAGCCCCCCTCCTCCCTGCAAAGCCTTGGTCTGTGTGGCATCGAGATTCCTGAGAAACCCCAGCCCAGCTGCTCCTGGGCATGGGGAGGTCCCTGTTCTTTAAGCTTCCGGAGCTCAGCACAGCCTGTCCCCTTCCCTCCTCGCTTGTTAGAAGCCCAGCGTGGTTTTCAGAGGCCAGGTTGGTGCCATATGTTCATGCCACTGAAGCATTTTCCTGCCTGAGCAGAGGCACTTAGCACAAAGAAGAGCACATTGTTTGCATAGCTGGTTGACTCTTAATAGTTCCTCAGGAGACTCCACGCTCAACGAGAGGATGTCTGGAGAGTTGGGGAAGATGCCAGCAAGGTGAACACAGTTCAGGATGTCAGCCAGGCAGGGAGAAGGGACCAAGTCATTAAAAATAGAATTTTGATGCCAAAAAAAATGGACTATAATAAAGAAATTACAGATGTAGAGATGTTTCTGTAGTGGCAAATTAACATTAGTTTATGTCAGTGATTCTCACTCTACCACGGTCGATTTTGTCTCCCAAGGGATCTTCAGCAAAGTCTAGAGACATTTGGGGTTGTTGAAACTGGGTAGAGATGAGGGTGCTACTATCACCTAGTGGGTGGAGAGCAAGGATGATGCTAAACATTCTACAATGCGCAGGATGGTCCCCCACAACAAATTCTCTGGCCCTAAATGTCAAGAGCCCCAAAGCTGAGAAACCCTGGGTTAATTCTGAACAGATAAGAATGCTCCCGCTCCCCGTGAAAGCTCATTGCCCTAGCAGTTAAACTAGCCACATCCAAGACAATGTGGGGAGGCCCTGGGGCATAGCTTTTAAGAACAGTATCATCCGGGTGTGTAAGGTCTGGGTTTGAATTTTAGGTGCAGAACTTTCCAGCTCCGTGGCGTTGGAGAGGTTGCCTAACTTCAGTGAGCCTTGGTTTCCTAGTCTGCCAAATAGAGACAGGCAGGTCACGCCTAACCTTGTGAGGTTTAGATCACAGGAGATAATGATGAGAAAGCATTTAGCGAATGAATTCTAGTCGATGATCTGCATGCTCAAGTATTTAAGGAAAAGAATGCAGATAACAGTAATATGTTTCGAAAGGTATTAAAAATGGATTAATGAAAATATAGGGTAAAGTATAATAAAAACTAATGGTTGAGCCAAAACCAGTTTGGCTCAGTGGATAGAGCGCCGGCCTGCGGACTGAAAGGTCCCAGGTTTGATTCTGGTCAAGGGCATGTACCTGGGTTGCGGGCACATCCCCAGTAGGGGGTGTGCAGGAGGCAGCTGATCGATGTTTCTCTCTCATCGATGTTTCTAACTCTCTATGCCTCTCCCTTCCTCTCTGTAAAAAATCAATAAAATATATTTAAAAACAACAACAAATAATGGTTGAATCAGAATGTTCCAACGCTGAGCAAAGGAGGCCAGTCCTGCCTCTGGTCTGACACTTCCCTCTGACCTCCCATGGTTGTTATTTGCCTTGACACTGCTACTCCCAGTCTTCAGAGCCCTGTCCTCAGAGCAACTGGGAGCTCTCCTCTCCCCGAGCCCCATGGATTTCCTGGCACATGGCTTTCCCTGCTGGCTTCAAAGGCACTCCAGGCAGGGGAGCACCGCGGAGCATGGAGAGAACTGCATGGCTGCCTCCAAAGGCCTTCCATCAACGAGCTAGGAGATGCCTTGGAAACCATCGAGCTCAGTTTCTCCTGCTTGATGAAACTGAAGCTCAGAGAGAGGAAGGGACAGGACTTCCACTTGCCCATAGGGTGCCTGCGTGCAAATGAGAAACAGTGCCCATCTGGACGGCGCAGTCCTGAGCCTGGGTGGACAACAGCCTGACAGTGAAAGGGGCCCAGATCTCAGACCAACAGACGGGCTTCGCTGTGCCCTTCCTGTGCAGAAACTCTGGGAAAGAGTTTGCTCACCATCACAAACCTGAGTGGTCATACAGCCGAGTCTGACTGGCAACCTTAGCAGCAGAGATGGAGTCACTTATCGGCGGAAAATGAGTGGCTCCTGAACTCTCTGCTGGCCTTGCAGAGCAAGATGCATTGGTCAAAAAGCCTGGACTTCACGCTCTGCCTTCCTTTGTGGCTTCTCTAATGGCAGAAAGGCGGGTAATCTGCGTGGTGTGGGTCCCTCTGGGATATTTCACCCATAGCTGGTGGCCCAGAAAAGCTCAACACATTCAAAGGAGTGAGGGGGCTCTGGTACCTGGGGAAGGAGAACCTAATCACTCAGATCAGAATCAACGCTTAAAAAAATGTAAGGTCATACCCCGGAGTTTAGTTATGAAATTGTAACAAACAGCTAGCAGGGCACGGCTATGGGAAAACGGGGATCATTTCAAAGAAATGAGTTGAGTTTCCCATTGCTGAGTTTCCCATCACTGGAGTATTTCATGACTTTTGTGATGAGAAAGACATGGCACACTATTAGGGGCAACTTCAATTGAAATTAGGAGAGTTATTATATACTACAGCTTAAGCAATAGCAGCCTGTATCAAAGCAGTTCATGACTACGTAGTCCCCTTTGTTCTATAAGCAACTTTCTTACCCTTATCTTCTCCTTTCCTCTCCTGAATTTACCTACCTGTAGAACCAGCTGGTGATTTCTGCTTCCCCATATTGCATTGAAAGGACTTCTCCTTCTTCCTTATATCTTATCTTTAGGCCAAGGATCAATAGATTTTTTTTCTACAAAGGGCCAGAGAGCACCTATTTTGGGTTTTGCAGGCCACAATCATCTCTGTCACAATTACTCAACTCTGCCATTGTAGCACGAAAGTAGCCATAGACAATATGTAAATTCATGGGTGTGGTGTGTTCCAACAAAGCTTTATTTATATATTTTAAAAATGGTAGGCAAGATTGGGCTTGTTGGTCACAGTTTGCTGACATCATCTAGGTGGGCATGTGGTGGGCAGAATCTGAGCTCCAGGCCCTTAACACGTGCTGTGAAAACCAACAAGAGGCGATGCTCCTAGTCAAACAGAAATTAGGAGCCAAGCTGGCAATGGTGGGAAATCCTGCCTCTGATCCTTCCCTGGATCCTCATTGGGTTGGGAAGAGGATTACACAGAGAAGATTGGTATCGTGCAGTCAGAGAAGGACTTATCTGGAGCACGGATGCTTCTGTGTACTACCTGCTTCTAATAATGCAACCTACGGAGGTGATCAATACATGTGTGGGGTAATGACAGTAGTGACCCCAAGAGGTGGGAAATGAAGGACAAGGTCTGAGTTGAAGCTGAGCTGAATTGTGCTTGATTGCTGGCAAACTCATTCTGCACCACTCTCTCCTGAGGTGGGCACACCGTGGTGTCCTGAGGGCTCCCAAAGGTGAGCTGAGCTCTAAGGATGCTGGCTGCTCTAAGGATGGCGGCTGCTCTAAGGATGCTGGCTGCTTCAAGGATGCTGGCTGCTCCAAGGATGGTGGCTGCTTCAAGGATGCTGGCTGCTCCAAGGATGGTGGCTGCTCTAAGGATGCTGGCTGCTCTAAGGATGGTGGCTGCTCTAAGGATGCTGGCTGCTCTAAGGATGGTGGCTGCTATTGGAAGAGCTTCAAGAAGACGTGGGCAGCTCTATAAAGAAAGCCCCTTCTTCAATAGCCTTAGGCCAGAAGGTCCTGGAAATCTGCTTTCAGGTAGGAATGGTGCGCTCTCTGGGCGCTTTCAGATCCTTCCATAAGGGGGCAGCATAGAGAAGATGACCTAGCCACATCCTCTGGGTCCTCCTTCTGGGGAGTGCAGGGGCCAGGCATGGTGAGTTTCCCAGGGACTGGGGTCAGGGCCAGGGCAGCTGAGAAGGAGGAAGGAGGAAACAGGGGGTAGAAGTGATCGCTTTGTTCATTAGACTACTTGGTTTTTCCTTCCCCAATACCCATATTCTTTTTATTTTTACTTGTTTTTCTTAAAATGTTTTCAATGCCGAAGCTATCTTAACCTTTTTCTTGTCTAACACTGTCATCTGGGAGTAGGAAATGTACTCTAATTACATGGGAGTGTGTCCCACGGTATATGGGGAGGAGCACACTTCCATTGTCTTGTAATGTTTTATGTCCTTGGCTTGTGTCTTTCACAAGATACTTACTTAAATCACTCCTAATAAAATGTGGAACAAAACTGTTTGATGTATTCACTGATCGTATATTTATTGTCATTGCTTTCTTTTGCTAACAGGATGCAAAGATTCTGCACATCAAGTTACTTTCAGGAGCCAGAGAATCTGTTCTCGGTGGCTTATCTTTAATCTGCAGCGTCGCTTTGGCCCAAATCACTTCACATCTCTGGATCTAGGCTTTCCTTATTCATGACATGTGAAGTTGAATAAAAAAATGTCAAAATTGCCTTTTGGCAAAAACATTCTAGGGTAGCTTAGAGTGAGGCTTCTGTTTTCCACCAGGGCCATGTTCCTTCCCCCTTCCTTTCTGCTACAGGAACCCCTTTAACCAGGTTTCAAATAACGACGGAAGAGAAGGAAAGATCAAATAGACCCTAAGAATCACTACACTGTTCTTGGAAAGAAAGGGAATCGTTTGTTTTAACTACACACACACACACACACACACACACACACACACACACACACACACACACACACACACGGTATATAATACGCCTGAATGTGAACATTTTAATAATCAATTATAATGCACCAATGAGAACATTCTCTTCTGAGCAGCCAGCAAATATTTGGTAAAGGGATTATTTCTTTACTTAAGGGCAAAAATCAAAAGGCCACAAGCTAGGGGACCCAGCCACCCTGTATCTCCCAAGCAGTGCTGCTGACGAGGCTAAGCCTTCAAGAGGACCTGACGGAACAATCGCAGAGAAATGCCAGCCTCAGGGGGAATACACTCAGAATCTCCAGCCTCCATGGCTAGGCTGTCATCACAACGTATCGGTCACATTTCATTCCAGTCACTGCCACAAAAGACCCAAACACTGGGGTAAGAGGGCTGACCAGGCACTGCTATAAATTGGTTTCAGCTCCTAACACACACCTACTATGAAAACATCCGAGAACACAAATTAAATGTGCATATGATGAGCAACAAAAACGGGAGAGCTCCCTGACCTATAGGATTGGACCATGTGAAAGGCAAGACGACCTCTAAGATCCTTTCAACCCTAATCTGCTGCAATAAAAAGAAACCAAAACTCCAATGACATGCCAGGCATTACGTCCTGAATGGGACTCCACCGTGTCAGACCGGCCACACTAGGAATCCCAACTGAAACCTATGACTCCCAGGCTCGCTCAGCTCTCCCCCAGTCAGCCCACCAGCCCCCAAAGCAGTGCGCTGGCTCCCCCGAGAGCTGACAAAAATTAGTTGAAATGTCAACCACCAAGCTGAAAATTAGATTTCAATGCCGTCTCTTGTATTTAGACTTCCAGCCTAAGTAGCAGCATAAAGTGACTGCTAACCAAGGTAGCTCTCAGATAAACTGGATGTTTCCCCTGAGCACATCACCAGCAGACGAGAAACGGCATTTGGGGGGGAAATATGGAAACTAGAGAGGAGATGGCAGTACCCCCAGGAGAAGTCAAAGGGGCCCTGAAAGAGCGAAACAGCTTCCCCTGAAACGTTCCCTTGGAAAATACAGCAACAGCAACAACCAAAATGACCGGTACCACTTAGCTTTCACTTACACCAGTCCCCCTGCTGCACTGAAATTTTCTCTCCTCTCCAAATGTTAACATCCTATTTGCAACCCCAGTTTATATTTCTTCTCTGTAAGACTTTCCCAAGCCCACCCACCCTACAAAAAAAGGCTCCATTCCCTGGGCTCAAAACATGTCTCGTTTCACTCGCCCAGCAATAGCGCTCGCACTGTCTCGCATCATCTCACATTTTTGTTTTGTGACATCATGCAACAATTACACTATCACTTGGCTCCTCACATGCTTGTACCTTGATTCCTAAATTTGATGTTCGCTCCCTGAAAGCAAAGTCCATCATCATTTTTAGCTTTTTTCCCCTAAGGCAGTAAACGGCACAGGTGGGTGCTCAATATATGCTCGTCGACTCAGGAAGGCAAACCAGGAAGGAAGGAGTGGAGGAAAGGTAACAGAACAAAAATCTCTCTCTCTCCCTGCAGAGCGTGAAGGGAGACCCGTCTTGAGGGAGAAGGGATGAAAAACTCATGCAAGCGAAAGACAGGCTGCACCCGGGAGGCACCTCAAACGTCTGCAGAACTGAAGGAAGGATGGAAGGAAAGGAAGACTGGGTGGGAGGAAAGGTGAATGGAAAAAATGAACAGGAAGACAATGAGGAGGGGAAAGGAAGAGAGGGGAGGATGGAGGGAGAGAGGGATGGGAGGAGGACAGAAGACCGGAAGAAAGGAAGGATGGAAAGAAAAATGGAAGGAAAGCTAGAAGAAAGGGTGGGAGGAAGGAGAAGGGAGAATAAAAAAGAGGGGCAAGGCTGGGATGCAGGACAAGTCTTACCCTTGGCTTTCCGAGTCTTCCATGTTTATCCTCGGTCCCTTTCTATTTCCGGAATATCTCTTGGTGCCTTACGGGCCCCCCAGCACCTGGTTCCAGGCTTGCTGATGCACCTGCATAAAGCTGTGTGTGACCCCCTTCCAATGCTGTCTGCTTCACAGGTCAGCACCCACCATGTCCTGCCCAGAAGTGCCACCAACCCTGGGAAGTCAGCACCAGGAAGGCTGCCTTTCGTGGCCCAGGACTGAGAGCTCTGGAGGGCGTCTGGGTATAAGCCTGAGGCACCACTGGCTCTCCACCAGGAGGTGCAGTGGGAGGCCTTCTCCTCTTATTTGTGCCAAGGCATCACATGACCCCCTCAGTCCACCGGCTTCCCAGGCAGCCCATCAGGGAATCCGGGCTCCAAGGCTCCATGGGGTGGGCGCAGGGGAGTGCCTTTGAGGACACTCATTGGCACACAGCCATGCCTCCCTCTCTGCCAACCCCCCATGGCACTGCCATCATCCCTCCTCCACCCGCCTCCTCCATCCACCCCCCAGGGCCTCGACACTCAATTCAGAGTGTGCCCAGACAACACAGGAAGGCGGCAGCCTACATCTTGGCAAACGCACAACTCTTTGTGACAACCCCATGAAAGATCCCAGGCAGCTCCGGCTTCCCAAGATGTCTCCAACTCTACTGTTCTCCTTTCCCTCTAACAGAATAACCATGAGTTTGTGAATGTTAATGTACTTTAAAAAAAAAAAATTGCCATGGGGGAACACATCCATTGAAGATACAATGAAGCAACTCTGGGTGGGAAAAGGAGAAGGTCTATGCCTTAGGGAGGTCCCTACACCCCTGAATCTGGATGCAGACTTTAGTCTGTGTGTTCACTTTTCAGGCAAGGAGTCCACAATTCTCAATAGATGCTCTAAGGCAGCGGTTCTCAACCTGTGGGTCGCGACCCCTTTGGCAGTCGAAGGACCCTTTCACAGGGGTCGCCTAAGACCATCCTGCATATCAGATATTTACATTACGATTCATAACAGTAGCAACATTACAGTTATGAAGTAGCAACGAAAATAATTTTATGGTTGGGTCACAACATGAGGAACTGTATTTAAAGGGCCAGAAGGTTGAGAATCACTGCTCTAAGGGAACTGTGATCCAAACAAGATTAAAACTACCACCCTATACGAGGCAAGAAGTGGGGGGAGGGGGAGTTATCCGTCAGGAAAAGAGGGCTTGCTTCGTTTGTCAAACACAACTGAAGTTCATGAAAATGCATTTCCTAAAATTAACCTATTTCTCTAAGGTGACCATGAAATTTTAATATAGGAGCTTTCTTCCCCTTCCACTGCACATCTCAGAGGTACACCTGTCTTTGTACCCATCTATCGGTCTGTCTGTCTGTACCCACAAGCCCTGCAGCCCATATCTGCTGTGATCGCAAGAGAAGGCCATTTAAACCTGTGACACTTCATTAAGCACCTGCCCACCGCCATCCCGGCTCTAAATTAAAGTAACGCCATTCCAAATGCACAAGCCTTGGAAATGCGCTCCCTCCTGCTCGTCCAAACAGACTCTAAAAACGAAAATAGGATGAGTGGTTTTCAAGGAGGTTGCAGTCTCAATATACCAAATCAGTGTCTTGAAACTTAAACTATTGCTGGGAGAATAACCGGGCATAGATGAGAAATATTTAAGGAAGCCCTGACACAAGCCCCGCTGAGACAGGAAGGGTGATTCGACTGCTGCAGAACACAAGGGGGCCGAGCAAAACCAGGGCGATGCACTTGAGCAAGCACCGACACACGGAATAATGAGAAAATCTGCTCTATCACTTTATTTAAAAAAACAAAAAACTGTTAGCAAACTCTGCCGCTGTTAATCACTGCTCCCATATGGCATGGCTGCCACCTTTATGAATCATGTTTTATCTCGAAAAGAGTGTCCTTTATCACCTTCCCTTTGGCACGTCTCTCGGGAGTTGTGAAACAAGAACATGGGGAAAGCTCTGAGGGTCTCCGTGCCAGGATCAGCATTTAGCAATCGGACAGGCGAGAAAGCTGCACGTGGTGAAAGCTGTACATGGTGGCCAACTCTGGGAGGCCGACTGTTAGCATCTTCACTTCCAAGCTGCAGAAACGGGGCCGCCTTTTCCTAAAAGGAACTTCACCTCTAAGGCTCTGCCTCGATTGCACTTGAAATCTTCTAAGCCCTGGGTGGGGAGTAGCTAGAAGACTCGGGTAGCTGTTGTTTTAGATGGAGGGTTTAAATAAATTTGATTCAGAGGAATGGGCACGGTATTGCACCACACTGTAGCACTAAAAGACAAACTTGGTCAATGACTGTAAACATACATTAAATGGGGCAGAAGGAGATACACATGTAAAGGGGTAAGGACGGTTTACCGTGATGCACATAGCATTTGCCCAGTTACTTGAAAACACGGAACAATAGAGGTAACCAATACGAAACTCAGGATTCAGGGAAATTTGCCTTAAGGCTCTCCATTGACACAGTGATGCCACTTTACGGAACTGCAACATCAGCCAGACTTCAGCAGATCAAAAAGCAACCTCTCTGCCTCTCGCCCCGAGACTAATGGCTTTCAGAAGTTCTGAGTATTAGGAGCTCTCCGAAACTAAAAGCCCAGAGAGGAACAAATTCAGCTCCCCAGTGGAACTGGGCAGTCTGTCCATGCAACACGCCTCCCACCCGTGGAGCCTAAAGGGAGCAGATGCACTACGTACGTGGCACAAACTCTATCTTTCCAGTGTCGGTCCTGTTCTGTCCCTCCTGCCCTTCTCTTCCCCAAAAGGGAGAAAGTGGTCTGGGTTCTGCGGGTGGAAGCCAAAAGCTTATGTGTGGGCTTCCCCTCCTCAGCCCAGGGCTGCCCAGGGTCCCCCTGCACTCGGCTGCCTGACCTGCCACGGTGCGTAAGTCACTTACCAGGATGGGAGGCCGGCAGGGCTGCTGCGTCTGAGCCCAGTGCTCCGGAGGCTGGAGTGCCTGGAAGGAAATCCCGGGAGCAGCCTGGGACCAGGACGCAGAGGCTGAGGCTCTGCTCACCTCTCAGCAGAGGCAGCGTGTCACCCTCCCAAATGAGTGGATTAATCAATGATAACCCCGAGGTCAGGTCTGTGGAACTGAGCAGATGGAAACCCCGGCGTTTTTTCCCCCAGCAAAGAGGACCGTGGGAACTCCAGTGACTAAAGGGGGACATGGCATATGCTCTGAATCAGGAGTCAGCTACCCAAATCATTCCACAGAGCCAGAGCCTTGCTCCCAGGTTGGCACATGTCCTATTTCTCCGGGGGAGGGGGGGGACAGGGGAAGGGGGGTTGGACGGGGGGGGGGGGGACGGGGGGAGGGGGGGACGGGGGGAGGGGACACTAAGAGCCAGGACACTGCCATCACCTCTCCCCCTTTCATCCCCCACTAAGTGATCAATCTGGAGGTGTCTCCTCCTGGAACAATAATTTTGGAAACTCGTGGAAGTGTATGATTTTGGTACGTGAGTGAAGGGACCTTAGGCCCATCTGGCACGTGACCAAGATTATGCCGAGAGCCGCCGAACACAAATCCATTCTTCAAGCCCATCTCCATAAAACAACTCAGAACAGACATTAAGCAAAATGTTGATGCGCTCAACTCAAATCCCTTTGTTTCTCTCCATGTAAGACACTTGATATCACTGCCAGCAGGTGGTCATGCTTGTTGACCCTTCCTAATAATTCCAGCTGATGCTAAATGAATATGACAGGTGGTGACTCTCGAGGCCGTGGCTGTCGCTTTGGCAGACTGGGGTGCAAGGCACCAAGACTGTTTTACCTCCTCTCTCTCTAACATTATGTAGAATAGCCGTGCAAGAAGGATCCTTAAGAGATCAAATCTAACACTTTGATTTTATAACTGGGGAAATAAAACTCAGACCATAAGTCATTTATCTTGAAATGCATAATCATTCATCCTACAAGCTCCTACTGTGTACAAGATCTTCACAATGCATAGCAACAAAATTTTATCAGTGAGCCCTGGCCAGGGTGGCTCAGTTGGTTGGGCATCATCTGAAAGGTTGCTAGTTCTATTCCCGGGCAAGGCACCTGCCTGGGTTGTGGGCTCCATCCCCCGTAGGGGAAGTGCAGGAGGCAGCCGATCAATGTTTCCCCTTTACATCAATGTTACTCTCTCTCTCTCTCTCTCTCTCTCTCTCTCTCTCTCTCTCTCTCTCCTTCTCTCCATTCCCCTCCCTTTAAAAATCAATAAAAAATATTTAAAAATTTTTTTTCACTTAGATATTCAATCCATATTTCAGAATAATATTCCCTTGGATTTTCTGAAGTCTATGTACATTTCCCACCTGGAGATGGCCAAACAGAGATATGCCCCAAGTGCAGGTGTTAGCAAACTTTTTCTATAAAAAGCAAGGATAACAGGCTTCATGGGCCATACAGTCTCTGTTGCAACTACTGAGCTCTGCCATGGTAGAGTGAAAGCAGCAAGAGGCAGTAAGAGGTGTGACTCTGTTCCAATAAAACTTTATTTACAAAAAAAATAAAAATAAAGTCTGCATGCTGGATTTGACCCAGGAGCTGTATATTGCTGACCTCTGCCCTCGTGGGATCTCATATGACAATGACCTCTTTGGGCTGCAGATCTCAAGTTTGCTTTAATTGGGTCTTATTTCACCTCAAAATTCCCTTAGATTCGTTAAAAAATAACAGAATAAGGAGCTAAGGGCGTGAACGTTATAACCAGCTATTATAATTACTCGGACAGCACAGGGAAGGAATGGGAATCAGAAATAGAACTGTTCCTGACCAGCCACGCAAAGACAGAAGTTTCCACCTAAGTAACCAAGCCCTGAGCCTCCCTAATGAATGTGATGTCTTCTCCCCAGCGAGGGACGATGATGTTCCCATGATATTAGGTAGGTTCCATCACCATGCCACTCCCATAGAGAAGAACTCTCATCCATCCCTGCTGGAGGCAAGTCTCAGCGAGGCTGCTTAGCGTGGTCGGCAAGGCAGACACCGGGCAGAAGTGAAGGGTCAGTCGGTACGCAGGTCTGATCTTCTGTGAGCCCATTACCTGGGCTCACATTACAGGGTGGGCGAGTGAGAAACAGGTGGCCCAGCTGCCTCCCTGTTTGTGCGGCTTCAGAGAAAGGGGTTCTCCGAAGCGGCCCTTGCAGCCTGCAAAACCAACAGGGTTCATCACGTGGAGTGAGTGTGTGTTGCTCACATGAGCCCATCAAGTCAGAACTTGAGAATTCTGGGCAAAAGCTCACAACTTAAAAATAGCACAAGAAACCTGGCTCAAAGGGCTCCCAGGCGATGGCCCTCAGGAGATGTATCTCAGACACCCGAGGGATGTGAAGGTGCAACGGTGATTCAACAATCACTTATGCCTTAGACCCTCCTGTAAGTGCTTCTTTCCAGAAAGGTATTTCCTCCAAAAAAGTTACAGTCCCCTGGCAAAATGCGCGCTGTACCCTGGGTGCTGTGTGCAGGAATGCCTGCTGCCCCGGGTCGACCATCAGAGACGCTCGTGTCCAATTTCAGCGTTGAAGGGAGATGACAAGTGATCATCTAGCATCTCGTGGTTTGGGTTGGCTTGTTTTGGCTATGGGATGTGCTATCAAACATCTGGACAAACATTTTCAAAGTTTCTCCATGAACCAGTGACCCAGATGTTTGGTGTCGAAAAAATAAACAAATAATTCGACAATTGGCAGATCCCCTTCCTAACTTCTCATCCAAGGATCCGCTACCTCTAAATAAACCGCACTAAGCTTGCTGCACTATCCCCCTTAGTTCTCTGGGTTCCATAAAAAGAAAAGGCAATTTGGATTCACTGATCATCAATTGAGAGCCACACTGTTATGTCGGCTCTGATTCCGTTGATTGTACTTGGTAAAACCTAACGACGCCATAAAACATCCCGAGTCAGCCAGAGAGCGCGCGTCAGTGTCGGAACAACCACGGACCATTACACACTGAAGGAAAATGCCTACTAGGACTTCTCATTCCCATTAGATAATGAGTGAAAATGATGGGGAAGGGCAGTATTTCGGTCGTTAGCCCGCGATTAAACCCGATTCGGCTGCCAACGTTACATCAAATCTGCAAGCCCTCGAGCCCAATCGCGCATCTACTTTTCTTCCTATTACGAGGCAGCGGGAGTGATCTCTCAGCATGCTCGGGCTTCCCTTGTGATGGCAACACGCGTCACAGTCTTTTATAAACTCTATCTTCTTAAATGCCCTCCGCTGGGACAGAGGTCCTTCAGTGAACAGCAAAGCCACTATATCTTAGCTTGCTCTGTGATTGGCAATTTAATAGTTGCTTTTCCTTACCACAGACATATGCATACATACATACCATACATACATACATACACACATACATACAAAAAGGAAAATCCAAAGCAGGTTCCACTTTTCTGTAGGGAAGTCACCATCACTAGAAATATAAGCTAAAGCTTGAGAGACTCTTGTGTTTAAAAAACATGACTGAGAAGAGATGAGAAGTTTCTCATCTTTCATGGCGACCAAAGTCATTAAAACAAATTAGGGTTCAGAATCTGAGAATGATAGAGCTACTTGCAGTGCCATGGTTCTCAAAAGGTGAATCACTCTGTTGTAATTTCTAAGACGGTACATGTTGACAGATTTAACCCAAATAAACAAACGCTCTTGGTGGGTTTTCCATAATTGTTGAAAGTATAAAGGGGCCCTAAGACCAAAGAGTCTGAGAACCTCTGGTTCACTGGAAGTAAAATGGTTTTTAAGTTTGTTTTTTCTTCTCTGCCTCCCACTAGCTGTGTGACCTTAGCCAAGTTACTTAGCCTCTCTGGTCTTCCATTTTCTATGCAACAGACTATTCTTCGCAAGCCTGCTTCCCTACTGAAATATAATATCCAGGAGGTCAGGATTATGCCTGTAGTGTTCATTCTCTTCATTCCATAGTCCCAGAGCCTAGCACAGCCCATTGCTTCATACATAACAGGGTCTCAAGAAATAATTTTTTGAATTGATTGGCAGGAGGCTGTGAGGATTAAATAGGACAATATGGGGAAAGTGCTCAGTGAAGCACCTGGCACATGGCAAATGTCATAGGTGCTCAGTAAATGTCAGATCCCTTTCTTCACCACTAACGCTGTTCTCAGTTGCACCACACAGGAGAGAAAATGCACAGTTTACCTATAGACAGTGAAAGCTTCAGGTCCCCAAACTAACAGCATTAACATCACCCGAGAAAGTATCACAGCTACCAATTATCTGGCTCCAACACTAGCCCCACTGGATCAGAAACTCTGGAGGGGGCCACCAGTCTGTGTTGTAACAAGCCACTCAGGAGATTCTAATTTGTGCCCAAGGGTGAGAACCGTGGCTTTAAGATATGCATGGAGTCTCCCTGAAAAAAAAGTATTTTATGATAGTAGCATACAGGACTTCGATAGCAGACAGTTCTCCGTTGCTGGATGCCTAGGATCTCTTTTGGACAAAGGTAGGAGATACAGAAAGTCAACCACAACCAACATCTGTTTTGGGCCTCGCAGGGGGGAGTGACTGATTCTGGATTCTGGTTATGCGTCTGGGGGCCAGTGCTGAGCACGCTTTGCGTTTGAATAAAGCTGGCACCAGCAGGAACAGAGGATGTTATACCTTGGAGAAGCCTCGGCATAACCCTCGAGTCATCTTTGTGGCCAGGCATAAAACCTGGGGGAGGGAACAGAGGTGGGCGAGGAGAGAGAAGGAAGGTAACTGGTTGTGTCTGTAGCTCTAGAAAGCATACATTTGATCGCTGATTTCTAGTTTTCACAACTCCCTTGCAACACAGCAAACCACTACCATTAGGGAAATTACTCATGAGTTCTAACCTTTGAGGGATGCCGCCAGCCGATAACAGCTGCAGTTTGAGTAAATTTCCATATGCCTGCAACAAGGTGGGCGCTGGGGATGTACAGATGCACACTGCACATGTCGCGGCTCACAGCTATCCTAAGGCGTGGGCACTAACATAGTCTCATTTCACACCTGTAGAAATGGAGCTGCAAGAGATTAAGCAGAGGTGGGATTCAAGCCCAGGAATGCCTGACTCCAAATGTGTGCCCTTCGCGAGTAATTCTACCTATGTATATCCAACAAAGAGAATAGTCTTGCAAATATAATGAAGCACTTTCTAGATAGGGGCTACGATTCAAAGTTAATGCATAAACAAAACCTCCCGTAATAATCCTTGGAAAGAATCCCATCAATTGTTCACCGAGTACAATGTTATATTGTATTACACACACAATGTTGTGCGGAACTATATCTGTGCAATCTCACACATTAACTTAGATTATAGAATATAGAGCACACAGTCAAAACATGAATATTTTTAGTAAATGAGAGAAGGTGTAGAGTTGATTTTAAGGAAGTTAAATGTACATGGTAGCCACCCACAAACAGGCCATAGGCTAAGGGAATGGGCAGGCACACAAGGTAACAGAAGCAGTGCTCTATGTATCAGAAGGTTCTAGCAGGAAGTACCTGGAAAAGCTTGTATTATGCCCGGGGAGAGGGCACACCCGAGCCTACGGATGTTATAAGGCAGGGGTGGTAGCACAGCCAGACCTTGAGGGCAGGTGAAGGAGGATCTGAGCCTTCTTGAGAGAAGCTGACATACAGGATGGATAAGAAACAAAGATCATTTGAACCAAGGATTTGAAAAAAACACCCTGGTCTTAGAAGTTGAGTTGGGATACCCTAGATTTGAGCCCTCCCCTTCTTCCCCAGTTGCTAGTGCTGTGTCATTGACCCAATCCTATCTAATAAAAGAGAAACATGGTAACTGGCGTACGACCGCTATCCTTCCCATTGGCTAATCAGGGCAATATGCAAATTAACTGCCAGCCAAGATGGCGGCCGGCAGCCAGGCAGCTTGAAACTAACATGAGGCTTGCTTGCTTCAGTGACGGAGGACTCCAACGTTCCCCGCCTGCCGCTGCAGGCCTCTGAGCTGCAACTCTAAGCAACTATGTAACAAATACAGAAGCTAAACAAAACCCCAGCTTTAGTCCCCCAGGCTTCAGCCAGCAGGATCGCAACATTGTAAGCAAAGGCCAGAAACCTACTTTCAGCAGCAGAGGCCTAAGAGCTGGAGCCAAGCCTCAGAGCTAAAGCTGGCCCAGAATAAAAAAAAGAAAAAAAGAAAAAAAGGAGCGGTTGGGAGCTTCAGTCACCCCCAGCCTGAAAACAGCCCTCAGCCCCTCACCCAGACTGGCCAGGCACCCCAGTGGGGACCCCCACCCTGAAGGTTGTGTGACCAGCTGCAAACAGCCATCATCCCCTCACCCAGGCTGGCCAGGCACCCCAGTGGGGACCCCCAGCCTGAAGGATGTGTGACCAGCTGCAAACAGCCATCATCCCCTCACCCAGGCTGGCCAGGCACCCCAGTGGGGACCCCCACCCTGATCCAGGACACCCTTCAGGGCAAACCAGCCGGCACCCACCCGTGCACCAGGCCTCTATCCTATATAGTAAAAGGGTAATATGCCTCCCAGCACCGGGATCAGTGGAGCCGCGAGGCCTCCCGGCACGGGGATCAGCATGACAGGGGGCAGCACCCAAACCCCCTGATGGCCCTGTGGCTGTGTGTGTGACAGGGGGCGGGGCCACAACCTCCCTATCCACCCTGCTCTTTTCGTGACAGGGGAAGGCACCCCAACCCCCTGATCGGCCCTGCTCTGTGTGTGACAGGGTGCAGCGCCCCAATCCCCCTCCTCCCCACGGACCCTGCTCTGTGTGTGAGAGTGGTGGCGCCCCAACCCTCTGATGGGCCCTGCTCTGTGCGTGACAGGGGGCAGAGCCCCAACCCCCCTGATGAGCCCTGCTCTGTGAGTGACAGGGGGCAGCACCCCAACCCCCTGATTGGCCCTGCTCTGTGCGTGACAGGGTACAGAGCCCCAACCCCCCTGATGGGCCCTGCTCTGTGAGTGACAGGGGGCAGCACCCCAACCCCCTGATTGGCCCTGCTCTGTGCGTGACAGGGTACAGAGCCCCAACCCCCCTGATGGACCCTGCTCTGTGAGTGACAGGGGGCAGCGCCCCAACCCCCTTATGGGCCCTGCTCTGTGCGTGACAGGGGGTGGCGCCACAACCTCCCCATCGACCCTGCCTTGACTGTGACAGGGGACAGTGCCCCAACCCCCCAATTGGCCCTACCCTGAGCATGACTGAGGGTGGCATCACAACCTCCCGATCGCCCTGCTCTGTGCATGACAGGGGGTGGCGCCCCAACTCCCCAATCGGCCCTGCTCTGAGCCCGACCAGGGGCTGCACCTAGGGATTGGGCCTGCCCTCTGCCACCCGGGAGCAGGCCTAAGCCAGCAGGTCGTTATCTCTCGAGGGGTCCCAGACTGCGAGAGGGCACAGGCCAGGCTGAGGGAGCCCCCTTCCCCCCGAGTGCACAAATTTTTGTGCACCGGACCTCTAGTCTATATAATAAAAGCCTAAGGGACCATTATGGTGGAATGATCAGAATGACCGGTCGCTATGATGCTCACTGACCACCAGGGGACAGATGCTCAACACAGGAGCTGCCCCCTGGTGGTCAGTGCATTTCCACAGGGGGAGCGCCACTCAGTCAGAAGCCGGGCTCACTCACGGCTGGCGAGCACAGCAGTGGTGGCAGGAACCTCTCCCGCCTGCACAGCAGTGCTAAGGAGCAGCAAGCCAAGCAGTAAGGAGCAGCAAGCAGGCGGGCAGGAAGGAGCGAGGGGTCCTGGACTGTGAGAGGGTGCAGGCCAAGCTGAAGGACCCCTCCCCCTTCCAGTGCACAAATTTCATGAACTGGGCCTCTAGTTGGTTATAAAATGGGACTAATAATATTGGATCCACAGAATATGTATTTATAGTGATTGTGTATGTGTTTGTTTATATAGTGCAATAATTTTATTTCTTCTGCAAGATAAACATGTATAATCTGAAATAAATTAAAATTACTTCTTTAACTGAGGACAGAGAGCAGGAGTGAGGGAGTAAGAAAAACTAATGCTTAGTGCACACCTATGATGCAGGTCCTTTGCTACTGTATATAGCTTTATCTCTATTGTTACAAATGAGGGACTAAGGCTCAGTTAGAAAGGTTTAGTAATTTCCCCTAAGCCAAACAGGTACTGAGTGGCAGAACCAGGATTTGAATCAAGTCTGGCTACCTTCTAAGCTTACACCATTATCGTAACAAAACTTGACAAATATTTGTCTTTATCAAAGTGCATTACAACCTAGGGGTTTTTTGTGGGTTTTTTTGGGCACATTCCTGAATAAGAATAAGGAAGAAAGACACAGCATTGATCATGAAGTCAACCAAGATTGCTTGACCAACCACTAGATGCCTCGCCCTGTTTGGGGTTCAGTAGTGAACAAAACAGGAAGAGTCCTGCCCTCATAAAGGGCCCAAGGACCTCCAACCAGCATCAGCGGTGATCCCACCTTGCTGATTGCCTCATCTGGAAACTGGGAAGGGGTGTGCCTAATCGTGTGTGACTGTCCAGCTCTCGGAATCTCTGATTCCATAGGAAACGTTTATCGTCCTGTCCTTTAAAATTCATTCAGGCCATCAGCTGCCCCCAAAATCAACGATTTCCACCCCTTCCCTCTAATCAGGCCTTTCCTCCAACATGATTCACATGCAATCAAGTCACAGGATTTATGGAGCAAAATAATTCAACTGGGCTTCTCAGGAGTTTTGCCATCTACCTGGCCAGATAAAATTAACACACCTGCCCCAGGGTGCTCACCCCAGGTTCACATCCACAGGACCTCAGGCGCAAACCTCCCTGAATGTTGCATTTTGTCGCTGACATCAAATCAGGCATCCCCGTGCCCCCAGTGCCTACTAATAAATTAAAAGCTTTTCTGTCACTTTAATGAGGCTGATAAAGCATTCCTTGCCACCATTGTACTGTCATTATTTTCCATTTTTGTTCATGCTTGTATGTGGCTCATACACCTTTCTCAATATGCTAAAAATGGAACCCTTATTTAGATTGTTCCAGACACACCACTTAGCGGTAAGGATCTTGCTGTTATATTTCTATCACGTTTCCTTTAAAAATCACGTTCCTGTTTACATGGAGGAAGTCAATTGCATAGGCATTTATCTCTTGATATTGATGAAATTAGTGCATACAGGGCAGTGGTACAAGCTGAGTGGATTTAAGAACCTCGATTAGCACCATTAAATATATATAAGAACCAAAGTGTATGCGGAGTGGAGATTCCCCTCCCCCTTCTTCTCCACAGACCCTGTTCCCTGAAATACAAGGAGAGGGGGGGAAAAAAACGCCTGAATGTGAAGGACTTGAGGGACCATTTTCCAGGCTCTTTGCTACAAAGCCAGTGACTCTGGTATGTCTTGCCCACATCATTTGTTCAGCTCTCTCCTCACACTTTCCACTGCGGGTTTTCATGTTTCTTCTCACACACCTGTCTGCCCCTCAGACCTGCGACTTCAAAAGAGATGAACTTCACGTTTATGTCCAGTGCCTACCATAGCTTTTGGCATTAAGGCTGTGATCAATTATTATTCAACAAACAAATGAGACCCTTCTGTAGATGTGGAGGCAGAAGAAAGAGGCTCAGAGGGAAAGGAAAGGAAGAAGTTCTGGGAGCTCTCAAGAGAAAGGGCACAGGAACTAGTATTTGCCTGCCCACCAAAATTCCAGACACTAGCCTGGCCGGTGTGGCTCAGTGGTTGAGCGTCAACCTATGAACCAGGAGGTCACGGTTCGATTCCCGGTCAGGGCACATGCCCAGGTTTCAGGCTTCATCTCCTCCATGCAGGAGGCAGCCAATCAATGATTCTCTCTCATCGTTGATGTTTCTATGTCTCTCTCTCTCTCCCTTTCTCTCTCTCTTTCTAAATAGCAATAAAGAAAAAAATTAAAATACCGGAAACTTTTAAACACTTCACATTGACAATCATTATTAGTTCCATTTTCCAGATGCTAACACTCATGCAGGTGAAGTGATTCACTCAAAGGCCCGCAGCTTGAAAGCTATAAACCCAAGATTCAAACCAGGTAGTTCTGGATCCCGAGTTCTGCCTCTGAGCAGCCAGACTCCAGACTGCCAGGCAAAATCCTGAGAGCAGTCAGGCTGCCCAGCCACTGGGCAGCCCAACCAGGCACTGGAAGCGCCCCACCTGGTGCTGAAGGCGAAACCTGTGTCCCCTCTCTGCAGCGAGGTAATTTGGGCTGGAGAGTGAGAGGTGACCGAAAAACCCATACTTCACACCTGGGCACCTCCTTGGGGTTCTGTCAAAACCCATCTCTGAGCCTTCAAGTCCCTCTCATGGTCCGGGGAGGTGGGCTCCGCCGGTGCTCTGGCGCCCTCTAGCGACCATCCTCTCTAATGCCAACTAGCTCCCACCCTTCCCTCTTGCCTCACCAACCCCTAGGGCTGCCTTGGCCTTGGACCCCTGTCAACCTGGTTTTGTTCCTCTTCTCTCTCGAAGAGAAACATCTTCCCTACAGATGTTTGGGATCTCTCGGATAAGGAAGGCCTTTTAGTCAATATACCTTAACCCTCAGAAGGTTTCTAGAATTAACCTGAAATACTGTAGTTTCCCCCTGATGTTTTCTAGTTTTCTAAATAATAAGAGATAATTGTGTTCTGCACCAGAGATAGAAAAGCAACATTTTAGAAAGTTTGTTCATTTTGCATGCACCTTTCATTTAAAACAGAAAAAGGGATTCCCCTGTGGGTTCCTGGAACTGTAAACACACATAACATCTCTGTTTACATTACTGACTCGGTTGTGACATTTAAAATAGGAAGCTAAGACCGCATGAGCAATTCTTCACAAAACATGCACATTAACAGGCATGGCTGCAGACAATGACTTTGTATAAATTTAATCATCTCTATTGGGTAAGTATTACACTGGCTCCTAGAGACAGCAATGTAATAAGTCCCAAGCCTACTCCTCCAAACCCTCCAATGGATGTGGGATTCCCACCCCTCTACGCCCCCCCCCCCCCCTGCCAAACCATCCCCAACTCAGTAAAGATTATCAGTACATGTGGCGCCAGAGATTGGCGCCACCACAGTAATTATCTCCAGGGAACTTGAGTCTCTCTATGAGAGGAGTAATCAACAGGGCTGTTGAATGAGTCCCCTGATCTTGAGCAAGTCATCTCTCTAAGGTTCAGTTTCTGCATCTGTCAAACTAAACAGCTCGAGTCCATAGATTATCCCCACATTCTCTTCCTGTTCTGAGAGTCATAGATTCGAAGTGATGAAGTTGTTGTTCACAGCATAGAGATGAACGTACCACAGGCCAGCGTAGGTGGTCGCCCCCTACCCCCCTGAGTGTACTAAAGTCATAGGACTGGAATAAGCCTTCTCAAATTGGTATCCTGGTCACTTTCAGCTCTTCAAGACTTGCCTTCAGGTCTTCAGTATTTACTGAGCTAAGAGCTATGGTTCACAATCGCTTTCCTGAGAAGACAGCAGCCAAATAAAGGATTCCCTGGGATTTGCCAACTTAAGGAAAACATACTATGAATCATATATATTTAGTAGTTCATGGACTAAACAGAAAGCTCCACATACATGGGGTTTCTAGCAGAGAAAAGACTGAAAGTATTGTGCAGTCACAAGTTTTATTAGATACCCACTGGTTGAATTCAATGCTAATGGAGGCCTTGCTATATAGTGTCTATTTCAAGTAACATAGAAGAGACAGTACATCCTGCCTGACCCAGTTATGGAGTTTGATTTTAGACCTGCCATCAACCTTCACATAAACACCTTACCCAAAAAATGCATTTGTACTCTAACCCCTTAATTTTCATAATATGCTTGCCTCAAAAGAAAAACCATTGTAGAATTTTTAGGACCATCCTAAAAAGCATGAAGGTCTTGTAATCTGTTCTTTACCATCTACATTCAATCAGGAGAAAGTCAGAGTCGAATGCAACTCTATTATTGTATGCCGCGAGGTCAGTTCTAATGCACTATAGGATGGTCTTGAACCATGTGACATTTTTAAATGCATTTTGAATTTTCTGCCTCGATATTTTGTGACTTAATATACTGACTACGGTTGCCAAGGAAATATGACTTGGGGTTATATATGGATCCAAAGGGGCTTTGTGGTTTAAAAAATATATTAACAAGACAAAAATGGAAAGATCAAATACAGAGAACAAATGTAGCTTTTTTTCCCTTCAAAATGCATACCGACCTGCAGGCTATGTCTCTGATTAAAAAGTACAAAGACTCAAGAAGTGGCTTTCCCAGCTCCAGAAGAGACTTTCTCCCAATCAGCCAAGTTGCCACCATCAGAGGAGCCCTCTCACCTTCTGTTTGGGATTCAGATCCCTGTGAAAGTGTGCGACACTGATTACACACATGAGCCACTCACCTCCAATATGTTTACCTCCAAATGGAAAGTCCTTTCTTTATGTGACTAAAGGTGGCCATAGTGGTCCAGCGTCTTACAAATCAGGGAGCTTATAAAAGGAAGACAGAGAAAGGCACAGCACAAACCATATAAATACATTCAGTTATGTTCCAAAAGATTCAAATGCAGATGAAAATAGAGATTCCACCATTAACCCATTTTTTTAATCCATAATTATTTCTTAGAGTCGGTATAACTTTGAAGTGTTCAATCATGATGGCGGACTCAGTCTGAAGGTGGGAACAAGCAAAGCTGCTGTTCGTTGGAAGACTATATAAAACATCTCTGGAAACAGATAACATCTTTGCTTCCCATTAACTGAAATGAGGTCTTTTTAAATTAAAAATCCTCATGCAGATCAAGAAACACTTGAATGCAAGACACTCTTTAATTAAAACTTCTAAAAGCAGGCTCCCCTTAAGACAAACTGATGAGTCAAGCAAAATGCTATGTTGCCACCAGATAGCTGGAGATAAACAGAAGTCTGAGAAGCACAATTAAAAAACAACTCAGAAAGCTCAGGGCAATTATTTTAAAAGGAATATTTAGAAGCTCCAGTAAAGTGGTTGCCCCATGCTGGGAAGTACAACGGACCCCATCTGCGCCTGCTCCCACTAAAGCAGGATGGGCCTCTGTCTGGAAGAATAAAAAGGAGGCTGACCACTCAAAGGAGAGGCGTAGGTCTGGGACGGCGAGAGCATTCACATGATAACACAGGACTAGACCCTTGGTTCCATTATAGGCAAGCTCTTGCCACTCAACCATTCAACACTGCCCAGAATTTGACATCCACTCCTTCTATGAACTGACACTTCCTTTTTTTTATGTGATGACCAGGGGACATCACCTGGTTTTGATGTGGTTTGAGTTTGATGCTGTAAAACCCTCAGAATCTTCCCATCAGGGACAATGAGTAGAATCTGGTCTTTATTAGGACCCACTAGTACTAGTAACACAGGTGTTCTAACCGTAATTGCCAATCCTATTTTTATCCGCCTCCCAGGTGTGACCACCTTTGACCTACTCTGAGCTCAACCCCCTGGTCTGCTAGAGCGACTTTGTTCAGCCTTTCTTTAAAAATGGACAGGCAAATCAAACGAATTTAACCTAGAGGCAGCAGCTCAGTAAGGGAAATGAAAACATCAGAAGTTATCGAATGGAAGCCACAGCCATCCTGAGCTCTGTCTTATCTGCTGGGTCATAAAAAGAAACGGGACCTTCCTAAACTTAAAGGGCATAAAAAAAAAAAAAAAGGAAAGTTGTTGCTTCTCTCTGACTCCTGGGGGATGTGCTATGCAGTTTAACCAGTATATACTCACTACAATATATCATCCTGGATTCAAAACACCTAGGCTCTAGGAAAGGGGTGTGTGTGTGTGTGTGTGTGTAGGGGGAGGGTGTTGTTTGAGAATAGGGATGCTAAGAGGGCAGTAGAAAGAAGGAATGGGCAGAAAAGAATATTTCATTTGAAGATAAAGTAGTTTTTCCATAAGAGCACGGTTTCAGGAGAACACTAGTTTAGAGTACCTTGGACAGCAAAAAAAAAAAAAAAAAAATGCTGTTTAAGAAACCGAGAAGCAACGAGCCAAGAACCACCAGAGCAATGCATTAAAAATTCCTGGCAAAGCAGCAAGAGGGTGAGGAGTTGGCTTTGCATAGTTTTGGACGCAGGTGTAGAGGAGCAGGGAGTCTCCCAAAGGCACTGAAATCCTAGGGCATCGGCGGGTCGGTTGGGGCAGGAGGGGGGAGGGGGACTCTGTTATTTCTCTAGCAACGTTTCCCCGGGCTCTCCCCCCTCTCCTTCTGCTTCCTTCCCTCCCCCTCCGGAACCCCCATGGCGCGCACTTCACACGCTCCAGGGACGGGATCTTCAACTCTGCAGCCGGCGATTTCTGCGGGAGCCTGGCCAGCTCTGGACTGGAAGCCAGTCTCGTAAGGCCGCCGGGGACGCGGCCGGGTCTGGGGGGCCGGTGAAAACCAGGGCCTTAAAGCCCACCCACCCACCCACCCACTTCCTTCAGGAGGAAGGATGGGTGCATCTGCTAAGAGCATCTCTCAGCTTCTCCTTCTCCCCACCGGATGGTCATCGACACTCATTAGACTTGGCCTGGGGCACCTCCTAACTGTCCCCCTCGGTCCCACCCTAACAATCCGGGGCGTCTGCGATGCCACATCTCTTCAGTCGGCTGTGGCTAGCGCTTCAGGGGTCCCTCCAGCCCTCGCCCTGTCCCCTGACGCCCCTGGCGACTTCACTTCACAGAGCAAGGCGTGCTGAAGAACTTGGCTGAATCAAGGGACTTGCAAGCCTATTGATTAGCTTAAAGCCCGGTAGCCCCGGGCGAGCGCGACGGGAGAATTGGGAGGTTTTGTAAAGAGGTTGGGGAGGAGGCAGAGAGGCCGAACCCACCGCCATAGGTGAAGCCATTGGAAACCACTCCGATCCCCCAGCGCTTTCTCGCCAGCGGAGGGAGAGCAGCAACTTCGGCCAGGACTCCGCTCCCCTCCTCCCCTCGGTCTGCACCTGCCCTGCCCCCTCCCCCCTCCCGGACTTCCAGGACCGGCCACTCGGCGGGCGCACCGGGTCCCCCTCCGCGCGGCCTCCCTCCCCACGCGCCCCACCTCCCCACGCGCCCCACCCTACCTGAGCGAGCTGGGCGAGCTGGAAGGGATCAAATCAAAGTTCCCTCGCATGAAAGCCTGTGCTTGCAGCCCATCCTTACCACCACCACAGCGGCGATAAACAAGCAAATCCGAGCGCAACCCAGGGCATCTCAAAAGTTGGTCTTACTGCGCAGCAGCCCCAACACTTTGCAACCGCAGCGCCCCCGGAACACAGGAATGCAGAGTTGGCGTTTGCTTACCTGGGTGTGCCAACCTCGAGGAGTAGAAAGAGAATTCGGCCCAGGACCGGTCTGCCCCGCCCCCAGGATGCAAAATGCAAAATCCGGCTTTGGAGTGGAGGTGGTCGGTGTGGAGTGGTGCAGGGGGGCTCGGGCTTCCCTCTCCCCTCCCTCTCGTCCTCCGAACCAGTTTAAAAGCAGCGGATGGAAAAGATGCTGGGAGGAGAGTTTGGTCTCTCCGGAAACCCTGACTCCATTCTTGGTGATGGGGGCTGGGGAAAGGAGAAAACGTTGCGGGGAGCAGCCTGGTCCTCAGTGAACTCAGAGTAAAGTGGCAGGTACTGGGGGAGGGAGGGAGCGGAGAGGAGCCAGGGAGGAAGAAGGAAGGAAAGAGAGTAGGGGAGGCGAGCGGGTGGCGGGGAGATGGCAGCTTCTCAGAGAGATTTCCACCTTCTGACGAAACCCATGCGCCCAGCAACCCGCGAGATACTAGTTGGGAAACCTCCGCGCGAGCGCCCCCTGGGGGGTTCCGGCGGCGAGAGCGCTGCCCCGGGCACGCGAGTCCGCGGCCCCGCCCCGGGCTGGGCGGGTGACGCGCGGTGGTCCAGCCGCGTCCACAGCCCAGGCTCCCCGCCCAGCGCCATCGCTCACACCTGCTCCCGGGGACAATTCAGTTCTCCAAGTGCGTGGACCGCATCGCCACTTGGGGGTGGAGCGGTCCTATCTGCGAGCGGGTGGGATTGATTTTTTTTTTTTTTTTGCACAGATTCAAGGAAACTCCTTGGGTGCATGTCCACTCCCACCAAAAAGGAAGAGATCGCTCACCTCGTGTATGATGGGAACCCGACAATTATTTTTTTTAGTAAATGCATGAAAAAATGAACGGACAACCTGGCTTTTTGTTCATGCCTAATGTCTTTCTGAATACATCCATCTCACAAATAAGATTTTTTTAAGTGCTTAGGGAATGCCTGTGCATAAAAATAGACACAAACACGCTGACTGGTGGAAGGGGGGACCACTGCCTCATGTTATGAAGCACTTTAGAAAGTGTAGCTTCCCTGTTCCAAACTTATTCAGCCACATTCAGACAAATGAGCAATGGGGGAACGTATTGTGTCTGATTGTTTCTACAACAGAAGATACACTGGACAACTCAGCATGTAAATATTGTCAGAATCACAAATCAGACTTCAGAATCCGTAGGGTTCAGAGAAGACTGACATTGAGGTGGCATGGAGGATGCCACAATAATACGGATAGGGACCTAGGGCCGTCAGAGGGCCTGCACTCCATCCTCTTTCAGTGGTTCTCAACCTTCCTAATGCCGCGACCCTTTAACGCAGTTCCTCAAGTTGTGGTGACCCCCAACCATAAAATTATTTTCGTTGCTACTTCATAACTGTAATTTTGCTACTGTTATGAATCGTAATGTAAATATCTGATATGCAGGATGTATTTTCATTGTTCGCGACCCACAGGTTGAGAACCGCTGAAACCAGTCTCCCTTCATGTAAGGCGTTATCAGCCAAGCGCCTTTCACCAACCACAGAGCTCTCAATTTCAAAGTCATAGAAGGAGAAATAATAGGGTGAGGGGCAGGCGCCCCACTAATAGTTCTGTGGTGGCAATGAAGAACTTTGAAAGGAAGAAAAAAAGCCCTTCAGAAAGAGAGAAAAAAAGACATTTTCATCCCCAAGTCACCTCTCAAGATCTTCTAAAGTAGGAAAACATTAAGCATGGTCCCTAGAAAGGATCTTAGGGGGGTTGTCTGTAGACGGAAGCTCCTTTGATTTGCTTTGATTGGAAAAACTTGGGTGGGGTCATGTGATTGAGCACATGCCAATCATTGTGGCCTTGGGATATGGGAGTGCACTAATGCACCGGGCCCCCCACAGTGCGGGAGCACTCAGTTCGCACTATAGCCCTCCTGGAGCCAGAGTGTCGCCCCACCTGGTTCACACAGAGAGTGAAACACAGGGCCGGTTCCCCCAAAGGAAATGCAGGGTCTTCCTACCGAGAAAGGAGAGATGGATGCTGGCCAGGCAACGTCAGCATATGTTCACTAAATATAAAAATATTAAGTCCGAAAATATCCCTTTCAGGTTTAATGGAGACGTAGCCTCAACGGTTAAGTTTGAGCTGGATTGAACTAAGAAAGATGAAAAGAAGAGGAAGGAAAGTCATTAAGCATTTCCTTGCATGTTGCCTGTGTCCTCTGAAATTTAAGTCCCATGAAGGCAGGTCCTACTCTGTTTTGTTGTCTTGTTCATGATTATAACCCCAATGCCCAATGCCTAATGCAGTGTGTACTACTTAGCAGGTAACCAACAAACATTTTGTTAAACTTTTTTAAAAATTTTTTAATTTATTTTTATTTTTTAAACTGATTTTAGAGAGGGGGGAAGGGAGAGGGATAGATAGAAAAATCAATGAGAAATATCAATGGCTGCCTCCAGCATGCCCCCTACCTGGGCAATGTTATGACCTCTTGATTCATGGGCCAGTGCTCAACAACCACTGAGCCACACCAGATGGGCTGTTAAATTTTTAAAAACACCTTAGAGATCATTCAACACAAATCTCTTATTTTATAGGTAAGAGAAAAAGAATCAAGATGTGCTGAGCAGGTAGTTTCCAGACAATCTGGTAGGCACTCTATTGACCATCCCATTTAATTTTCTCAACTACTTACCTGAGTAGGTTTTATTATATCTACACACATACACACACAACTGGGTTTATAGTGTCAGGATAACCACACGAGGGAACACAACTAGTTAATGGGAGAACCCCGAGTGTTCACTGAGGCAGCCTCTGAAGGACCAGCTAAGAGTAACTGGACATGAACCTGAGAACAGAAGTAATAGAGCCGGAACCCATAGGGAAGAGCCCAGGGCTCTCATGTGTGGTCCCCCGTGTTAGAAGCATAGACACACAAATGAAACGCAATGCACAACGTGTGACAAATATGCTCTCCTCTGCCAGCAACCTTCAGCTCCCTAATTAGAAACAAACAGTCGCCTGCCTGCAAGCCGGTGTGCAGAACACACGTGCAACTTTATGCCAGAAACTTGGATTTTTTTTTCTCAAAGCATGACACTGAAGGTAAATTCAGAGAGGCTCCTTGCAGGGCACAGAAAGCAGAATTTCCCCCCACGTCTCGCATGAAACCAACAGCTCATCTCTACAGATAGAGACACCTAATCAGCTAATGAACTAGGGTCGCAGCCATTGAATGAACTAGGGTCGCAGTCATCGAGCCCACAGCAAGCTGCTCACCAGAGTCCCTCCGACAATGGTGACAGCCAAACCCCCTGATCTGTATCACTCACCTCCTCCCAACTCTCCTTTTCATGGATGCTGAGCTGCTGGGTTCCACAGCCATAGTCAAAATTCTCTGGAGCCACGGCGCCGCCGGTGTTCCCAAGCCGCAGAGGAGGCTCCAGCTCTGGGTAGCTTCACCAGCCCGGTCTCTGTTTAATAACATAAGGGAAGGCATTCGCTCGCTGTCCTATGCCAATATGAAAGGCACCTCACCCATCAGTGTGACAAGTGCAATGCTGGAACGGAGCCAGGGAACAAAAGGGAAGAAATGTGGATTCTTACCAAGGCAGTTGATACCATGTTTTAAAGGGCAGCAGATGATGAAGGGGAAAAGCAGGCAGAGTCGGTGCCCCGCGTTAAAAACCTTGGATCCTTCCCTGAATGAGTCAGGATGAGCATTTTGTTTGGAAATGGAATTTCTGTCTTCTTTCTTTCTTTCTTTCTTTCTTTCTTTCTTTCTTTCTTTCTTTCTCTCAGCTGTAGGATGGTTCACACTCAACTAGTCAAGGGGGCTGCTGTAAATAACAGGATCTATTTTTGAGGCTTTGGATCAAATAAGAACCTTGAGTTTCTCCCTAGGGTTATTTATAGCTCAAAATGTGTTTTTGTTTTGTTTTTTTTTATTTCATGTGATTTTGAGAACTGACTGATATGTCTACCTCTGGTGTTTCGGTGCATGCCTGAGATGGGTTGTATTATTGGAAAGCAGAGAGCAATGCTCTAAGAAAGCCCTTCTGATCTGCTAAGAGTTGAGAGAACTATATGTCGCAAGCTGCTGCAGGGAACTCACTTCCACTGTCTGTTATTCTTCTGTATGAGGACCCTATTTGACCCCTGGTATCTCCAAAGCCATCACTAACCACTTATGCCAGGAAGGGGCGCCTTATACTCTTGCCTACCTGTAGGTGGCATTAAACTCCCTCTAGCAGCCGAGTCTCTAGCTTGTCTTCATGGCATTTTTAAAAACCAGAGGCAGAGAACTCTTTCTTTCTGAGATTTTACATCTGACCATTAGTGATAGCTTAAAAGACACTAAATCAACTCTATTATTTTCAAGTAAATTATTCCATTTATCTCTTCATTAGGTCCCTCAGTCATGCCTCTCAGCCTCATTTTCTCCTTGTGAAAAAGAAGGTATTTTGAATTGAACTCCATCTCTGGGATTCTGGTTTCCATCTATATGATGTCTGCCCAGCCACACCACTCCTGGTGTTTGTGATAAACTCATTAAGACGCCATTCCTTTGGGTTTAAGGGGTGTTCGCATGCAACTCTTCCTGAGTGGCAGCGTCTGCTATTTGCCTAGCCTATATTCACTTTCGTTTGTTTTTCCTTATTAAGAATAGCAGTTTTGTGGGAGGTGGCAATGTGCTCAGCCCCCAAACCCACATTTTCCAGCCTTGCTTGCAGATGGGGTGGTCATGTGATGAAGATCCAACCCTGCACTGTCTCATATGGTAGCCACGAGACACATATAGCTGCTTACATTTAAATTTATTGACATGAAGTAAAATTTAAAATCCATTTCCTCAGTGACACTAGCCACATTTTATTTTTTTAAAACACGTTTTTATTTATTTTAGAGAGTGAGGAAGGGAGAGGAAGAGAAAGAGAGAGAAACATCATCAACGTGAGAAACATTGATTGGCTGCCTCCTGCAGGCCCCCTACTGGGGATTGAGCTGGCAACCAGGGCATGTACCCTGACTGGGAATCAAACCTGCGACATTTTGGTGTTTGGGATGACACTCAACCAACAGATCCACAGTGGCCAGTACACATTTTAAATGCTATTAGTCACAAGTGGCTAGTAGCTACCACCTTGGATAGTTCCAACACAGGACATTCCCAGCATCACCGGAAGTTCTGCTGTACATGCTGGTCTTGCCATTGCGATGTCAGTGGAAGTTATAGGGCAGTTTCCATGATCATCTTAATAGGGAGGGAGAGCCTGACTCAGCTGGCCTGTTCCTTTATCCTCCCCACCCCTGCCCTTCTTTCTACCTAAAGGAGAAGGTGGGTCAACCATCACGTGACTGTGAAGCAGCAGGCATTTGCTAAGGCGGGATAAGCAGAAAGATAAAAGGAACCTGGGTCTTGATATCATGAAGGCAGGCATGTTATCATCCATTTTACTATGAGGAAAATAAAGCCATTATTTTCAGCTTTTTGTTACTAGCAGCCCAATATTACTTCTAACTGATAGATCTTCAGACACTTACCTGGACAATTTTCTATTAATGGCTTTGGATAAGCAAGTTGCTTTCCAGTTTCCTTTTCCTTTAGACAGAGCTGGGGACAATATCTTGGTTAAAAGAAACAAAACAATCTACTTTCCTACCAAGAGACAATTATTAGTCATTCCTTTAAATATGCCAGGGGGCCAAAAGGGGGGGGGGGGAAACTGGGATAGTAATGGTACCCAAAGTGATTGCCTGCTGTCTGATAGTCTGGCTGAAGAGCAGCTTTGCATTTTCCTGGAGAAGAGGTTGGTGGGTACGGAGAGAAAAGGAACGTAATATTTGAGACTGTGTTATGTGCTAGAGACTTGGCTGAATGACTAACCATTATCGTATTTAGCACACTTGACAACCCCATAAGATAAGTATTTCCTGTTTGGTTTGCAGATAAACTGAAGCTGAGAGAGATTAAGTATATTGTCAAAATCTACATAGCTAGTTAGTTACAGAGATGAGTTTTAAATCCAGGTCTGCTTGGCTCTTGCCACAACTCTTTAATGAAGGGTTGCTGTGAGGCAGCGTGCAGAGTTTTTTAAGCCACATATATATATATAAAGATATTTTAAATTATTAAATGAAATATTTTATCCTGCTTTGCAGTCTGCCTTGTTATCTCTAACTAGAGGCCTGATGCACAAAATTCGTGCAAGGGGCTCGGCCCCCGCCATGGCAGCGGCTGCCTCTGCCTCATCGCCCCACTCCCCCGCCACCGCAGCGGCCACCTCTGCCTGGGCCCCTGCCGCCGAAGGTTTGTCCAGAATGATGTCCCGCCTAATTAGCATATTATGCTTTTATTATGATAGATTATATTAACATTCATTGTAATTTATAATGGTTATAAAATATCCCCATTGTAGATGTAATAAAATATGCTAAACAATACCATTTTTGAGCATTTGTTTCCAGTTTCTCCTGTACACAGGCTTCCATGAGCATGATTTTATATCTTGTACCCCTGATATGATGTGACCAGAATACCAAGAAAGGCACCTCTGTGGTCATCTTTACAAAAATCCATAATCTCAGTCTAATATCATGAGTAAAACACCAAACACAAATTGAGGAACATTCTATAAAATATCACGCCAGTACTCCTCAAAACTGTCATCATAAAAAAAAAAAGACTGAGACACGGTCACAGATTAGATGATACTGCGACATGACAACAAATGCAAGGTGAAGCCTTAGATTAGAATTTGGAAAAAGAGGACATCAATGCAAAAACGGGTGCCATCCGAATAAAGTGTGGTGTTTACTTACCTAATAGTACTGTACCCATGTTGGCTTTCAGTTTGACACGTACTCCTTGTTCATATAAACTGCTAACATTAGGAGAAAATGAATAAGAAGCATATGGAAATTCTCTGTACGATCGTTAAAGCTTTCCCATTAAATCTAAAATTATCCCAAATGAAAAGTTTATTTAAAAAAACAACAACACACACAACTTTTCTACTTGGTTCCTTAGGATAAAGTTAGACGTAGTTGCAGGGAAGCCATGCACAGTCCGGGTGTATGATACATTTTGTGAAATTACCAGGATGGTAATTGCCTATTTTGTGAGTAAAAACCTTGCTTTATCTGATTGGTATCTTTAAGTCAAATGTCTCCTTAGCAAATTCCACAGAAGACATCCCCCAGTTAACTCCTCGCAAAAGCCAGAGAGAATATTGATGAGAACTGCCAGAGAATTAGCACCCAGCCCACCTTTCCCAGCCTGGCTGCTTCACAACAGGCAAAGAAATTGAAAACAAAAAACTCCTGGGAAACAAGAACAGAAAGTCAGAGGATGCCATTTTTACATAGTCATTTTTCTGATTGCAACTCTGGTTTCTGCATTTTTCCAGCAGCGCTGCCTTTAAAGTGAATCACTGGTGATCAAAGGCAAACAAAAATAACACATTGTTTCTCCAGAGAAGAGAAGGTGTAGTCCCATCATTCTGAGGGTATTCTCGGAGGAAAGAAAGACGAGCAAGAGAGAGACCACATTGTCTACCTCTCCTCAAAGCAAGGCCTGTAATTTTGTTCTTTTGAAAATCTCTTTAAAAAAAAACAACACTTGCTTGTTGGGAAAGGTGTAAATAATGCTGAGGCGTGTGTATTAAAAACTTTATCTCTTCTGTTTCTATCACCTCCTCCTCTAGCGGTGCAGTGGATGGTCTCCATTATGTCTGAACTTGCTGTTGGTATTTATAGGAAAGGAGATATTAACACAGGTTTTAAGCATCTGTGTGCCAGGCACTGTACTAGGCCCCTATGGGCATGTTGTCATCAGTTTCTCCCAACAATGCTGGGTAAGAGTGTGGGAGATTCCAAAAACGATCACTAGTCTTCCCTTCCCTATAACCATACCCCTTGCCGTGTGCCTCTGCAGCTCTTCCCACCCAGGAGGGGCAACTGTTTTTTCCACCCTCTTGAATCTGGGTTGGCCTTGTGACTTGCTTCAGCCAATAAAAATCAGCAGAAGGGATGTTGTGCCCGTTCAGAGCATAGACTGTTAAGAGGTTTGGCACATTTTCACCTAGCCACCATAAGAACACACCCAGGCTCTTACTAGAAGATGAGTGAGAGAGGGGACAGAGATGAGCCATTGCAGCAAAGCCTAGACAGGTGAGACAGCCCAGGCAAGATCAGCAAACCAGCCCCCAGCCAACACTCATTTGACCACAAGCACAGGAATGAGCCATGCTAAAAATGGCTAAGCCTGGATAAAGCTGTGAGCTCATAACTGCTTGTTATTTTAAACCACTGAGTTTTAGCAGTGGTTTGTTCTACATCAATAGCCAGTTGATATAAGATGGCAGTCTTAATTCTTTTTACAGCATAAGAAAATTGAGGCAAAGAGAGATCAAGTCATTTCTCCAAGGCAGCCCAGCTAATAAGTGGGGACAGTCAAGATTCAATCCAGGTACTAAATAAATCTAAGGTCTCCACTCCTTCAACCCCTGCCCATGGAATAGAAACAAGAAAAACCAACACAACCAAAGGTCACAGCTGGTTAAGTGTGATAAACAGAGTCACTTTCCCACTGAATTCTAGCTACAGTGCAATGTGTGCGATGTGTATATGTAAAGAATGATCTATTCAATGGAGAGAATGAGCTAGGTAAGAGAAAGCTATTTTTTTAACTTCCGTAACAGTCTAAATCAAATGCATTCATCTTGGTGTAAATCTGTAATTATCTCACAATGACAACTGTCTTGCTTTTGACAAACTGACTTGTTCTCCCTTAAAAGCAAGGTCACTCTGGGGATAAACACTCAGCACTCCTTTTTTCCCTCCCCGTGGGGCTCTGCCCTGCACTTGCATCCCTCCTTTGTTCCATGTCTCTTTCCAAATGTTTTCCCTTTTATCTCCCGGGCTCCATCTAACTTCTTCTGTCTTTCAAACCTATATAATAGCAGTTTAATTAGTCCCTCATAGCCTCATTCTCCTAACTCCTGCATTTTGATAACTTTCTTTTCTGATCTTGAATTTGTCACTCCTCTAGTTCATTACTCCCAGGTCATCTTTCTTTGGGTCAACAAGAAGGTGAATTAGATCATGTCGTTCCTCTACTTAATACCCTTCAGTACTTTCCTATTGCTCTGAGCCCCTTAACCTGGCCCAGAAGGTCCTGCATGAGCCAGTCCTATGATGACCCACTCCAGCTCCTCGACATTCATGCATTAGCAGGGCTGAATTTCTTTCAGATCATTCGACTCCTGTTTCCAAGCCTCTCCACATGCCGATTCCTCTGCTGGGAATTCCCTATATGTGTGTATGCATGTCGGTGTGTCTGTGCACATGCACACATATGCACATGCACACACACACACACAAATATATTTTGGCTAATTTTTTAAGTCTAAGAAGAAATGTCCCTTCTGCTGGGAAGCCCTGCTCTGAATCTTTCAAAGAAAATAATATGGTCTTAATATGTGCCCACAAGTAACTTGTACTTACCCTACTGTAGCATTTACTACTCTGTATTGTATTTGCTGGTTTAATTATCTGTATCTGTTAACTTACTATCTTTTACTTTCCATTGTATACTCAAGGCTAGAATGAAACTTTGTGCATAGTAGGAGAACCAAGATGGCGGCATAGGTTAACGCCGGAGTTTGCTGCTTTGAACAACTACTTCAAAAGTGAAACCAAAAAACGGAAGGGACATCACCCAGAACCACAGGAAAGCTGGCTGAGTGGAAGTCCTACAACTAGGAGGAAAGAGAAACGCATACGGACACTCAGAGGAGGCGCAGTGCTGAAGTCAAATTCTGAGGTGCGGAGTGCGCGGAGCGGGCTGGCGGCGGAGGGCGCGGTTGTTGTTTTCAATCGGGAGGGAGTCGCAGACTCTGAGCACCAGATCCGGGCGAGTCTTTAGGGACCCAGACTCAAACGGGAGAAGCGGGACTGTCTGGCTTCGGTCAGAGCGAGTGCAGCTTTCTCTCCGAGCTTTGCAGCGGGTGCTGGAACTCAGAGAGGCAGAGCCCCTGGGGACAGGACTGAGAGCCGCCATAACTGCTCTCTCCGGCCCACCCTGTTGATCCTGTGCGACCCGCCCCGCCCAAGCCCTGCACAGAGGCATTTGCCGGATAGCCTCAGGCAAAGGCTAGATTAGCACCTCCCTAGAGGACAGAAGTTCTCTCACTGCTGACACAGCTGATTCTCATAGCCACTTGGCCTGGAGGTCAAACCCTCCCTGGAAGTAGCTACAACAATCAAGGTTTATCTATAAGACTGCGAACAAAGACCACTAGGGGGTGCACCAAGGAAGCATAACAAAATGCGGAGACAAAGAAACAGGACAAAATTGTCAATGGAAGATATAGAGTTCAGAACCACACTTTTAAGGTCTCTCAAGAACTGTTTAGAAGCTGCCGATAAACTTAATGAGATCTACACGAAAACTAATAAGACCCTCGATCTTATATTGGGGAACCAACTAGAAATTAAGCACACATGGACTGAAATAACGAATACTATACAGACGCCCGACAGCAGACCAGAGGAGCGCAAGAATCAAGTCAATGATTTGAAATGTGAGGAAGCAAAAAACATCCAACCGGAAAAGCAAAATGAAAAAAGAATCCAAAAATGCGAGGATAGTGTAAGGAGCCTCTGGGACAGCTTCAAGCGTACCAACATCAGAATTATAGGGGTGCCAGAAGATGAGAGAGAGCAAGATATTGAAAACCTATTTGAAGAAATAATGACAGAAAACTTCCCCCACCTGGTGAAAGAAATGGACTTACAGGTCCAAGAAGCGCGGAGAACCCCAAACAAAAGGAACCCAAAGAGGACCACACCAAGACACATCATAATTAAAATGCCAAGAGCAAAAGATAAAGAGAGAATCTTAAAAACAGCAAGAGAAAGAAACTCAGTTACCTACAAGGGAATACCCATACGACTGTCAGCTGATTTCTCAACAGAAACTTTGCAGGCCAGAAGGGAGTGGCAAGAAATATTCAAAGTGATGAATACCAAGAACCTACAACCAAGATTACTTTATCCAGCAAAGCTATCATTCAGAACGGAAGGTCAGATAAAGAGCTTCACAGATAAGGAAAAGCTAAAGGAGTTCATCACCACCAAACCAGGATTATATGAAATGCTGAAAGGTATCCTTTAAGAAGAGGAAGAGGAAGAAAAAGGTAAAGATACAAATTATGAACAACAAATATGCATCTATCAACAAGTGAATCTAAGAATCAAGTGAATAAATAATCTGATGATCAGAATGAACTGTTGATTATAATAGAATCAGGGACATAGAAAGGGAATGGACTGACTATTCCTGGGGGGGAAAGGGGTGTGGGAGATGTGGGAAGAGACTGGACAAAAATCGTGCACCTATGGATGAGGACAGTGGGTGGGGAGTGAGGGCGGAGGGTGGGGCGGGAACTGGGAGGAGGGGAGTTATGGGGGGGAAAAAAAAAGGAACAAATGTAATAATCTGAACAATAAAGATTTAATTTAAAAAAAAAGAAACTTTGTGCATAGTAGACTCTCAATAAATATGTATTGAATTACTAAATCAATGTTGTTATTCTTCTTTATTCTTTACCCTCAAAATAACATTATATTCAATATGTAAGAGAACAAAATTGGAATTTTTTTGGTATTAACAAGAAAATGAACATAAACTAGCTTGAAAAACCAGGTTTGATTGGTTCATGTAGCTGGAAGACTCCATAGGCAGGACAATAATCAAAGGTGGTTATATCCAGTAATTCTGGCTCTGTCTTGCTTCTCAAAGGGATTGTAAAATAGCTGGCCACTCAAACTACACATTCATAGGTCCAGAGGAAGAGAGAAATCCCAGCAAAAATTCCAAGGTTTGTTCTGATTGGGTTACTTAGGCCACACGGTCAGCAAAGAGTCAATGCCGGAGCCAGGATAATCCAATATGCCCATAGCTTAAGCCCCCCACTCCCAAAGTGAGTGGGTTGTGTGGGGGAAGTAATGGCCAACTAAATGAAAATTGGGCTGCCATTAAGGAAAGAGTCATGGGTACTAGCGAAAGCCAAAAATGAGCCTGCATTTGTCACCACATATTTTATTATGACTGAATTCATAGTAATTTACAAGACATGCGCTCTGTATCCTGGGCCTATGTGGGATAGAAATAAGATACTGCTTCTGCTCAGAAAGAACTTAAGCTCCAGTTGGATTAACTCCTTCTACTCTTCATTTCACATGTAAGCAGAAGTTGATGTGGGATTCAGTAAGAATGGAAAAGGAAAATTGCTTATGTAGCTTTGCCCACTTGGGGCTTTAATATCTTGGTAACACCAAGTCCTTGTATATATGTATAGAAAGGATGCTGACTTATTTGAGTATAACTGAATGCTCACTAGAGAGTGAGACCTGCATGTGATTCACTATATGACTAACTGCAGCATGCATAATATATTCTTCTACTCTCAAGTTCAAGTTGCATTGCCAACTTCCTAGAAATTGCAGAAATCGTTAGCTAGGCATGGCCAAGTGAATTTTCTTGGCTGTGGTCCGGTCTGGATATGCAATCTTCTCACAATATACAGGTTTTGATGGGCCTCTTCTCAATATCATTCTGTGATGGGACGGTCCTCAGAGCAGAGCTGTCTTAATATGACTGGCAGAAACTTCTCAGCTTCTCCATCAATAATCATTCAAAGTTAACATTTTATGTGCAGAGTCTTCATCGACTCCTACTAAGAGCAGCTCCTCAAACATGCTCTACTAACTCTAGCTGCTGGTTGCTCCTTGCCTAGGGAATGACTTTTTTCTCTTTGGTCTTATTTTCTGTTTCTGTATTCCTCTCTCTGGAAGTCTGTTGTCCACCTATTCTGCATTAGTGGAAAAGCATTTGACACCTTGCTCTTTGGGGACAGAAAGAGTAGCTTCCAGATTAGGCCCAAACTAAAAACCAATCTCTGCCTTGAGCAGAAACATGATCCTTCTATACTGACCACAAAACATTCTTTCTGGCTTTAGCATATCAGAGGTTTCCCTATTCAACCCCTTGCCTACCGACATTAACCAGTGTTACAATGAAAATCAGCAATGTGCGATAAAGAAAGATGTCAGATCATTTAAGAAGGTGATCCAACTTATCATAGTATCTTTTCTTTTCTATAGATATCAAATCAACTAAATTTCATGATCCACCTTTATTTGGTAAATATTTTCCCACTCAAAAAAATAAAATAAACAATAAGAAAGAGCAGGATCATCAAGATACTACACTGCAAAGTTTCTTACTAGAGTTGCCACAAGGAACAAGATGATTTCTTTGATTCATTTCTTCTTTCTGAATATTTCCTTCAATGAATATCAAAACACAGAATCAAAAGCGAGTTTTGAACATTGTTAATTCACTCATTCAGTAAGTATTTCCTGAACACCTGCTTGTTATGTGCCAGGCACTCTACTAACCACTGGAAATATAAAGGGCAAAAATACACTGATATTGCCCCACAGGTGTGGCTAAGTGGTTGAGCATCGACCTATGGACCAGGAGGTCTCTCTCTCTCTCCTTCTTCCTTCCTCTCTGAAATCAATAAAAATAAAAGAACACTAGTGTTAAACCCCCCTTCATTTCTCCATCCTCAGACTTATCAACATGTCAGTAAACTATTACTGTTGCTATAAACAGCCAGCTAGGAGCAGCTCTAAATTTAACTAAAAACTTCATAATTCATAGCAAGAAAAGTGCTCTGGTGGGTAATAGAATCTCCCTCCCCCAATAAATAACAGTAATAATGAGAAAAACTAATTATTTTTAAAAGGGAAAAGAACCACCACAACCAACATTTTGATGTGACCTTATAAAAATGACAGCTGAAAAAAAATTAACAATAAATAAATAAGTAAATAAATAAAATGGCAGCTGAGTCAGGGCAGGAGGGGAAAAGAAGATTCTGGTGCATCTTAGCAGAATCAATGCTGGGCAAAGAATCTGAATTAACAAACCCAAGCATAATCATTAAGAGCTGCAAAGTTGGCACAGTCAGCAGTTGGAAGAGGCTGTAAAATTCAGCCTCTGGCCTATCACCACAGAAACTCCAAAGGTTGGGAGAAAATGCTAGCATTCCACCTGGGCATCCCAGGCTGAGAGAGACAAGAAGACAAAATGGTCAGCACTGCCCAGATCTAGCTGTCTCCAACAATAATACTTAGCAAAACAAGACAAAAGCTTGTGCCCTTAGGATGTAGGGAGGGTGCACTGACAACCCCAGATGAATCAAGACCCATTTCTCCATGTGGAACTATAAATGAGGAACCAAATCCCGGTGCTGTTTTGTTTTTCTTCTACTCCTGGCAGGACTAGGCATAGCTGTTGGGGAAAGGTGAGTAGAAAATGGCGATATGAGACAAGCAAGATGGTGTCTCTGATGTAAGCACAGTCCACACTGACTTGGAGCACAGCCAAGGAAAGATGCCATCCCTGTGCTCTCTCCCCTCCACAGGAACAGAAAACCACTTCAACCAGGGGCACTGAGTCCTGATACAGGACACCTGACAACGCTTCAGAAGAAGGAGAAATCCCAAATTCTCCAAAGGCCACACTCAACCTAAGCATCTCTCTCCAAATCCCTCCCAGTACTCTGGGTTATTTAAAAAAATGGGTAGAACTCACAATGTGTACCCTTCACAGTAGCTCAGAAGAGGATGTTAAATAAGACACAGATAGAGCGGGAAAAGACTCAAGGAGAATCTATCCACATTATTAGAACATGTACAAACTCTGAGCAGAGTTGCCCATATCAAGCACTGAAGATACAAAGAAATTGTGTGGCATTAAGAGAACACACTACAGCCCAATGAGAGTGAAGAGAGAGAGAGAGAGAGAGAGAGAGAGAGAGAGAGAGAGAGAGAGCAGAAGTTGCCAAAATTTTTCTAAAAGCTAACATGGAATAAAATTCTCTGGCAGTAGTACTGTGTGCCATAATCCTTCTATGGGTGTCTATAAAAACAAAATCAATAAAACAAGACTACAAAAAGATAATAAAACAACAGGATAGGATGAAAATTGAAATTGCAAAGATAAGGAAATAAGCCAAAGACAAAAACAACCCATTATGGACCAAGGAATATAATAGGCACAGCTGAAAACAATTACTAACATATAAGAAAGACTTAATCACAGTGAACATAGAAAAAAACCCATGAGCCTAAAACAATAACATGCTGAAAACAGAAAGAAAACAAAACAAAACAATGGCCCAGCATAAGGCATATTATTTCTCCAGAAATAGGAAATGCAAATAAATGAGACAGAAAATGTATTTAAAAGTTATTGAAAAGATTGTCCTTGAACTAGGAAAAAAATCTACAGACTGAAAGGACAAAGAATATTCCAAGAAAATTACTAATTATGAATTACTGAAATCATCATCAAGTTATTGAACTCTGAGTCTAAAAGAAAAGTCTTCAGGTATTTAGTAGACAGAAAAGAAAGTCATGAGGACCAAAAAAAAAAAAAAAAAAAATGAGACTGGCTTCAGAATCTCCCCAGCAAAATGTAATGACAGAAGTCAGTGACCAATGGCTACAAAGTTCTGAGTTCAAGAAACCCTGATTCAAGACTATCATGCAAAACTAAGATGTCTTTCAAATATAGATGAAACAAAAAATTCCTTTCACCATGAAAGAGTTAAGGGATTATAATGCCTGAGAGGCCTTGAAAAAACTCCCAGATAGTTAAATCAAAAAAAAAGTTCAATCAAAACACAGAATCCAAGGCTAGAGAAACTGTAGTAAAAAAAAAAAAAAAAGAGACTAACTTTTTAAATAAAATTAGGGTTAAATAATTATAAAAATTGTACAACATAGAAGGAAATGTTATAAATACTGACAACTTAAAAATAAAATACTATAACTAAAGAAAACAAGGAAGTGTGTGGGGGGGGTGGGGAGGGAGAAAGTAGGAGAACATGTAAATGTGCAACATTTTCATTTCTCATAGCAGAGAAACAATCAGTAAACTTGGAACACAGCTCCAAACCATGCATGACTCCTACCTGTCAATGTTTCTGCCAGAGATGTTCTGATCAAATGCTGGTGTGCCCCACATCATCTGAAGGCCTTCTTAAAATCCAGATTGCTTGGCCCACCTACAGAGTTTCTGGCTCAGGTGTGGGCTGGCACCTGAGAACTTGCATGTCTAACAAGTCCTCGGGTGACTGCTGAAGCCACGGGTCCACAGATGTTTCTAAGGGACCACTGACTCAGAAGGAGCTTTTAGGGACTAGATTCTCTTGGGAAATTATTATTTTAGTTTAAATTTAAGTGAGATTAATCATTTTTATTTAAAATGACATATAGAGTATGATGTCTTAATATAATCATCATTTCCATCTAGCTCACTTTTCTCCTTTTGTGTATGTCTGGAGAGAGAAAGAGGGGAGGAGAGGAGAGGAAAGGAGAAAGGTGTTTTAGAGTAATGTTCACTTGTTGTTAATGATAGTTATTCCCAGGTGGTGAGATTTGGTGATCTTATTTACATATATTTTTTTATATTCTTTAAATCTCTTAGAATGACCCTATGAAATGTTTTCACAAAATAGTAAGGTCATTAACAAACTACAAGTTCAGAAACACAGTTTATCCAATCCAAATTTTAGTGTCTCAGATTGACCCCAAGAAATTTGTTTTTTTAATCTTCACCCAAGGATATGTTTTTATTGATTGTTAGAGAGAGAAGGAGATGGGGGCGGGGGTGGAGAGAAGGAGAAAGAGGGGGGTGGGGAGAAAGAGAGAGAGAAAAACATCGATCCATATGCACTCCGACTGGGGATCATACCCACAACCTAAGTATTTGCCCTGACAGGGAATTGAACCCAAAACCTTTTGATATACAGGATGATGCTCCAACCAACTGAGCCGCCCAGCCAGGGCAAGAAATGTGGTTTTCAGGTCATGATGATCTCCAATGATGCAGCCATACAGGTTAGCAATTCAATTCAAACACCCCTCAATTCCCCTAATAACTTTGAATGGAGCTTTTACGCATGGATACATCTACTTCCTTGCAGAGAAACAGTATTTTAAACTCCACAACGTTTTGTTACAAATCTCATGTTTTCTTTAGTGATTCTGGAATTGGCTCTTCCAATTTCTTAGGGGTTGTGGTAAACAAATTCATCATAAGACTCTCCATCAACTTTGAAATTTTACAATCCCCATGCTCATCCTGCCTCGACCTTACAAAAGGTGCTTTGTGGCTTTTCTCACTCCTTGTTCGAAGGCCCCAAATCCCCCCTGACCCATTTTAATTTCATTTCTCTGAGTATGCTTTGCAATACTCCTACCTTATATTGTTGGACACAGCTGTCAATTTTTTAAAGCTTCTCTCTTAGAGTCAATGAATATTTTATACATGGGTCCACAGCTGGAAATGAGAAAATAAATAAATAAATAAATAAATAAATAAATAAATAAATAAATAAAGCATTACCAATTATGAGCTGCCAAATTACATCTTGACTTCAGAATAACTTCCCACTAGTGAAGGAAATACCAACAATATAATCACCACTGAAATGAGAGTCCAGAAAAGTACCAACAGCAATGAGTCCAACATCATAGAAGTTTGCAATAGAATTTGATGACTGGAGTGAAGCCCCTTTCAGTGTACGTGAAGGAAAGAAAGATAGAAAGAAATGACTTGGTGAATTGACGAGTTGCTGGGGTTACTAAATAAGGATTATCAAAGCCAATGCCACATCAGAGCAACTTTTTTAAAAAGTAGGGACTATATTCTAATCTCAGGTTCTATTCCGGTCAAGGGCTTGTACCTTGGTTGCAGGCTCCTCCCCGGCCTGGGCTCTGGTTGGGGCCCGTGCAGGAGGCAACCAATCGATGTACTTCTTTTATGCCAATATTTCTCTCTGTCTTTCCCTCTCTCTTCCACACTCTCTAAAAATCAATGGAAAAATATCCTCGGGTGACGATTAAAAAAAAAGAGAGTTTTCATATTGTAAGATGTTCTAAGTCAAAGCAGCAAGATACATACAGGATTTGGAAAAGGAAGACCTGGATCTTAGTACTGTTTTTCTTACATAACTAGTTGTATGGCCTTAGGTATACAGGTACAAGCTAGGTATAACCCAAGCTGAGTGCTAAGCTCTGTCTTAAATATTGTCTGGCAAACTATAAACCATTTGGGTAAATATTAACAGCAATGCTCAGTTGGACATTTGAGTCATCCAAAAAGTAGGCAGCCCAGGAGCAAACCATAAACTCTAAATCAGGGGTCCTCAAACTTTTTAAACAGGGGGCCAGTTCACTGTCCCTCAGACCGTTGGAGGGCCGACTATAGTTTTAAAAAAAACTATGAACAAATTCCTGTACACACGGCACATATCTTATTTTGAAGTAAAAAAACAAAACAGGAACAAATACAATATTTGTATTTGCATGTGGCCCGCGGGCCGTAGTTTGAGGACCCCTGATCTAAATGGACAAGATTAAAAGCCAGGCAGGTTCTGAAGGAAGTAAGCTTACCTGAAGTGTTAGGATATGGAGGGCGAGAAGCAAGGACGAGGCACTCACTGTCACCCTAGGAATAAATTCCATGTGGCTCAGGGTCATGCCTGGGGACTCAAGAAGCAGATCCTGGGGGAGCAAAGAGAGAGAGCTTGTTTATAATGTCTTCTTTCCGTGGATGGCAATATTAAGATGTGGGAAAAGATGAACAAAACCTACAGGAGCCTATGTTGAAAACAGCATTATCTACACTAATAAAAGATATGCAAATTGATGTCACTCCACTACACCCACCAGCCCATCAGGATGGGTATGCAAATTAACCCAACAGAGATGGCAGTTAATTTGCATATGCAGGCAGGGAGTGAAGACTGAAGGCTCCACTCAAGCGAAGACTGAAGACGACTGAAGACTGAAGAGGCTTGGCTTCTCCGCTGTGGCTGGAGCGAAGGCCTGGGTCCCGGGTGCCAGAGGAAAACCCGTGCTGGCAGCCAGGGGAAGGAAGACCTATTGCACGAATCTCTTTGTGCAACAGGCCTCTAGTAGAGTATAAATATAGTTGAATCATCAAATGTTAGAGATAGAGTGGACCTAAAATGCATTCATCTAGTCCAACTCTATTTTATAGATGAGCAAACAAAACCCATATCAGAAGTGATCTGTCCAAAGTCTCACATTTAGTTGGTAGTTAGGGACCATTGACAAATTAAGCCACTGTTTTTACTGATTGCCCACTCTGAGCCAGACACTTCATCTCTGATCTTCATGAGTCAGACCATCCTAATTGAGACCCCAAAGCTCAGAGAAATCAAACATCTTACCATGACTCAGAGCCAGTAATTCATGGGTCAGAGATTTTAATATCAGCCTGGCTTCCAAAAAAATCTGGGTTTATTTTCCTGCACTGTGCTGTTCTATGTCTTTCCCTAGGGTTAGAGAAATGCAGAGGTTCACAGAGTACCAAAAGGACTAACTCAGGATTGGAACTAAAGCCAGTGCCTTTCCAGTACTCTGAATTTACTTACATAGGCTAAGTTTTTAGTTTTTGTTAGCTACCCTAGCCTCAGTCAGAAGTGATTCTCTGGAACATGTGTGGCATTAGACCAGCACAAAATGCTCCTCATCATATTCCACAGTAACAGAAGCTGAAACATGGCCTCGTCTGACCCAAAGTCAAGTGTTTTCAGTGATAAGAACATGAAGACATAACATCGGACAAATGTTCCTCTGCCAGCATATTATAACTATACAATATCATGAAAATTGTCTTCTACTGGATTTTTTCTTTGTAAATATAAATATTAGATTAATTAAAATAATAAAAATAATCCATTATTTGCATAACCCCAGTAGTGCACACCAGTTTTCACAAGACAAGAGGGAAAATAACTTTAAAAGTAGTAATAATGAAGGAATATTGATCATTCTTTAATATTTTCTATTACTTTGGGTTAGGAGAGAAACAGGGTACTTGATTTGGTGGACATCAGTGAGTCAATAAGCATTGAACTGAGACTACACTGTACACTGGAAGAGGAGAAGTGTTAAAAACAGCCCCTGGAGTCCTGGAAATGAACACCTGGGAGGGGAGATGGGACTCACAGAGACAAAACCACAGCCACCTACAGGACAAAGCAAGAGATTGGTGGGTGAAAAAATGTGGCCCCGTGTGGATGAGGTTAAGTAGGCTTCTAAAGACTCAAACAAATGCCTTTTGATATTCTCATTCATTCATTCATTCAAGATTCTGAGAACTGCAGGCTACTTAGGAGAGCTTACTGAGTGAGTAATTACTATGAAGCTAGGGAAATTGTGAAGTAAAAAAACAGAAACAAAAATTTTAAACTAGTCCCATGGAGGTCATGTTTTAGTGATTGGAAATTTGAGGAAGGGATGTATATGCACATACTTGTACACACATATGTCACGGGGAAGTAAATGATAGAGAAAAAAATAAAGAAGGGGAGAGGGATGGGAGGAGTGCTAGGGGGCTGCAGATTAAACAGGGTGTCAGAATAGGTACCATTTCAGCAATGACCTAAAATTTATAAGCAATCAAGCCATGTTGTTTTCAGGAAAAAATATTGAGAGACAAGGCCATAGAGATGATGAGGGAACAGATCCCAGTAACATTCAGTGTAACTTTCTGTGAAGATGAAACTGTTCTATATCTGTGTTGTCCAATGTGGTAGCCACCAGCCATATGTGACTACAGAGTACTTGAAATGTGATCAGTGTGTCTGAAAAACTAAACTCTTAATTTTGTTTAATTTTAATATGCTTAAATTTAAAAAGCCACATATTGGCTACCATATTCGACAGTGAAGATGAGCCTTGTAGGCCATTGTCAAGATTTTGGCTTTTATTCTGAATAATATGGGAAGAAACTGGAGAAGAACAGAGGACTGACATGATCTAACTTAGGTTTTAAAAGGATCACTCTGGATACCCCAATGAAACTGATTGTAGGGTTAAGTTAGAGTTGACTCAGGGGACCCTGACTTAATACAGATAAGAGATGACAGTGGATGCTGAATATGAACTCAGATGCCGGGGTCAGTGGTGGAGATAGTGACAAGTGACCCAATTCTAGATTTAATTTGAAAATAGAGTCCACGGGATTTTCTGTCAGATTGGATGTGCATGAGAGACAAAGAGAAGTATGAATGGCTCGTAGGTTGTTGTCAGAGCATTTCGTAGAGCATTCACAAGAAGAGATTCTGAGAACTGCAGGCTAGAAAGCCTTATATTTTCTGTGCTTGGTAGCCTGGAAAATTCTAGGTTAATTGGAGACTATTCCTATGTTGCAAGGTCAATGGAGATTAAGTGAGAGCACATATGCAACTAACTAATATAAGGCTCAGCATATAGTAGATCCTAATATTTCAGTTTTCTTCTCCAGGAAGCCAAGGTAGAGACCCTCCCAACAAGAGCCCTATTGATTTTCCAGGGTCAGCACTTTTCCTGTATAGAGCCAGATAGTCAATATTTTTGGTTTTGCAGTCCATATGGTCTATGTTGCAATGACTCAACTCGGTTGTTGTAGCAAAAGTAGCCAGAGGCACAAAACATAACTAAATAGACACGGCTATGTTCCAATTAAATATTATTTACAAGAACAAATAGCTGGCTGTATTTGGCCTGTGGGCATAGTTTCCCAACCCTTGGATTAAAGGAAATATTCATTTATCCTACGGGGTCACCTTAGAAAGGCATAGAGAGTAACCCATATGTCTCGCTTATCAACAATAATCCAGAACACATTCACTGTTCCGGCATAGTTATTAGTACAGTCTCCTTTCACTCAGAGTGTCCCACTTTGAAGAATAAACCATATGGTCATGGGTGTACACTTCTTTGTCCTACTCAAAGAGAAAATGGGCAGTGTGAAAATTCCAGAGCTTTTTTGGTAGTTATGCATTTTGTTTCACTTTATGGAATAAAATAAAGTTTCATTGACTGTCCACCCTATTTGATGTTATAGAAAGGGATGGAGAGCAGAAAAGATAATATATGCATACCCCCCTCTTGCATACCCACAGCTGGTGTTACTAATCAATCATGGCAGTCCATTCCTGAGCCAGCTCAAATACAGCCCCACCATTTTTTTCAACACACTGATCAGGAAGGTCACTACCAATCACACACAACGCAATCCCTAAAATTATTGGACCAGTTCTATACATACCTGAAAATAGCTGCATGCTTCTAGATTTAATTTGAAAGTACGCATTTCTGTGTATTTTTTTCACTTTGTCAGTGTTATTATGTATCACATTCTCTTGAGATTAGAAAAAAACTGAGTCCCAATAACATCAGTATCTAAAGAAAACAGAGTCTGGGGAATTGGCACTCAGAAGCTATAATTTAGAGCCAGGTGCTGTCCTTAGATTGTTGTGAGTGTGTTGGGGGAGGTGTATTTGGCTTTGCAGCATGATCTAAAGCAAGAACCAGAAAAGGGTAACATTAAGGAGTGTTTTTTCCTTTGTAAAATGAAGTATTTCCACATACTTCCATTTCACCCTCACTCCCCAAGCCCAGAAAAGCAGAAAAATCTCTACACAGAATTTTCAGGAACATTTCATTGTGCAATCCTTGGGAATGGTCTTAAATCCAACCACAACAGGCCAAACAATGAAGGTACGCAGAAAAATAGAGCCATAGACAAGGTTTTAGTTGACTTGAGAATTTTCTGTGGTGTCAGGTCACACCAGAAACAGGGACAATATTTTGAGGACCTCTTGATTCAAACTCAGGATTACTGAGTTGTGGAGATGTCACTAAGGGAACAATTAAGGATGAACTAGGTTTGGGGTTGGGTTCAAGAGCTGTCTTTCCTTTCCTTTTTCACTCATGAAAATGATAACAAATTTAGCTAACCTGTATCCACCTACTATTTGCAAAGCTCTGTGCTGTTTTATTTGTAATCTATCAGTAATCCTTTACAATGAACCCACGAGATGGGTACTGTTGGGTCCTATTATTATCTCCATTAGCTTGAAGACAACTTAACAAATAACCAAGTGAGTTTTAAATCATATAAAACCAAATGGCAGTTGTGGGTAGATGGAATTGCGGGGAAAACCTATCAAGAGGAACCTGAATAAGGAAAGGGGTGGGGGAGACTAACATTTAATGAGTAGCTACTCCATGTCAGGCAACAGTTGTGTATTTTCACCCTTTGTTCTACAAGAACACAAAGGATTATTATTATCCACAGTTTACAAATAAATAAACTGACTGCAGAGATCAGTTCTCAAAACGAGTTAGTGGGCTTTGAGCTGAGTCTAATTCTATTTACCAAATATATGGGAACAGAGCTGAAAAACAACCATAATTCAACAGCTAGTTTTTCTAAGTTTGGACAAAGAACCAAGATTTGCCTCATGAAAAGCCAAAGAATTATGGAGCGACTCTTAGACACACATACCTGGTTAAAACCACACAGGTCTAGAATAACAAATAAATAAATATAAATACAATAACTAATAAATTCCAGTCATGACCTTGTAATTCAGAGTAACCTGATTCTGCTTTCCCCGATCACTAGAAAGCATGCTGAGTTATCCTGCGGCTCTGGCTTCTGTCTCTATTGAACTAAATGGAACATTCCATGAGCTCACTGGATGGGAACTCACTGTCTCCTCAACCATCCCCGTGAAATAATATATTGAAGTCAATATGTTATATTGAAGAGGGAACAGAGCTATGGGATCTGTCCCAGAAACTATGCCAGGATGTCCACAGAGCCTTGGTACTTTGAGTTCTAGCCCTGATTTCTGATCCCAAGATGACCCTTTGTGTGGGAGTATTCTGTTTCTCCTCCCCTTCACACTTCACAGTCACCATGAGCTCCCAAGTTGGCATGTAGATGCCAGCTCATAGCACACCAACACTGCTTTCCCAGGTGGCATTATAAATAGCTGTGGAAACAACAATAAGATTTTTTGTCATCACATGATTTAAAGAAATTATAGCTCTGAGATTTAAGGGGGAAGGATGTCTATGTGCACATGTGTGTGTGTGCGTGTGTGTGTGTGTGTGTGTGTGTATCTATGTGTATGTGTCTGTGTGTATCATGGTCCCTCGAATTTCTGCTCTTTTTTGAACAGATCTCAGTATTCATTTAATTGATGGTTGGTAAAGAGCCTAATAGAACCTAACATCCCATGTTAAATATTTATGGAGTTGTCGGTCAGGACCGGGAGCAGGGGTAATATGAGTAACTCAGAAAAACCCCCAAAACAATCAAGCCCTTCTTACTTAAAATACTAAATCAGAACATTTGTTTATAGCACTTTATAGCTTATAGAATGCCTTCACTTCCACCATCACAGTTGACCTTCTCAACCACCCTTCAATGTAAATATTTATTTCAATTTTACATATAAGCGAATGAGGCTCCGAGAGGAGATAGGAGGGGTCCAAAGTCACACAGTTACTAAGTGGGAAAGAGAGGGTCTCCTCAGTTCAGGATCTTCAACTTCAAGTTTCATGTCCTCTTACCATCTCACCACGATGCCTATTCCTGTCCTCCCAAGAGACAAAAGGAGAATAATGAAAGGGACTCATAGTCATCCTAAATAGGACTCCTCAGCCTCCAAAGCTTTCCACATACACTTTAAAAAATTAGAATCAGAGGTGTCTCCCCAGGTAGCAGCATTCCCCCCTCCCAAACTGATTTTTAAATACCAAGGACGCCTATAATAGAATAAATCCAAGGAAGCAGAACAGTACATGAGAACAGACCATTTGTCAAAGAGTTTAGGAAGGCCGTCTCTCCCTACTAGGGTACAGCAGGAAGTTAACTATTTGTGGATGAGAAGCTGGAAGACAAGTCTTCTACCAATGAAACTCCTCTGACTCGTGCATGTGAGCAGTAATGATAAGGAAATAGAGTGTAGATATGCAGAGTGTTATAAAGCTTATAGCTGTCTGTGAAGTAGCTGTGTGTTTCTTTCCAATCAATGTAATGGGGGGGGGGGGGGGAAGGTGGAGATGGGAACCTCTGAACCAGCCAGATGGACCCAGGTAAAGCAGTCACTATTCTGAGAAAGGAGAAGCTATATGAAGGTCACAAGGTCACTAACCAGATGGAAACAGAGTCTAGCAGGATTCTACAAGATGATAGATTCGATGGCAGTCTCAAAGGGAGAGCTGGCTGCAAAGACTCTGGAAGACCTACTGAGCTCAATGATAATGAGGCCTAAAGAAGTAATAATAAACTGAGGAAGGGCATTCAGTGATCAGAACCTTTATGGATACAGTACTGGGAGGAATATGTCGGGGGAAGAGTCAAAGGTAGAGAAAGGGAGGAAGCAGGAATCAATATGACTAGATTATATAGACACAAGATTTCCTACTGTGTCTCTGAGTTTGTCCATGTACATTAGTGCCCATAAAAACATATACTTTCTAGAGGATATAATGAGCAAGTAATTACTGTTTTGAGGGTTCCAACTCATTTTTAAGGATGATATATGAGATAACACACAGGATCAGTCCGTCAAATCAGACTAACATGAATCAAGAGATCTTGCCCAGATTTTACCAGATCAAACTTTTCTAATAATTTCAATATTAGATAATATTAGATAATCATGAGGCATAGACAAAGGAGTAGTTTGGGGACTCCTGACACTGTCTATCAAATCTTTTCTTTTCACATGAGGTCACACTCTAGGCCCAGATTAACCTGTAGGTCTCTACGCAATGTGTCCAATTCACATCACTTAGCACAGAACAGGTAGAGTCATGCTCAGTTGGTAACATAGTTTAACTTCCAGGGAGCTGGGACATATAAAGTCAGAGATTCATAGGTTTGTTTAGGGTAAGAGTTCTGGAATCCTGCTAACAGCTATAGACAAGGACTAAGCTTATTTTACAAGAAAATTTAGCTGGATCTCTGCCTTCTTTCTTTTCCAGGTGTATCGCTCCAGTAAAGAGAGAGATTAGATTGCAGGCCTTTTCCTGATAACCTTTCCCTTCCTAGCATTTGACTACATGCAAAATGGCTGTGAATGGTCCTGCTGCTTGTCCTTGACATAGATCTGATGATTTGGTGTTTGAAAGCATTGTTGCCTTATCTTTACCACTCACAGAGCATTTCCATTTGCATTACTCCAGCTGATATGCAAAATAATCTTAGAAGGCAGCCAAGGAAGATCTTGGTTTATAAAGAAAGAAACAGGATCATAAGCAGTAGGACAGGGAGTGTAGCCTAGGTGTGCCTGGCCCCCAAGTCCATGCTCTGTCCACTGCAACAACACTACAGGTGCTTTGAAGAGTAGACAGATGGTTTAACCAAGGTGGAGAGAAATATAACAGTCCCCATATTCCTCTTCAACTTAAAGCATTTCCCCCCAAACTCTGCTTGCACAAAACTTTTCTGACTCCATCACAGTGGTGGTAAGAGCTAAGGGTGCCATGATGGAGGACTGCACTGGAGCCATGAATCACCTTTTTAAGGACACACTGGTGGGAAAAGATGGATGGGCTGTCCCACAGCCCTCATCTGCCTCCTGACAAGTGTGACATTAGTAAGGGGAGTTTGATGCACTTTCCTTCTCAGCCCCCTCTCTTCATCCTCTTCAACAGGGCACTGATGATTGGCTCTGGCAGATAAAGGAACAAAAGGAAAATAAAAAAGATGGGTGAAAAATTGTCTTCATACTCAATCTGCATATTCAAAAGACAGGACATTGCGCTGATCCCAAATAAGAACAGAAACATGAACTGCGTTATCCATGCTGTGCTCCTAGTCCAGAGGCAGGCCTGCCTCACTCCCAATCCCAGCACAACTGGTGCACCCCACAGTGAGGCTCCTTTGACCCCTCAGTTGTCCTAGGCCCAAGCCAGCTCTGAGCCAGGAGTTTATCTAAAGCTCTCGCTCAATACTCCATGATGCAGCTTTGTCATCTGCATTGTCAGGTTACTCTGGCCTTAAACTCTGTTCAGGTTGTAGAGTTGTTCTTTTGTAAATGCCCTGGTCTGGTTAACTGGCCTTCTGCCTTTTGCCTGCCTACGATCCCAGTCTCCGTAGGTCCTTTCACCATCTTACTCTTTCCAGGTAGACAAGAACTAGAGGCCAGGTCCTGTATTCATGTCTGGACACATATAATCTTCTAGAAGCCTTCCCTGAAATGCAGGATCACAACAGCCATCTATTTTCACACTGGGCTGCACCTACCCACTGGGACATCTTCACTATTTTCTGTTGAAACCCACCTCTTAACCCACCTCTTATATCACCCAGGATTATCATATTAACTAGCATCAGTTGCCATGTTATTTAGATACCAGGTCATACACCTAGGCTGCATTTTTCCAGCTTCCACAATTGGTTTTGTCGCCGAAGTGCTAGTTCATTCCAGTAAACAGGTAATCCCAGCTCTGGTCTCATCTCAGTTAACCTTACTTCACTGTTCTCAGCCAAAACATGCCTGGCGGGGTACAAACACCCAGCACAGAAGGCCCTTTGCCATTAAGGTATTACTTGCCAATCTTCAGGGAGCTGAGAAGCTCAACGCTATTGGTTTGATTTTCTGATACTCTCTTCTCCTGCTAAAAAGACTTTTTGAAATTTCAAATTAATTTATGTATAATTACCTTTGCAAAAAAAAAATTTATGGCAGCTCAGGGTAAAACTGAAGATATCTGGAGGCATTACATAACCACTGTTAGGACTCTCTCCTTGAAGTTGATTTTCAGTCAGGGTCAACGTACTGAGTGGGAGAGAAAGTCTTCATAATCTTTTCTTCCCTAGATTCTAATCAGCAGCTTCAAGTCATATCATACCCTCGAGTACATTACAACTTCCTTGTCAGCCAGAAGGAGAAGAGAGAAATCATCATACCATCAAGAAAAGTGTTCTGAGGGGATGAGAGTGAAGAGCACGAATCATTTGTTATGTCTCTTGGCAGCAAGATGAAGGCGCATCTGAGAGTGCAGAAAATCAGGGTAGCTTTCCGGACACCTGATTCACTCTCGTTGTCCTCCTCGGGGGAATAGTCAGAAAAGGGTAATAAACATTCAAATATAACCGGAGATTCGAGTTAGCCTTCAATAGGTAATATAGCAACTAATTAAATAATAGAAGAATTTTAAACCATCACACAATATTGAAGAAAATGTTATTTTTCAGTCACTTGCATATATTGCTGAGGGGGTACACTGTGGTACTTTCAGTCTTAATAAAAACCACTTTTTGTAGTATGATCAAAAGACATTAAAGGTTAAAAATCCCTAAACTCAGTACTTCTAAGAATCTATCTAAAAGAACAGTCAAAGAGGCCGACAAAGAATGTTTACAAAAATACTACTTACAATAAAGAAAACTCAGTACAGTTAAATGAAGTAAGAAACACCCAAATAATAAAACATGTAGCCATTAAAATGATATGCTAAAAATATCTAATAATGTGGGAAAGTTTTCAAAATATGTTAGTGGGAAAAGCCTGATACAAATAGTGCATATCTTGTAATCTTATGTGTACACAAGATTGTGTGTGGAAGGTTAGATTACAGACAATATGAAATGGTCCTTTTGACTTTCCTGTATTTTCTGAATACAGAGAATGGCTCAGACACCGGCCAAGCCAAGGATTAGCCTCCCTGCTCTGTAACAGCCTTGTCTCTTCAGCAGGGAGCTCCATCCACACGGGTTCTAATGTGCTTTTGTTGGCCCCACAAGAGCTCAGATTGAACCATGCAGCTGGCTGTTGGGAAAAGAGAGCAAATCTAATTTCCTGTAATTTCTCAGCCACCAGCACAGCTGGAAAATGGGGCCTTCCTGCTCACACCCGTGGCCTCACATGTGGTCACAGCTTCCAATGCTTATCTTTGGAAATACAATGGCTGAAGCATTTCGTGGAAGCAGAAGAAATGTGTTGTTATGCTGGGTTGCAGGCACATGGCTGGTACTTGATGAAAGTGAGATAAACAAGTGAATGACTGACTGAACCAACAAAGCAATCAATTTATCAGCCATATTGGATGCTTGCCAGATACCTAAGCTTTTCAGGGCACCGGGATAACCCTCTCACCTGCCAAAAGCCTCTCCTATATTCTGTTGAGGTCTCTAGTGACAGACAGGAATTCACTAGCCATCAAGACTCTCAGGATCCTGACTTCATTTCTATTCTGTCCCCTGCCTTCTACGCCAGTTCTTTTCAGAAAGGGACTCTATTTGGTGGCTAAATCCCGACCAGCACAGATGTCAAAAAATTTATTTTGGGGAAGATATCTGAATGCCCCCCTTTTTCTTATGAGGGACTATGAATGGCCATGTTATAAGTTTCTGGCCAGCCTATCGTTCAACTTAAAAAATGAGCAAACTAATATCTACCCTGTAGGACCACTGCAAAGATTAAATAAGGTGAAGATGTGTAAATGTACCTAACATTTTGGGCATATAGACACTCATAAAGTTGATTTTTCTTCGTTTTTCCTTTTTCTATAGTCAGCCCAATTAAATTGTAAGTCTTTGAATTTCCCTCAAAACTTCATTCCTAGCCCCTAGGTATTTAGTTATATTCACAATTGTCTATCCCTCCCAAGCCCCTTTCTAGGTGAAACTGCCCATCTAAAAGCCCATGACATTCCCCTCCCCATGGCCATAGTTATTCCAAACATGACAAGTGCCTGCTCCTTTTACAGGCGAGGAAACGTGGGCACAGAGTGGTTAAGTAAACTTTCCCACACAGTTAGCAAGTGGCAGATCTGGGATCCAACCAAGCCAGGATCTTTTCTATGTTAATGGAAAACTGTCCTAACAGTGGTGAGATGTAAATATGACAGAGGAAATTTCATCTCTCCTGGCACGAAACAGCCAAGCCAAAATCACCAGAGTCCCTTGTTGTAGATGTTTATAATTTGTACCTAGGACAGCTGCTCACAGGATGACTGCAGATCAAGGGAGGGCCTCCAGGAGGAGGTTGTTGCCTGATGCACAGAAAGAAAAAATATAAAGTCTCAAGATACAATATCAGAAATAGTCCAAATCGATGGCATGAGTTGTTAAATCATGCCTAGCTCAGCGTCTGGAATTCTGAAGTTTATCAAGCATTATTTTTTTTTAAAGTCAGAGTGGTTTAAAGAAGAGATTAAATAATTTAAAAGAATTTTTTTACTTAATAGGACTCAAATATACTATTCTACTTATTATATTATCCTATATAATAAAAGCCTAATATGCTAAGTGTCCGGTCAGCCGTTCAAACAATCAAAGTGTAATATGCTTATGATGTGCTAAGGCTGCTTAACCGCTCGCTATGATGTACACTGACCACCAGGGGGGCAGACAGTCAACTGGTTGACCAGTCGCTATGATATGCACTGACCACCAGAAGGCAGACCCTCTGACCGGTAGGTTAGCTTGCTGCTGGGGTCCGGCCAATTGGGACTGAGCAAGAAGGGCTGGACACAGCCTGGAGCCCTCCCGTGGACTCTCCCTGGCTGGCCAACTTCCCGCGTCTCTCCCCGCCCCAATTGTGTACCAGTGGGGTCCCTTGGCCTGGCTCGCACCCTCTGGCAATCTGGGACCCTCAGGGGATGTCAGAGAGCCAGTTTCAGCCCAGAGGTGGAATGACTGGTCGCTATGATGCATATTGACCACCAGGGGGCAGATACTTAATGCAGGCTGCCCCTTGGTGGTCAGTGCACTCCCACAGGGCAAACGCCACTCAGCCAGAAACCTGACTCACAGCTGGCAAGCACAGCAGCAGTGGCGGGAGCGTCTCCCACCTGCGGCAGCACTAAGGATGTCCGACTGATGGCTTAGGCACACTCCCCATGGGAAGTGGGCCTAAGCCATTAGTCGGACATCCTCTGAGGGCTCCTGGATTGCGAGAGGGCGCAGGCCGGGCTGAGGGACCCTCCCCCCGAGTGCACGAATTTCATGCACTGGGCCTCTAGTGAAGTTATATGAAGCTTTACTAAACAATAAAATTAATCATTGCTTCCCACTTGTTCTATCACATCAACATGGAGGTACCAGTTTAGTTTCTTCCCTTTTGAGGTTCTGATCTCAACCAGGGAAAACATTAACACACTAATTTTGGATTATTTATAATCTCCTCTAAGTGAGTTTTTTAAAAAAAAAAATATATATATATATGTGTGTGTGTGTGTGTGTGTGTGTATATATATATATATGTGTGTGTGTGTGTGTGTGTGTATATATATATATATATATATATATATATATATATATATATATTATTTGAGATTATCTTAATCTGGTGTAACTGATCACTGTGGCTGGAAAAAGCCAGCCACTGTGGCCCAATATATCTTTAGATATGTTCAGAGAAAGACCTGTTCAGTGTGCCAACGGTCCTTGAGTTGTACCCATTGGTCCAAGTCTCTGGAGCTTAGGCAAAGATGATACAAATGACATCCACTGGCCCACTGCCACTGCTGCCTGAGGAGCCAGGCCTATAATGAGACAGATTGGATTTACAGGAAAATGACTTCAAGAACACAAGAGATAACCCTTGCCAATCAGAAGAAAAAGATAAGATGGAGCACATGCCTAGTACATCTGGTGACTCTGGCAAGCAGAGCTCATTGCTGGCAAATGGGACATTACCGCTAGTCAAGTGATTTAACGGGAAATGCTGGCTGTCCCATTATTTTCATCTATTTAAAGTTTATCAATATTTGAACTTGAAGGAATCAGAAGACATGTGCATTGTGGCCATATTGAAGCAGTGATATGATTAACAAGAAAACTAAACAGACGTAAGTAAGAAATATAGTTTGTTGTGAGGGAGGGGATGACTATTGACTGAGGTCTTCTGGATGCTACATATCACATGAGAGCCTTTACCACAGGGCATCTCAATCTCAGGCCATTTACCGGCATTTGGAGACAGATAATTCTTTGTTGTAGGAGCGATCTTATACACAAGGATGTTTAGCAGCATCTTGGCCTGGACCAAAGAGATGCAGTAGTGCCATGCCTCTTCCCCAACTGAAACAACCAAAAACGTCTCTAGACATTGCCAAACGGCCCCTGAGTGGGGAAGTTTCCACTGATTGAAACTGCTGCTTTAACAAGAACATTAATAACCACAATTAATGAGGCTATTGTACCTAGCAAGTATTGATTTAAACCCTTTGATATTTTTACTAGAGGCCCAGTGCATGAAATTTGTGCATGGGTAGGGTCCCTAGGCATGGCCGGTGATCAGGGCCGATTAGGTTCCCCGCCTCCCCATCTCCGCCTTCCCCCGCTCCCTCAGTGCCCCAGCGATGTTCTGTGCCGCCCCCTGGTGTCAGCGCACGTCATAGAGAGCAATCGAACTCCCATTCTCCCAGTCAAACTCTGCAGGGGACACTTTGCATATTAGACTTTTATATATATATATATATATATATATATATATATATATATATATATATATATAGAGAGAGAGAGAGAGAGAGAGAGAGAGAGAGAGAGAGAGATGCTTTTATATTCAAATATATTATCCATACAGAGTAGTGTACAAAACAAAAATGTATAGCATAATAATGTATCAAACAGGGAATATTAATGTAACCGCCAGCCAGGTGGGGGAGGAAAGAACATTGCTACTTTTAGAAACTTCCAATGGACTCCTCCCAATCTTTACTCACTGTTTGCCTCCCAAGGTAACCATTATATTAAACTTCCTTGTTTTATTTATAGTTCTACTACCTAAACATGTATCTCTAAAGCTATAGTTTACCTTTATGCAGCATTTCTCAGGCATTTACTGGTATACATGTGCGACCAAAAAAAAAATGTTTGTTAAATATATTTTTATTGATTTCAGAGAGAAAGAGAGAGGGAGAGAGAGAGATAGAAACATCAGTAATGAGAGAGAATCATTGATCAGCTGCCTCCTGCATGCCCCTCACTGGGGATCGAACCCGGGACCCTTCAGTCTTCAGGCCGATGCTTTATTCACTGACCCAAACCAGCTAGGGCCAAAAAAAATTTTTTTAAAGAGAGTAAACCAAAAGGAAAAACAAATTGGGGTTCAGGAAACTGGGAAAACAACACCAGGCTCCCCAAGAAGATGGGGAAGGGTAATCCCAGAAGAGCAGCTGACAGCCAGGGTAGAAAGCAATCAGTCCATATTGAAACAAGTAGGACAGTTCCAGCACAGAAAAATGAAATCAATATAATGCCTGATGCATCTGAATATATACTGAAAGGTGAATTGAAGAGCTGGTGAAAATTTGGACTTAATATAGGGAAAGGTTACATAGAAAATACACAAGAAAACAAAGGACAGTTTCACTGTGGAAAACAAAAGGCAGTGCAGGATAGTTATGCTAGTATATTCCCCGACTCAGTTGTAAATAATTTACACTGTCGTAGTGTAAACTCGGAGTATTGACCGGAGTGATATGATATAACAATGGTCGGACAGGAGAATGGGAAGTATGGGGATGGGGATTCAAAGAGCTAAATCCTTTAATATCAGGGAGTCAATAGATAATGCCTAACAGAACAATGTTATTTTAAACTACGGTAGTAAGTACCAAAAGAATCCACCAAAAGAGATAAAAATGGTTGTCTCTTAGGAAGGAGAAAATGAGGTAGAGTGAGGGTTACCGGTTTTCATATCAAACCTTGTAACACAGTTTGACTCTTTAAATCATGTGCATGTTAACGTTTGATGAAAATGAATGTTTAAAAAACTGTCTTAAAAAGAGTTACTTATGTGGAGATGAATGCATAAGTAGTGCTAGAAGCAAAATGAATAGGAAATAAGTTGGTAAGTTCATAAACCTAGATTGAATGTAGCTTTCCCTGAATGACCATTTGCAAATAGCTAATGAGGTAGTTTGAGATGCTCCAGGAATACCAGTCGACTCCTCTCATTCCATTCAAATAAACATTTTAGAGGATGTGTCTTCAAGATCCAGAGCACCAAAGCACAGGGAAATTAAAATGCTCAGAAAGTTCTTTTCCCAGTGAAATATTCACACACTTTCTATATTTTAACATAACGTTTGTTTTCTAGGTCACACCAGTCAAAAGGTGAATCATCAAGGACTTGATAACTCTTTTAATGATCTCAACCCTGGAAATCCCAGGCCTCTCAAACCTCCAAACCCTTTATTTCCCCAAGGAATTCCTCAGTGCCCATTGAAAGCGCCTGAGAGGACGCGGGAGGTAGCCAATTGAGCACACCCTTATGGATCAGATCTATTTTGGTTCAAATCCCAATTCTACTCTTAATAGGTGTGTGATCTTGGTAAAATTAGTTCATCTTTATTCATCATAGTTTCATCATCAAAAAATATAAGGATAAGAAAGTCTACCTTGCTCAATGGTTCTTGAGATCACATAGATGGTTTGTAGCCAATTTACTTAATGTTATAATTATTGTCATTGTTATAATTATAATAATAATTATTACTACTACTGCTGCTGTCAGAGGTGCCAGATACAACCCATGCCCAGTGACTGTACATAGAAGTTGCTGTACCTTTGTCTCATTCTCCATGGACTCTGACCTTGTAAGGCCACCGGCTAGCCACACCATTTCTGCCAACGAGCATCAGGGTCTGTCTTGCCACTGTCACCAACAGCTTTATAAGGCTTCCTATAATACTATGTGATTTTTTAGCTTTCTTAAAACTCCCCCACACTCCCTCCCCACCTTAATGAACCTGGAAAAACTATTTGTGAGGGCCAGGTAAGAGGAAATTTAAATTACAACATTCATTTATATAAAAACATTCCTTGAGCAATTGCTATGAATCCAACACTGCTGTGTGTGTAAAACATTCAAAGACAGAGCCTCTGATGTTCAGTGTCTCAAGGCTGATAAACATTAGCCACACCCCACATTTAGAGGTGTCCCTTTCTAACACTGCCCAGTGGTTTTTAGATTTCCTGTGTTTTCCAAGATGGCCGTAAAATCTCTCATCCCCAAAGTGTTTCTTACAATAGGACATTGACATTCCTGTTACAAAGAGTTTGGGTCTATGTTCCCTCCTCTTGAACCTGGGTGGATCTGTTACTTTAGAAAAAGTGTTGCTATATGACGTCCAAAACTAGGTTGTAAAAGGCAATACATCTTCTATATGTAAACACACACTCACACTCACACTCAACACACACACCAAAACCTAATTTAAAATAATAATCATCATTTTGCTCATGAATCTTCAAGGTGAGCAGGGATCAATGGGAACAGCTCATCTTGACTTTACCTGGGAAGGCATCCAATGGGGAGGCTAGACTGGGCTGGAGGATTCACTTCCAAACTGGCTCTCTCACATGGCTGGCAATTGGATACTGGCTGCCAACTCCTTTCCACATACGTCTCTCAATGGGGCATATTGGCTTCCTCACAGCATGCTGGCCTCAGCGTTTTGCATAGCAGCACAGGAATCCAAAGGCAAGTCGCACAAGAGAACAAGGCAGAATGTGCATGATCCTTTTTTAACTTCGCCTCTGTGGTGTCACTTCTGCTGCATTCTATACACGGAAGCAGTCACAAGTTCAAGGGAAAGAAACATAGATTCCATTTCTCCATGGGAGGAGTGTCAAAGTCATAATGTGGAGAGAGCATGGGGAATGGGAGATAGTAGTATACTATTTGGGGAAAATACAATCTGCCACACTTGTCACTTTGTCCGAGGGCTGCCCCCAGGCCACGGGAGACCTCCACGTGCCTGGGAACTGACATTCCTCCCATAGTCCTTAACCAATTACTGACAGAAGTGGGGCTACAAAAACTCCATCTTGCTTGCCTCCTGGTTGGGGCAAGTTTGAGGTGTGATCTGCACTGTCTCCAGAATTCCTCGGGGGATAGAGCCAAAGAGCTTCTTGGGGGACTTTTCTCAACATAACCCCCTTTCTTAGACCATTCCCACCTGGTCCTAGTTCCCTATTGCCCCAATGACGTTCCCTAAAAGTACTTTCACATAAATACTCATCTCAGAGTCTTCTTGGAAGACCTTAGGAAAAGCCTACCTAAGACACACATCATTCCATCCTAAGGTACCTTTGTGGTTTGTCAAAAGGAGCCTTTAAGAAAATTTAACACTGCACCCCAGAAATAGAGGTCATTATTTTCTTGAAATGATAAAAGAACTTACACATACAGATGTTAATAAAAACACACATGGAAAAATGATTGAGATATTACTTTTATTTTGGTTTTCACATCCTCCCTTATTTCCATTTCAAGAAAGTAGCCAGGCTCTTTGTAGTTCCTTGAAATAGGGTGTGTGTGTTTTTTCAGGGCAGGAAGCTGAAGTTTCTGGTTAGTCTTTTTTTTTTTAATATATTTTATTGATTTTTTACAGAGAGGAAGGGAGAGAGATAGAGAGTTAGAAACATCGATGAGAGAGAAACATCGATCAGCTGCCTCCTGCACATCTCCTACTGGGGATGTGCCTGCAACCCAGGTACATGCCCTTGACCAGAATCGAACCTGGGACCCTTCAGTCCGCAGGCTGACACTCTATCCACTGAGCCAAACCGGTTTTGGCTCTGGTGAGTCTTTATGAAAGCCCAAACTCCTTGTAGTTGTTATGTTCTGTGTCTTGGAGAAGAAGGAAAAAAGAAGACAATATCTTTCCACATCATCCTCACAGTCATCCTTTACTATATCATCTCTATATCGGGACTTGTGTATCACCACTGCTTTGGAAGGGACCGTGGACTCAGGTTTCCGGATGTTAAATTCAGGCTTCGGTCTGGTCTGTTCTTGCAGAGTTTTCCACTCATCTAGGGTCATCTCTTGAACTTGAGTTTCTTTTTTTTCTTTTTTCTTTTTTGGGGGGGGGGGAAGCAGTATCTATTGTTCTGAGTCTCTTCCCCAAGCAAGAAGTCTCTTCCCGGTGCTGGGAGCTTCACGCCAGAGCAGGAAAGTCTTCAGGGTCATCCGGGTTTGGAGCAACGTCTTGTGTCACCACGTCTGCTCTGGGTCCACAGTTCTCTGTCCTTCTGATCCTTCCCCGGCCTCCCCGTGTGCCACCTCTGGCTCCGCGCCCCGGACGAGGGAGGTTGCCAAAGTTAATCTCCAGCTGGGATGTGATGTCATTGGCCGCCTTCCGGAACACATGGGCATCATCCTCACAGTCATCCTTTACTATATCATCTCTATATCGGGACTTGTGTATCACCACTGCTTTGGAAGGGACCGTGGACTCAGGTTTCCGGATGTTAAATTCAGGCTTCGGTCTGGTCTGTTCTTGCAGAGTTTTCCACTCATCTAGGGTCATCTCTTGAACTTGAGTTTATTCTTCTACCTCCAACTCAGGAACTTTGGCTGGAGACCCCTCCTCCAGGGCGTCCGGGGACTCCTCCACCGGGGGCTCCTCCATAGGCGCAGCTGGCTCCACATCACTTTTATCACTCCCACCATATCTCTGAAATTCCCGTTTTCCTCTTTGGTCAAAACGATCCAAAGCTCTGTTCCCGGGACCACCGCGGCCTCTGCTCCGCAGGCCCCCTCTTGGGCCTCCATGTCTCAACGGGAAAGGTAGTGGAGGTTGGCAGGACCCACAAACATGGGACTCAGGAAGCTCTTGAAGGGAGATGGTTTGATGGCAGACCTAGTGGCTCACTGTATAAGCCGAGAATCTGAGGTTCCACCATATAAGGAATGGGGTTTCCTGCAAGTTGGCTGGAAAGTCACAAATCTGAGGTTAAAAAAAAGAAAATAAAAAAGGGATCAGCTCTCACAGGGAGAGGCAAGCATCTGAAGGTAAAGGAATAGGGTAGAAAGCAGAGGGTGTTCTGCCAGGGAACACATTTGAAGGTTATAATCCTCCTGTGTTTTCCCTTTAAGATTGCAAAAAAATAAAAGTAAAATTTAACCTCCAGTTTAACATCTTCTCTCAACTCTTCAGCAAAGTGTAAAATCCCCACACAACCCTGAGTGGTGTATGTTGAGAACAGTGTACTGGGGGTGGGGGTAGTAAAGGATATGCTACTTGTTTCACATCCCCTCTTCTAAAGGACTCACAGTGAGGGAGCCTTGTCCTTCAAAGAGACTATCCCAGGGAGTTCCACAAGTGACCACAGCAAAGCAATTGAGGACCCACCAATTACTCAGATGGAGTGTTGGAGGGATGGCTACTGGTGTGGAGGAATCCATATCAGAACAGAGTATAGAGTCAATAGTGAATACAACCACGGGCTACTGCATGACTTGCTGGCCAATGAGATGATATGTTATGGCACCATCTCTATTATAGATACACCAGGACTGGTGCATGGATTCATGCACTGGGGAGGTCCCTCAACCTGGCCTGCTCCCTCTCGCAATCCAGGACCCCTGGGGGGATGTCAGACTGCCAGTTTCGGTTCAATCTCTACAGGCCAGGCCGAGGGACCCCACCAGTGCATGAATCCGTGCACCAGGCCTCTACTATGCATATAAGATTTTTGGCTAATCTCTTCCCGCCCTCCCCTCTACCCCCTCCCCTCTGAGATTCATCAGTTTGTTCCATGTTTCCATGCCTGTGTGTTGAGCATCTGCTCCCTGGTGGTCAGTGTGCATTATAGCTACCGGTTGAACAGTCAAATGGTGGAACAGTCGGCTGGATGCTTAGGCTTTTATGTACATAGATATTTAGCTTGTTTTTTAAATGAACTCCCCTAAAGATATATGAACTTTCTAGTCAAACCTCTAAAACTCATTTTTAGTTAGAACTATGTATCTAGTTTTAGTCAATCTGAATTATTTTGAGCAACTTCAGGCCCCTCAATCATTGAAAGCATGTTAACACACTAAAGGAAGAGGTGAGGGAGCAGCCAACACAGTGAAAATAAAAGTCAGATGATGTGGTGGGAAAGATTAAAAAGCACCAAGCTCATAATGTTGGAAATAACCCTCAGAATTTTAAGAAAAGCTATTAAGAATGGAATAATACCTAGCCATTCCATTTCCTATGAAGGTTTCAATTTCCCACATGTAATTGAAACAATCTATAAATTCTATATTGCTCTGTTTTAGGTCTCCATGAATAAGGACAATGTCCAATTCGCATGCTCCAAGCACCTATCAGCTGTTAAGAATCCTTGAAAAAGAAATATTGACCACAATCTTTGGCTGATTCATGTGATGAATAGCCTTGGCTTGGATATATTCTGAAAACACTGCATTATAAGAAAATGTTTTTAATCTAGTTCTGAGAAATAACCCGAACCATATTTCTAGACAACTGACTCAGGAGAACAGCCTCCTTAAATAATGAAATTTGAAAACCTGTATGCGGGAGTAAAGCAAATTCAGTCTCACTGCTAGATTTTGGATTTCTATCCTCCTATAGAACTTCGCAGCTGGCATTTTGACTGTCCATTTCCGACCATTACAGTTGCCTGCCAGGAACAGCTTTGACAACTGTGAGATGGGCCTGATGCCTGGCTAACTCATTCATGATACTGAGTTGGAACAGAGCTGACTCTCCCAATAGACTCTGTGTTTCATGTGTTACAGACATTCAAGAGAAAGCTGGATTAAAGGAAAGAAAGAAAGAAGAAAGAAAGGAAGGAAGAAAGAGAAGGAAGAAGAGAGGGAGGGAGAGAGGAAATGAGAGAATGATGGTGGATGAATTAATGCTATACTTTCCTAGTCCATTTACTTTCCTATTCTTTGGAAGGGCTTTCTCACACCTTCTCTCCTCTAACCCAAAGACCCCTCCCACATTCTTACTCTCAGCCAAGTCTCACTTTCTTCTTCATGGAGAAATGTGAAACAACATAAATTTGGTAAACTCTGCCACCCCTTCTACCCATCTACTACCTCCAAGGCGATATTCCCATCTTCTCACCTGATAACATATGAATTAATCACACTCCTATCTAAAAATGATCCCTCAGCCCCACTGGTATGGCTCAGTGAGTCGACCTATGGACCAGGAGTTCACTGGTTCAATTCCTGATCAGGGCACATTCCCAGGTTTTAGACTCAGTCCCCAGTAGGGGGCATGCAGAAGGCAGCCAATCAATGATTCTCTTTCATCACTGATATTTCTATCTCTCTCTCCTTGTCCCTTCCTCTCTGAAATCAATAAATATATATTTTTAAAAATAAAAAGGATCCTTCATCTTTGCACTTGATCCCATCCCCTCTCAACTACTAAAGGATGCTGTTCTAACGATTCTCCCTCTCTCTCTTATCATCAAATGTTCACCCTCTACTAAATCATCCATATCAGTTTACAAAAACGTTATTTCTCACATTTTAAAAAATCCTTTCTGGAACTTCCCACTTTTCCTGTAGCTGCCACTTTCTTTCTTTCCTTCCCTTGCAGCAAAGCCTTTGAAAGTGCTAGTCAAACACCTTAACTGCAATTCTTCGCTTCTCTTATCTTAACATAAATCAACTCCAACTTGGCTTTTTCTACCACCGCTCCACCAGTACTGCTCTTATTAAGGTCTCCTCTGTATGGCTAAGCCCTGTTGGCTATTCTTGGATAATTCCGTTTAGTTTTCCTCTCTGAGCCTCAGTTTTCACCTTCAAATTAAACAAGACATGAAGCAGATGAATTCTAAAGTACCTTCCGCTTCTACATGCCATGACTCAATAAACTATGTGAATCCAAGGGGTTCAAAATAGATGCGAAGAACTTTATTCTGATGCAGAATCTCAGGACAAGTGGGAGGCCTGGTAGGCTGTGGCTAAGTCGCCTTCTCTGATGCCCAGCCTGCCATGAGGCTTTCCTGGCTGAGTCACTGCAGCTGCCCTCCAGATGACACTGATCTTGGAGAAGCTGCAGTGTCTACCCCACGCCACCCCTGATGCACAGGCTACACAACCAAGGACTTCTTCATGCGATTCCAGCAGAGATTTCCTGTCTCTGCCAAATTTAAATCACGGCAAATTACTACTTGATGTCCCCTGGTTGGACTTTTGCCTTTGATCCTACCCCTCATTACCCCTTGGTTTGCAGCATCAAGGCAGAGTTGCTAAGAACAAATCTCTGACCCAGCTCAGTAGACTGTAAACTGTCCCATGGCCTTTATCAGCAAATGATCCTATGAATCTCTCTGCTCTTGGGCACAGAGTCCCTGGAATAGCAGCTGTCATACCTGTCTCTCCCCCACAGGACAAATGCCATTTTCTGAAAGAAGGATAAAGGCTGAGCTGTAGGAAATCTGCCCCCCATGGGACACTCACTGGGGAAGCAGAAAGACAAGTTGGGCATCCACTGGTTAGTTCCATCCCTGCTGCAGGTGCCAATGGAGAATTGGCAGGGAGGGCCCAGACCATGGAGAAGTCAGCAAGATTCGGACGGCATCATGGTGTGAGGTGCAGATGCATCAGGGAGGCTTCTTAGTGCCACCACTGGGAACACCTGGGAAAGGAAATCTCTCAGCAACAGTAAGCCTGGGGCATGGGTCTCATCTCCCTTATCAAGCCTGAATCCCCACTGCTCCAACAGGGATCACGTCACAAAAGTCATGTGGTTTGGTGAGCCAGGCCAAAGTGTCAAGAGTTAGGGGATGGATAGTCTTTCCCCAAAGACAAGAAAGCATATCTTTTTCCTAAGAACAAGTGTCTCTTTCACAAAAGTCCCAGCAAGCACACCCAGGTAATGACCTGTTCCTAACGGCGTGCCCAGCATCAAACTTGCTGTGGACGATGAAGATGCAGCTGATGCTTCTCACAGAGGCCTACCGCTGGTCCTTCTGCCTGAAATACCTTCCACCTGCTCCCTCACCTAAAAACTGAGACTCATCCTTCCAGACCCAAATAAAATGTCCTCTATGAAAACTCGCCCAATCCTTCCCCAGCCTAAATACACACACACACACACACACACACACACACACACACACACACACCCCAATAGATCATTGTCTTCTCTATAATATCTCAATATTTTTTTCATAATGTGGTTACTCAATCCATAAATACTTTGAAGAAATAGGCTTATACTAAAAATGCTTAATTGTGACATCTTATCAATGGGATATAAATTATATATGTTAATGCTATTATCCAATGATGAACAACTATAATAAGAGTAATAAAAACATGTCTTCAGAGCAAGCAATAGCTAACACACATACACATTTCTCTTTGGTCCTCAAAATGAGCAATTCTCACTTGCTTTTCTATAAGGATTTTTAGCTTTTTCAGCAAGAAACAACTAAGAAGAAAAAAAGGCAAGACAATGTAAGGCAAGGTGACACAACTTCACAGTTTTCCCCCTTTCTTTACCTGGTGAAAATTACTTTTCTGCTTAACAATTTTCAACTTTACCTCAAACAGAAGCTGCCCAAACTTGCCATAAATATAGAAATCAGAGCTATAGATGACAGTCACATCAATGTTGAATTTTTATTCAAAGTCGGTGTTCAAGCTTGACATTCCATCTTATGTCACTGCCATTTTGAAGATTGGAGAGAAGAAAAGTGCAAGAATGTTCAGTCCAGCTGGTTGGGGATAATGAGACATCTAGTTCCTGCAGCAAATTGACATTTGGTGGAGATCTATCAATAGACCTTCATTAAGCACTGTGGGTTCAGCCTATGCTTAAGTGAATTTTCTCTACTCTGATAAAAGACACTTCTAAGGAGAAGGGGACTTGGATCATGAATGAGAACTAGAGAGCGGTTCATGAGAATGGACAAAATCTACCTGGGGAGTGTTCCTTCAAGCCAGGGGTTGGCAAACTTTTCTGTAAAGGATGTATCCTTCAGTTTTAAAGGATATATGGTCTCTGTAACAGCTACTCAACTTTGCCACTGTAGTACAAAAGCAGCCATAGATAATAAAAAATGAATGGGCCTAGCTGTGTTCCAATAAAACGTAATTTTCACCAACAGGTGACTAGTCAAAGTTTGCAGGCCCCCTCTAAACTACTATTTCCTAAAATATTATATATAGAGTGTCCCAAAAATGTATACACACTTTGAATATTTATTAATTCCAATGAGTTAAATTGAAAAGAAAGAAACATCAATTGAGATATTAGCTGTTAGTGTATACATTTTGGAGGCACACCCTGTATATACCATCATGGGTACCTGGGTGTACTGGATGATTTTAGGGAGCTCACAAAGAAATATGTTAAATTATCTTTGTAATTGAATGAATACTAGAAACAAATGTATAATTACCTATCAAACTTACAATTTCATGCATATTATTAGTTAGAATAGGACTAACTTTATTTTTAAGTAAAAAAAAAAAGACTTGATTTAAAGAAAAAATAATAAGTAAATAAAAGGAGGATATTGATATTGCAAAAATCTTGTAGTCCCACTGGGTGGGTTGGTTGTTGGTTGGAGCATCATCCTGGGCACCAAAAATATTGCATGCTCGATTGCTGGTCAGAGCACATACCTCAGCTGTGGGTTCCATCCCCAGTCAGGCCATGTATGGAAGGTAATCAATCAATGTTTCTCTCTCTCTCTCTCTCTCTCTCTCTCTCTCTCTCTCTCTCTCTCTCTCTCTCTCTCTCCTTTTGCTTATCAATAAAAACATTTCCTCCAGTCCTAGCTGGTTTGGTTCAGTTGATAGAGCATTGCCCGGCTGACTCAAGGGTCTCAGGGTCCATTCCAGTCACGGGCACATGCAGGGGTTGCGGCTCGATCCCCAATGGGGGGCGTGCAGGAGGCAACCAATCAATGATTCTCTCTCATCATTGATGTTTCTATATCTCTCTCCCTCTCCCTTCCTCTCTGAAATCAATAAAAATATGTATATTTTTAAAAAAACATATCCCCCAGTGAGGGTTACAAAAAAAATCTTGTAGGTGATACATAAATGTTCAAAGCCTGCCAACATGGCTCTAAGCCGCACTTTCATCCTCCCCACTGACACGATGCAGCCTCCCTTCATCTTTATGACCACTGCTATCTGCACTGGATTTTTCCCTCTGGAAAATGGCTAGGACTCAGACTGGTTCACAAAAGTGAACTATGTTTTGTCTTGAAGTCTTTCAACTATTATCTGACCATATTTATAACTTTATTTGGAATATTTTTGATATCTTTAAAATTAAAGAAAAATAGACATTGTATCATTTTTATAACTTCAAAAGAAAAATATCCACTTTATGAAATTCAGAACCTTTGTTGAAAGGGCAATCAGAGATGATTTGTGTAATTAGCTTTTGAGGATTTGGAGTGGAAGGGCAAGAAGGGCTTTTTGTTCATATTTCTAGCTCCCAGTATGCCACCTATGTAAATCATATTTCAGAAAATGCTGTTTCAAACCATGGAAAATAAAAATTTAAAGGTCAAAGAACATAAGGCTTTTCTCCCTCTCACCTCTTTTCTAAATAGTTAAGCCTGTTGACAATTTTCTCTCAAAGTCCCCCTTGGCTTCCAGGTAGAGGCTTAATTCCTAGAGATAAGTCGCCTTCTTCCTAGAAAAGAGGATCAGCTCAGCACAAGTATCAATCCCACTGTGTCTTCTCATTGACCTTCATTATTTGGATTTCTATGGTCAATGTGAACAAGAAATCAGCAGAGCAGAAGCCTAGATTCAGAAACAAGACGCAGCTGGATTAAAGTCCAGCTTGGCCATTTTTTAATCCTACTTTGTAGAATCCTGATAAATATTCAAGATAAACTATGTAAAGTCTCAAACATGGTTGCTGACTAGATTTAGCAAATAAAAATAGAGGCGATCTGTATTTTATCTGTCAACTCTACTCTGGCACAGTGTACACTTGCAATACATTTTATAAATTGTTATCTTTATTGGAAACACATCACGTTTCTGTCTCTTCATGCTGTTAATTTCTGGAAAAATAAGAACACGTCTTGCAATGAGCACCTTATTGCTTTCCTCGGAAATAGAAACTTGGCTTTAGATTCTGAAAGAAAGAGGAAGGAAAGATCAAAGACTCTGTGTTAGCCCTGGCCAGATAGCTCAGTTGGTTGGAGCATCATGCCCTACACCAAAAGGTTGCAGGTTCAATTCCCAGTCAGGGCACGTAACTAGGTTGTGAGTTCAATCCCAGTTGGGGCTCATATGGGAGGCAACTGATCCATGTTTCTCTCTCCTATAGGTCTCTCTCTCTCTCTCTCTCTCTCTCTCTCTCTCTCTCTCTCTCTCTCCCCCTTCCTCTCTCTAAAATAAAATAAAAACTCTGCATTAAACAAAATGGATATTGGAAAAGATCAAGTAAATTCAGAGGGGAAATCATGCCTATTGGAAAAGCAGTCTCTGGAAAGGTAAATTCCCTGACAGCAATTTCTTCAAAATTCTGCATTGAGTCTGCACTGGAATCCAGTTCTCTGAGCCTCTGTGGCTCATTTAAGCTGTGGCAGGCCTCTATTAGGAAAAGAAGGATGAGGTTCAAGTTCGGGACATATATGACATGCCCCCCCCCCATTTTTCTGGAATAGAGAAGAGGAAGAGGACCCAGTCTTTCCAGCTGACACCCGTGTCACCTCTCATAGCAACTATGACCACAGGCGTCAGATTGCTTCT